>NW_016805524.1:2246235-2319963 GCF_001698545.2 Rhinopithecus bieti | reverse complement strand
GAGTGCAGTGGCCGGATCTCAGCTCACTGCAAGCTCCGCCTCCCGGGTTTACGCCATTCTCCTGCCTCAGCCTCCCGAGTAGCTGGGACTACAGGCGCCTGCCACCTCGCCCGGCTAGTTTTTTTTGTATTTTTTAGTAGAGACGAGGTTTCACCGTGTTAGCCAGGATGGTCTCGATCTCCTGACCTCGTGATCCGCCCGTCTCGGCCTCCCAAAAGTGCTGGGATTACAGGCTTGAGCCACCGCGCCCGGCCTCAGTATGTTTTTTTGCTCATTTTCCTTTTTTCAACTTTAAATATCACTTAGTTATACATTATATTTGCTGTCTACAGTATATATGATTTATATATATATACATATACACACACATATAAATATGTGTATATGTAGGACATTAGAATATTTTTGGTAGATTATATTGTTTATATGTATACACATATATAAAGTTTATATGTATGCACATATATTAGGTTTATATGTATACACATATTGTTTATATGTATACACACATATAAATCTAATATATATACACATATACACACAAATATATTTACTTATCCATTTCTTAATAACTTGTTCTTCAAAAAATGTTTCCACTTTTCTGATAATGCAAACATAACCTTCTAGCAATTTTACATTTATGTTTAACCTTTGATCCATTTGGCATTTGCTAATATCGTGGGGTAGGGAGTTAAGCTTGGTATTTCACTCAAATGTGACCAACTGTCTCAACACCACTTTTGTTTTTAAGAACAGTGATTTTGTGAATTAGAAATGCAATCTATCATATATTGATTTTATATTTACACAGCAATCTCTCTGGGCTTTTTCAAATGTATTTATCCGTGTTAAGTATTTTATACCACAAATCACTAGATTATAAAATGCTGTTAGAAGTCTCACGTCTTCCAAATTTCTATTATCACACATTTTTTCTTCCAAATGCATCTTACTTCTTTTGATTTTGATAGGGATTGTCATGACTTTGGGGAAAGAATGAATGGTCTTGTATTTAGGTCTTTCTGGGTTCATAGCATGTCTCCATTTTTAAAAATTTTCTACGTCTTTTGGTTAACCTTTAGTTTTCTTCACAAAGGTCTGTGACACTTCCTGTTAGGTGTAATTCCATTTAATAAGCATTATATTATTTTGTTATTGTGAACAGGGATATTTTAAAGATACAGTTTCAAAGTTAGTATGGATAGACGGTATTGATTTTTGTATAGTCTAGCCATTTCACAGAGCTTTTCTATTCATTCCAAAGGTAGGGCAAAAGCAAAAACCCAAAATCTTTGCGTTTTTCCCCATAGATAATCAAATTGTTGAAAATGTTTTCTCTTCTATTCTCATATTAGGACTTTTTTTCTTAGTATTGGTGGTGGGGCTCCTTGTTTTGTTGACTTTAATTAATACTTTTAGTTCACCATTAAGATGTTTCATTGGGAATGCCATAACTTTAAATACATTTACGACATTTACTTTTCCTAGCTTTATTTCTTTAAAATGAATGAGAGCTAACATTTGTCCTACACTAATTTACCAAATGGCACTCATTGTTAATCATGTTTTTTTTCTTCCTTTAATCTGTTAACATAGTTAACAGCATTGATAAGAGTTTCCTAATCATTTTTTTTTTTTTGGATCTTTTAAAAATACAATTCCAGGTTACTATTTCATATAGCTTATGATCTAGGTTTCAGGTACTGTACTTGTACTGCTTATCAACTATTAAACCATTATGGATATTCTAATGTGTGATGTGACCTTCCTAAGCCAGTCAGAAGTCCACATTATTCTTATAAATATGTCTGGAGATTTGGGAATGGAAGGTGGAACAGCATGGTGAAGAGTCATCTAGGACTCAGTGGAACTAGATGTGGCTTATATTTGCCATTAGGTTACTCGATAATCCTTTATTTCAAATGTGAAGATTTATAAAATGGGTTATTGGAAGAATTAAATGTTAAGGTGCTGTGAACAGTGTCAACTACCATATAAATATAATAAATTATTAAATTACAAGTAAGGTCTTTTTAAGTGCAATTATGAAAGAAGATACAATATAAACACATTAAAATCTCTAAAGCCATGTAAAACCCGAAGGCATTAAAATTTATTAAATGATGCAATAACAACAGAATTCTTTATTTACAATAGCATTATTTAACATCAAATAAGCAAATAGCATCAGCAAAGCAATATTAACTTGCATAAATGTATTTAAAATTTCTCTGAATATATCTACCTTTGCATAAACTGCTCACACTAGAAATACAAACATCAATGCAGGTGAACAAAGTGATGTTCAGAGTCAACTCCATTTTGAAAATAAATCACAACCTGAAACACTGTAAGCTTTCTCCTGAAGAACCATAGTTAATATATTGCTTAATTTTACCCTTGTATAATCTTTTCATATACACACATCTCAGATGCAACTTCATGAGGAACTGTACAAATAAAACTCACAAATGACAAAGGAAAAAAAATGACAGTTAAATGTTTGAAGAAATGTATCATCATCACTATTCAACAACATAAAGGTTAAGTGATGATGCACTTATTCAAAAATTGTACACAATTCACTATACAAATATAATACATCGGACAGCTATGTAGGAATATACAAGACTTAAAAACAGATCTAAGGCATTATGCTAGATTTTAGCATTTTGAGGTTCTTGCACATAGCTTTTACCTGTAGTAAGAAACTTAAAAGATTTTGTTTTAGTCTATAAAGAAACACCAGGGAGAAAATTCTAATTAAAATCGAAGCCACTACAGTAATTTTCTTTTGTGCAGAGAATGCTTTGCTCTTAGGCAGCATACTACCATACAAACACTAGAAAATTTTAAATTCACACCAACAATTAATGGCTTAAGTTGCATTTCAAAATTGATTGTGTATCTTTGGGTTCTGCAAGTGGATCTGTGCCACCCATTTCATGTGTTAAGCCCATATGAACTCCATTTTTGAACACAGATTAAAAATTGCATTATATAAACTGCAAAAACATTGCTTTCAATTATTACAGGCCGTAAGAGATACACATAGGGAGAGGGGCATATTAATCTTTGAGTCAAACGAATTCATTGTAATAAAACAGCTCACTTCACTTTTTAAACTTACCACATTACATGAACACTTAAATGAGTTTTACAACCAAGTTAATGTATGTATACTTTTCACATTATGTTTTTCACATTTAGTAATATAAGCGAAACACTGATTATTTGTACTATTAAACGAAAACCAAGTACTCAGTCTAACAAATTTATTGTGTACAGCATGAGAAATACTGATAATGAAGGGAATTGATTTGGCTTTTGCTTCTATAGTGATCAATATGATCAGAGGATTCCTTCACTTACTTTTCTTCTCCAAATTAGATGTAAAACAAAAATCCATTACCTGATCGAAACCATAAGACAATTTATCATCTTTTCCTTCAAAACAGCAATGATCATGAATTATTATAAATTACCAGTATCATGAGGTTGCAGATTTGTCTGAATTAGGATCGACATTAAAATACAGCGGGTAGATGGATAAAAAAGAACAGATAGGTAGATAGTTTTGGACGGTGTTGTAGTTAAAAGGGACTTGAAACTAAAAACAAAACAAATCCAGTTTAAACTCCATTTCTTTTTTGTGCTGTGTGAAGTTAAAAATCATTATAATTCACATATTTCTAAACATTAAAACTGGTCGGTCACACTGAATTGTATGCCACGTGAGCCTCAGCACACGGGGAGGTCCTGGAGTCCTGGGCCAACATCTGCTTGTTTTTTCCATCACAGTTGGGCAACCCAATGGTTTGGTGGAGAAAAGTAGAGCCTTTTGAGGGGATATATGAACTGGTGGCCACTAAGAAGTGCTGTTCCTTGGCCACCTCCCTGTATTGAGATCCCTCTCAAGTGGAAAAAAAGTAGCAAAATGCAAATTTCCAGAAAGCTTCTTTAGTATGGAGCAACATTTTCAGACTGTCTACTTACCATCTATCTTTGGGTTATATCTCTTTCTATATTTCCATAATCTGTACACATAGAGAGAGATATAAATATAAATAGGGGTAGTTTGTACATTTTTCACCCTGCCACAAATAAACAATCAAATTTCAAGGAAAACTTCTCTGTTCCTAAAAGCCTGGCTAATGAGATATTATAAAATGCTTTGCTTTTAGACATCAAAAGATATCATTCTGAAATTTAGGTAAGAAAGGTATTAGGGGTTAAGGAGAAATAGCTCAAAAAAGGTCATCAGTTTCTTGGTATTGCAGTTGTCTGAAACTGACACCCATTAATAAAAGATTATTCCCCTACCAGAGTGGGCAAGAAAAACAACCATAAAAGTGGCCTGCTTAGTAACATGTAGTCTTTCTAAGGTTCATTAAGAAAGAATATAAACATATAAAAATCAAGAATTGGTTCCTACAGCGGCTGCATATCATACAGATTAGATAAATGACTTATGAGCAGAATCACAAGGTTTAGAAAATAAAAAGTCGTAAGTCTACAAATTAGGTCTAATCAAGGCATTGATATCCTTTACAAAACACCTTTAGGAGACATTGCTATGAAGATATCTAATTTAATACTGAAGTACCTCATTTTTGAGTCAATTCCACAATATGTATACTTCACAAAAATTATACAATTAAAACACATAAGTTCTCAACTTAAATTATTGCTTGTTTACATATAAATCGGATTTTATGTACCTTACAAAACTTCGGCTTAGTCAGCACTGCTAAAAAACAAAATAAAAAACACATGGCAGAGGTTAAATCTGTCGTGATATCTGCTATCAATTTAAACACACTGGCATTTTCTCCCATTTTGGAGGCCAGAGTTGCTGGGGAACAGAATATACATGCTTCCAAAGCAGGTATCCTTAGCTCGATTGGTATCAAGTCTTAACTTTGCTCTTCTCCTTGCCAGTAAATGCATTTTTTTTTTTTTTCTGAAATTCAATACTTAGCAATTGGTAAGTGGCTGGCAAAACATTTAAGGAAATAAAGGGCTTACCTGGTTTCTGTAGCTTATATTATTTTTTAAAAAATGAATGAAAGTAGGGAGGATGGGGAATGAGAGAGGGGAAGGTAAGAGTCAGGCTGACAGGGAAGAAGAGATGCTGATTCAAGCTGTCTGATCAAACTAAAGGGAACTTAATATAGAAATGAAAATTATTTCTTCTTGATTCATGATTCAGGCGAACTAGTTTGGTTTTAACAGAGAAAAAACAAGGAAAAAATATTTGCTAATGTTAACAGCCCTCTCACAGGCTCCTTTTCATCTGTTCAGTAACTGGAGACTCTTTCCAACATGGTCTTTAGCGCTTTCTAAAGATACGACTGTGACTTTGTTGGTCTTCATGCACTGGGTGTGTCTGTAAATATGGCGCTGTCCACGGTGTCTGTCCTGCTTCCATCCCAAGTTCAGGCTTTAGCTTAAAACACTTTTAGTTTTTAAAAAAATTCTTTTCTTTCCCCCAGATAAAATCTTAATCTTTTGCACTAGACTGTTAGCCAGGGAAAACAAAGCAAGAAACCAGTGTCTGGAACCGAACAGGAACAGAACAAGAGCATGGATCTCCTTAAATACATACATTTAAATACATTCAATCTGACATGGGTATGAAATTTGCCTGTCAACATTTACTTTGCAGGAGAGATCTAAGTTGCACTAAGGTGAATGCAGTGAACAGACTGAGCGACTGTCTGGATGCAAGCTTCAGACTGTCAAGAGAAGAGGCAGCTCCTCCTGCCACAGCCGAGTGGATGCCACCCTGGGGACCAGGGCCCAGGCCTGTCTGCTCTGGCAGAACCGGCTGGCAGGTCAGTTGGTTTGAAACAAATAGACACAGCTCTCCAGACTTGGAAGTGTTTTGAGCAAGTGAGCCCGGTCAGCTGAAGAAGCAACTGGCTACTGTCAGTGTCAGCAATATTTCTGTAGGAAAACAGACAGATAAAAAGTTGTGAAATATCTTTGAGGTTTTGATAAAACCATCATAAAGCCCATCACAAAAACATCAAAATCCCTGACTATTTTCAATAAAGCAAATCACTAAGGCTGCATCTGGATGAGGACATTCGATGTGGAGGTGAACAGGCAGAGGGCGCCATTCCTTCCTTCACACAACGCTTCCAGGAGGCAAGGAGGAGCCCAGCGAATCCTACATGCTATTTCTTGCAGGCCATCGTCTGCAAATGGATGACGAATCTCTCCTTAATGACCGCTCTCCAACCAACAACATGCTAGCTCAATTTCATTTCTCCCACCTTCAATAAAGATGACTGAACAATTCACCCAGCTGCTTTTTGGCAGCATCCGATCCAGAAGGGGCCACTGCTTCCTAATCCTTCCTCAAATTCATCCAGTACAAACCCTTCTTCTATAAAATGGCCCTCCTGATTTTCCCTAATCAGATGCTCCCAAGGTTCTCTGGGTGTGTTCTCCCTGGCTTCAGCAAGCTAAATCATGATGGATTTTGACTCCTGGGGTGTTCTTTCTTTTTTTTTTCCTTTCTTTCTTTTTTTTGAGACGCAGTCTTTCTCTGTTGCCCAGGCTGGAGTGCAGTGGCACAATCTCGGCTCACTGCAACCTCCGCCTCTCAGGTTCAAGTGATTCTCCAGCTTTGGCCTCCTGAGTAGCTGGGACTACAGGCGCCCGCCACCGTGTCTAATTTTTGTATTTTTTGTAGAGATGGGGTTTCACCATGTTGGCCAGGCTGGTCTCAAACTCCTGACTTCAGGTGATCTGCTCACCTTGGCCTCTCAAAATGCTGGGATTGCAGGTGTAAGCCACTGCGCCCAGCCTCTTGGGGTGTTCTTGCTGGTTTTTGGCTATGTGCTGATGATGTGAATGACTGAATACCAAAGGTTATAGTGAGCAAGTCATGTGGCATTGTTTCTTTGGTTGGTGCAAATATATCTGTCAATGATTTTCTTTGGCTATTGACTATCTTCCTTCCAAAAGTTTTCATTCACTTAGCAAACATTAATTCAGCATCTATTATATGGTAGGTGCTGGGATATATCCACAAGACATTCTTTGTTACTGGTATCACAAAAATTGCCCAACTAGGCAAGGCAGACAACATGGAGATTATAATTGTACCTTGCTACAAATCAAATGATCATAAATAACAACATGATCTGAGTTCTGTTAGTGGAAATACTGTCTGCTTTAGAAACATGTAACAATTGCTTCTGGGATTTAGATATTTAGACACAGAATTCTAGGCCATCAGGGCCATTAGAAATTATCTAATGTAAGTAAGATTAGAGAGGAAGCCAGCTCCAAATAATGTATTTTACCTTAGCACCCCAAAAAGAGAGTTCTGGGGAAAGTATTGCCAGATCATGAGTTCTAGTGGCCAAAGGTGGAATTACATTAGCCCCTGGTCAGATGCACAATTCTCCTAAGCTTACAAAATGAGCTTAGAATACCTGTGATTTTACTTCTTCTCAGAGAAGAACATTTAGCATACTTTATAATATAAAGCTGAATAGATTCGTATTCCTAACTTGTGTCACTTTTATGATTTCATAGAAAACACTCCATGGTGCTGATTAAAATATGAAAAACCCTCAATTTTCCAGTTAGTCTAGAAAAAGAAACTCTACTGAGAAGTATTCATACCTATTGCATTTCTGAGGCTTAGAAACTGTGTAAGGCAGTATTCTCTGGCATGGACTACCATCCAGGAGCAGCCACCGAAGAGAATCAGTTTGATGAAGGAGAACGCTGTGCTCCACACACACCTCTGGAGTCGCACTACCTGGGGTGTACCCTGGCTGTGTCACTTAGGGGTGGGGGCCATTTTGTACCTAATACTTCTTAGGATGGTTGTAAGGATTACACAAAATGATGCACATGAAGTGTTTAAATAGTTCTTGGAACATCATAAGTGCTCACTAAATGTCATCACCACTATCACCATCATCATCAACTAAAAGCCGACCCTATTAGTGATCAATTTTCATAACACTAGTAAATAGAAGTAATTACAAGAGAACCATGCTGCTGAGCAGTAAACTCAATTTTAATCTATTTAAATATATCTAAAATATAAAGAAATGCTGTAAGTTCTTATAAAAGGAAGAATCTTCTGGTTAGGTCAAATAACTGCCCTTCTCTAAATACATATTTTTGGTAAGTCTATGGTTGTACATACTAGCTCTGCTTAAAGCAAGGTACCACTATAATTTCCAATTCAAGATAAATGGAACAGAGTCAATTAATAATGGATGACAGTAGTATCTTGTTCAACAAATAGAACCAGATTACCACTAACAATTCTGGAAAAGAGCAGGGCACAGGCTCACGCCTGTAATCCCAGCAGTTTGGGAGGCCGAGGCAGGCGGATCATTTGAGGTCGAGTTTGAGAGCAGCCTGGCCAACATGGTGAGACCCCGTCTCTACTAAAAATACAAAAATTAGCTGGGCGTGGTGGTGGCGGCATGGGCCTGTAACCCCAGCTACTTGGGAGGCGGAGGCAGAAGATTCGCTTGAACCTGGGAGACAGAGGCTGCAGTGAGCCAAGATTGTACCACTGCACTCTAGCCTGGTCGACAGAGACTCCGTCTCAAAAAAAAAAAAAAAAAAAAATTCTGGAAAAAGCTCCTTGATTCATAACAGCAGCAGCAGAGCTTATTACGGAAACACAGGATGACGACTGAACCCCTATCAGTGTGCACATAAGTAGCACGGTGACAAATGCAAGTAACTTCTGGTTATTTCTGATGAATGAAAAGGGATATCCTATACAGATTATTCTCTGGCCTTAGCAATTAGCATGAAGAAAGTGCAGGTGGATGAGGCAGATTCAAGAGCGGGACTAGAAAAAAACAGGGAAAGTTGATGAGGTTATCAGTGGCCTGGGCAAGACAGTAACAGACAGGCGCTGTGTTGCCCAGGATGGAGTGTAGTGGCTGTTCACAGGTGCAGTCATAGCTCATTGCAGCCTAGAACCCCTGGCCTCAAGCCAGCTGAGTAGCTGTGACTACAAGTGTGCCACCCACTGTGCCTCACCCAAAAGACGCCTTTGCTGGGAAGAGAGAACATCCTATATTTACTGAAAATTGATGTCTTAGATCCTAATGCTACTCTTTCCATTTGGGTTTAGTGGGCCCCCATGGGGCACCAAGATGCACGTGAAGGTGAACCCCTGGTCCTGCCAGCCTGCCGTGTGGCCCGCACCACAGGGCTGGTTGCAGGCCCGTCCCTAAACCCCCAGCCGGGCACTTTCTACCTTGGTTGATTTGGGTCACCAGTTCTCGAAGTCTTCAGGCTAGCTGGTGACCCTGCGTAAATTATCTCGTCCTCTGAGATTCAGTCTCCTCATCTGAAGCGGTGGGGAACCTTAAATATCTATGAAGGGCCTGGCACTGTCCTTGGTAAATTCGAGGCCAAAACGTTCACTCCCTTCCCTTGCTCTGGGAGGTTCCTCCCTCCTGAGATGAAGAATCCCAATGCCTGGGGCTGAGGATGCTTCCAAAAATGTAGCTGAATATTTACTGTCTGTCCACATTGTTTATGAATATCTTTCTCATCCCTATAAGATCTAAATATTGAGAAGGGAGTGGCACCAAAGAAGGAAATTATCCCTTCTTGGCCTTCTCCAATGCTACCTGCATTAAACCCTTAGAAAAATCTCACAAGTGCTCAGTGTTCCCTTCAGGGAAGTGGCAGGAGGGTGCAGGGGTTAAGAGTGCATATTTGGGGTCAGCTGGCCTGGATTTAGTTCCCAATGCTGTAAGACCTTGATCTAGTCATTAAACTCTCAAAACAGTAGCTCTACCAGACAGTTGTGGTGTGGTTTAAATGAGGGAATCTAAGTAAAACTCTTTTTTAAATTTTATTTATTTATTTATTTATTTTGAGACGGAGTCTCGCTCTGTCACCCAGGCTGGAGTGCTGTGGCCGGATCTCAGCTCACTGCAAGCTCCGCCTCCCGGGTTCACGCCATTCTCCTGTCTCAGCCTCCCGGGTAGCTGGGACTACAGGCGCCGCCACGTCGCCCGGCTAGTTTTTTGTAGTTTTAGTAGAGACGGGGTTTCACCGTGTTAGCCAGGATGGTCTCGATATTCTGACCTCGTGATCCGCCCGTCTCGGCCTCCCAAAGTGCTGGGATTACAGGCTTGAGCCACCGCGCCCGGCCTAAAACTCTTAATGGAGAATAGGCTTGCAGTAAATGCTCAGTACATGTTGGTTGTTTCTGTAATTTTTTAAAAGGCAGAATGTGGGACCATCTCAGTGTTCTGATTTTGTAACAGCTGGATCTCTTCTTCTTGGAGGTTACATGGCAGCTGAAAAAGGGCACAAGGCAGGGCAGATCAATTCCTGAGGCTCTTGGGAGACAGGGGTGGCAGACTGGGCCCATGAAATATTTGAGGGCCTTAACCTACAGAGTGGCTTTCTCGGGGCACCCGCTCTGCTGGAGCCCTGGCCTAGGCTGGCATGCAGTCACATGATGAAGGGTGAGGCAGGGAGGTCTAATCTCACTGTGGTGAATTCAAGGAGGGAGATGTGAGCCTGGCCTCCCAAATCCATTTTTCTCCCATAGAGATATGATGTGCTCAGAGGTTGAGCTCCCCGGCACTTTTGGGTTAAAATGGTCCCTCTGTGGGAGCCCAATTATCAGTAACGTCACTGTTCTTCTGGGAAGTGTGTTCCTGATTTCAACTTCTGCACATAAGCCATGACTGAGTTGTGTGGCTGCTCATTTCCTGTACTCAGTGGAGGAGAGAACAGAATTGGCACCAGGAAAGATACCAGCCCCTCTAGGTATGTACACACAACATCTACAGGACTCCCACCAACAGCCAGCACCTCTGCCACTCAGGACTGTGGATTCTTAAAAACAAGAGAAACCGCATGGAGAATATTCACACAGTAAGTTAAAATCTGGAGCAAATTTATGCTATTACTTTCTCAACTTGAATGCTAGTATTAACCATATCATCCAATACCCACTTTTTTTTTTTTTTTTTTTTGGGGAAATTGAACAACAACCCTGTACTGTCTCTATTGGGGGGGATTTTTTTTTTTTTTTTTTTTTTGGAGACAGAGTTTTGCTCTTGTTGTCCATGTTGGAGTGCAATGGCTTGATCTTGGCTCACTACAATTTCCGCCTCCCGGGTTCAAGCAATTCTCCTGCCTCAGACTCCTGAGTAGCTGGGACTACAAGCATGTGCTTCTATGCCTGGCTAATTTTGTATTTTTAGTAGAGGTGAGGTTTCATCATGTTAGCCAGGCTAGTCTTGAACAGAATCTCGCTCTGTCGCCCAGGCTGGAGTGCAGTGGCTGGATCTCAGCTCACTGCAAGCTCTGCCTCCCGGGTTTATGCCATTCTCCTGCCTCAGCCTCCCGAGCAGCTGGGACTACAGGCGCCCGCCACCTCGCCCGGCTAGTTTTTTGTATTTTTTAGTAGAGACGGGGTTTCACCCTGTTAGCCAGGATGGTCTCGATCTCTTGACCTCGTGATCCGCCCATCTCGGCCTCCCAAAAGTGCTGGGATTACAGGCTTGAGCCACCGCGCCCGGCCAGCCAGGCTAGTCTTGAACTCCTGACAGGTGATCCGCCCGCCTCGGCCTCCCAAAGTGTTCGGATTATAGGCTTGAGCCACTGCGCCTGGCCAGGAGAGGATTTTTTATTTTTATTTGTACAAATTTATGGGGGTACATGTGAAATTTCATTACATAATGCATAGCGAGTGATCAAGTCAGGGTTTCAGGATGTCCATCACCCAGATGCAATACATTTTTAACTATAGTTATGCTACTCTGCTAACATTACATTTATTCCTTCTAATTGTATGTCTGTAACCTCTCACCCACTTCTCTTTCTCCTCTTCTGCCCTCACAGTCACCTTTCTTAGTCTCTGTTATGTATTTTTCCACTCTCTACTTCCATGTGAATAAATTTTCTAGTTCTCATATGTGAGAACATGCAATAGATATTTGTCTTTTTGTGCCTGCCTTATCTCAGTTAAGATAATGACCTCCAGTTCCATCTATGTTGCCACAAATGACATGATTTCATTTTTTTTAATGGCTAAATAGTATTCTACTGTGTATATGTACCACATTTTCTTTATCCATGTATCCACTGATGGACATACAGGTTGATTCTATATCTTTGCTATTGTGAATAGTGCTGCAATAACCATGAGTGCAGGTATCCCTTTGATATACTCACCTTTCTTCCTTTGGGTAGAAACCCAGCAGTGTGACTCCTGGATCAAATGATAATTCTGTTTTTAGTTTTCTGAGAAATCTCCATACTGGCTCTACTAGTTTACATTCTAACAGTGTATGAGAGTTCCCTTTTTACAGTATCTTGTCAACATCTGTTATTTTTTGTGTTTTTAATAATAGCCATTCTGACTGGGGTAAAATGGTATCTCCTTATGGCTTTTATTTGTATTTCTCTGATGATTACTGATGCTGAGCATTTTTAATATATCTGTTGGCCATCTGCATGTTTTCTTTTGAGAAATGTCTATTTATGTCCTTTGTCCACCTTTTTTTTTGAGATGGAGTCTCACTCTGTCACCCAGGCTGGAGTGCAATGGCATGGTCTCGGCTCATTGCAACCTCCACCTCCCAAGTACAAGTGATTCTCCTGCCTCAGCCTCCGTAGTTGGGACTACAGGCACATGCCAACACAGCTGGCTAATTTTTGTATTTTTAGTAAAGATGGGGTTTCACTAAGTTGGCCAGGCTGGTCACAAACTTTGCCCACTTTTTAATGGGATTATCTATTTTATTCCTGTTGAGTTCTTCGTATATTATAGATATTAGTCCCTTGTTGGATAAATGGTTTGCAAATATTTTCTTCCACTTAACAGGTTGTATGGGATAGAATTTTTTAAAAAAGAGCTACCAATTGTGAAGGGTAATATCCCTTACCTTAAAGGGCCACATAGGCCCATTTACCTATGTGCCAAACTGCTCAGAGCTCTCCCTGCAAGAGATCTGCTGCTAGGTACATATTTCAATTAGGTCTAAGTACTAATTATTCTACAGTTTCATTGGCTGAACATGGTAATATCATTCTTTTTAGAACAAGTGTTTAACAGGCCAGGTGTGATGGCTCACGCCTGTAATCCCAGTGCTTTGGGAGGCTGAGGTGGGTGAATCACCTGAGGTCAGGAGTTTGAGACCAGCCTGGCCAACATGGTGAAACCCCGTCTCTACTAAAAACACAAAAACTAGCCAGGCATGGTGGCGTGTGCCTGTAATCCCAGATACTCAAGGCTGAGGTAGGAGAGTTGCTTGAATCCGGGAGGTGGAGGTTGCAGTGAGCCAAGATCATGCCACTGCATTCCAGCCAGGGCAACAAAGCAAGACACTGTCTCAGAAAAACAAAAAACAAAAGTGTTTAAGGTGTAATAAGCAAATAATACAATAATATAAATAATACACTAGATTGTTCCTAGACACAACGAAATATAGAAAACCCTTAGGAAGACTTAATTAAGGGAGTGAACAATGTAAGTTAATTCCTCTTTATCATCCTAAAAATCTAGCCTTATAATTCAGAAAAGCAAAATAAAAGTTTGCCCTAACACAACTAATTCTTTGCCACTTTATTTCTTGCTTTGCTATCATAGTATCATTCCAGGGCAAAATTACCATTCTTTTGTTGGCTATGAAGATTACAGGAAAAAAAGATAAATAAATAAACAAATAAATTAGCGTTCTTAGTTCATATGGTACCATCAGCTGAATTAAAATGAGCTTAAAGAAAGAATCATTCACACAAAAGCACTGTATGCCAAATGAAACTAGAAGATACTTTACAACTATCTTTAATCTACTGGTTAACAATATATCTATGCCAGTTTTGGTCTATCAAATATTCATGTTTGCTTTACTTCCATATTCACATATTTCACTGTTCTTTCTTACCCGTGTTGTGTCTCCCTCCTGCTTAATCATATCCATTCCAGGCAGCTGGTTTGGGAACAGGTTGCCTCCCCTCAGAGCAGGATCATTAACCTGAGGACAAGAAGACAGGACAGTGGCTATGTGGAGCAGGATGTCCAAGAGTGCACTGGAAAACAAGTGGCCGCCGCCCTTCCTCTGCTTTTAGGGGTATAAAAACGGGGAAAAGGAACTGCAGAACAATGGACTGATACCTACACCAGCTCTCCCATGTACGTATTTTGCGGAGTCCAGAGGAACATGAAAATACTTATGAAATACTAGCTGCCTTCAAAATTAACCTTTATCTTTATCTGCATGCTGATTGAAATAAAATTCAATTGACTTAATAATAATAGAGCCATTTTTGTGCCATAACCAGTATGCTTTCTTGGCTTATTCAAATTACACCAATGACTCACATTTGGGACTTTCAAGTCATCTGAGAAGTTCCTGACATCTTTGCTACTTAGGCAAGTTATTAACTCTCAAGAGCAAGTGTGAATACCCAAACTAGTGCTGGATTTTGTGAATTTACTCTGACCAAATGAACTTTTCATTTGCATTTGTACATTTCTTTACACATTAGAAAGTAAATGTACGAATGCTAATAGAATGATTTTTGTAGGAAGATACACTGCAGTTGCGCCTTGGGGCTTCCAAATTAACCACGGGATTCAAACAGTTTAAAATCATGCAGAAGTTTCTAAACAATCTGGATTGTTGAAAACGCATGAAATAAACATGCATCAGTTTACTGCTGAGCAGACTGGATTAGGATCGTGTTACACTAGACTATGTCAGTAGCCCTTACTTTGTACATTTTTCCTCAGCAAGCAAATTAGGAGTTGCTAGTGGCCCATTTTTGCAGGAAATACAACATCAACCCTACATTTCTCCATTGAAGAAATAAAAGCATATATATCTCTCTATAAACACACGCATATATTTTAAGAGATAGGGTCTTGCTCTGTCGCCCAGGCTGGAGTGCAGTGGTGCAATCTTAGCTCACTGCAGCCTTAAACTCTTGGGCTCAATAGATCCTCCAGCCTCAATTTCCCAAGTAGCTGGAACTACAGGCACCTGCCACCATGCCTAGCTAATTTAAACATTTTTTTTTTTTTTTTAAAGAGACAGAGTCTCACTATGTTGCCCAGACTGATCTTGAATTCCTGGCTTCAAGCCATCTTCCCACTTCAGCCTCCTGAGTAGCTAAGCTTATAGGCACAAGCCAACATGCCAGGCTAAAAGTTTGTATTTCTTTATGTCTGCTTAATGTATCAAAATATGCATTTAACTGTCATCAATTCAGTAACAGAAGTGTAAGTTATTACTATAAGCACACAACCTTCTTAAAAAGCAAAGGGTTTTAAATTTTTTCATGTACCACTTCACATTTTTATTAATTGTTTTAAAGAATAAAACACCAAAGCTCTGTAATAGTTCTTAAAATTTTCACAAAAATTGTGGTTCACATCAGAATTAAATGGATCTAATCAGAGTCTTCAATCTTTCACCATTCTCACAATCTTGCTCTAACAGACATTCACAAAGCTGTCAGGGATTTCGTGCTTAAGTCATTTACACTTTCCATACTGTACTTTCTCCATATATGAAATAAGAGTCAAGGTCTTGCCACATTTTTTACTTGCGTGAACTACTGAGGATCAGCGGTAGAGTGGTCAGCATTTTGGGCCTTTAAAAATAAGATCTTCTGTAAATACCATGGTACAATGATTAACCTCTAGTTTTACCTCTGAATCAGCCACAGATTTTTGGATTCAGGCTGGCTATTGCTATCTCAAATGCTTTGAGTCTCTCTGCCATCTAGTGAAGTTAGGAACAGAATCATTTTGATGTTGTTCAACACAAAACAATTATTTAAAAAAATCATTGCATTCACATTCCAAAGTAAAAAGAATAGTTTTTGGATTATCTGTGTCCGTCTCTGCATAAATGAAGCATCATATCAAACTAACTGGATGGCAGGTAGTTTGGCCTTTGCTTTTCATCTGGTTTTACACTTAGAAATAAATCCATTATTAAACTATAATCCTCTAGCTGGGCATGGTGGTATGTGCCTATAATCCCAGCTACCCAGGAGGCTGAGGTGGGAGGACTGCTTAAGCCAGGAGATGAAGGTTGCCATGAGTCAAGATGGCACCACTGCACTCCAGCCTAGATGACAGAGTGAGACTCTGTCTCAAAACAAAACAAAATAAAACAAACCCCCTCAAACGATAACCCCCAAATAAAGCTATTTTAAGAGTACACTCACCACTTCATTTTAGAGATTCATTTTAGACACTGGTTAATTCCTCAAGAGAAAAATGTCAATGATAAGAAAGTTATGAAATATTTTAAAAGCTCCTCAAGCAGTCAGGAATCCTTTCTGTTTATTTAATCATTAACAAAGATTTTTATTAATGTCACCAACACAGGTGAAAGGTGAAAAACACTCCTCAAAATAAATGTGGGAGTGGGTGGTTAAGGTTAGATACATAGAAAGATACATCTGATGCAGAAGTAGACAAAAAGCCATGACCTGAAGCCATTGGGTTGCTTCTCCTTGGGCGCTCACCTGCTCGGGACCCATGGAGGACAGCCCCGACGTAGGCACGGAGGTCACTGAGGTCATGCTGATCTGTCCTGTCATCTGGTTCATGCTGCTCATGCCACCTGTGTTGGTTGCCATGGACACACTGATGTTCATGTTGTTACTGTACATGCTGGTGTTTGCTTGCTGCCCAAAGTGTGGTGGGGACTGCTGGGAAAACATGCTAGAATACAATGGAAAGATTGAATGAATGTTACAGCTTGCTGGTATCCAGAGGCAGGCAGTTCAGAGCACTTGTTTCTCAGGCATTTACTTTGAGTGAATAAATTTGAACGGCATGAACCCAGGCTGAGACAGCTGGCAGATAGTGGGCTTGCTGAAGCCTGAGACAGCAGGGGAAGTGGCATTCGATGATGCTGTCAGGGCAAGCAAATCCTTCTCCTTTTCATACTGCCACTGTGATGGCTGAAGGACACCCCCCACTTTCATGCCTGCACCCGAGGAGCTTTCTGTTTGTTTTTATCAAAAGTAGTGATAAAGGATGGCTTCTAGGTCACCGCCTTCCACAGCAATTTCTATCATAAATTGGTCAGTGGTACCTTCTTAGGGATGTTCTTGTTCCTCCAAAGGATGTTCCTTGCTAAGCTTTTGTAAATTCTAGTGACTCCTGTTCTAGGAAAAGTAAACTGGCTTATTTAGAAGTTTGCTTGATATTGCTTGCATGAGCAGACTTTAAAAAAAAAAAAAAAAAAGAGAAAGGAGACAGGTAGTCTATAGAAAGTTTCCCTGGTGATCATTTATCTCAACAACACACAGAAACATGGTGTTACCTGTTTCCGCCCATGCTCCCCTGTGCCCATCCATTCATGTCAGAGGGGGCCTGATAGGCTGGGTTGGCCTGAGACTGTTGCATCATGGGACTCTGTGTATGTGCCATTCGGGGTGACATAAGTGGGCTCTGGGGAGTTGTAGCCCCAGTAAAGCCTGGATCAGGTTGCTGACTTATTCCTTAAAAAAAAAAACCAAAAAAAAAAAAAAAAAAAAACAGAAACAGAAATTCAAAAGAGACTGTTAGTTGTATTGTAGAGACTGGTGGGAGGGAAAGAACATTCCAAATTAGGCATGCATTAAAAATTACTTTCAAATACATGATTGTGTACTGATTAATTACATACATTTAAGAAAGATTCCAAGCTCGGATAAAATATGGAGAAAATAAAATCTCCATACTGATTCCCCCTAGTAGTTAGATGGTGCCTAGGAAGCATTAACCATCATAGCTAGAGTTAGAAAGAAAAAATGCTATTCTTTCTTCAAATTCCTTTCCAAATCAAGAATGGGTCACATATTTTGATTAACGAGAAATACATACATATATATATATAAAAATATAAAAATATCACTGCAATTAGATTGTTTAAATTAAGCATATAATTATTATTTTGACACAGGGTCTTGCTTGCTCTGTTGACCAGGCCGGAGTGCAGTGGTGTGATCATAGTTCACTGCAGCCTTGACCTCCTGGGCTCAAAAGGATCCTCCCACCTCAGCTTCCAGAGTAGCTGGGACTACAGGCAGGCACGACCATACCCAGCTAATTTTTTAAATTTTTAGTAGAGATGAGGTCTCACTATGTTGCTGTGGCTGGTCTTGAACTCCTGAGCTCAAGAGATTCTTGGCTTCCCAAAGTGCTGGGATTATAGGCATAAGCCATTATGCCTCCTGGTCAGATTGTTTAAATTAAATTTAAATTGGATTAAAGTTCAGCTATATATCAAAAGTCAACACATTTGAATAAATTTTTATTGAATTAGCTGAAGCCATTCCATGATGAGATGGATCCATCTTTAAAAATAAACAGCTGTATTCATGGTTAGTTTCTTTTCTCTTTATAAAGAGCTCTGCAGTACTCTTAGGGCGATCCAAGATTAGCCAAGAATAAGAAAAAAATTGGCCGAGCCGGTGCGCAAGCCTGTAATCCCAGCACCTTGGGAGGCCGAGGCGGCGGATCACGAGGTCCAGGAGATCGAGACCATCCTGGCAATACGGTGAAACCCCGTCTTACTAAAAAAATACAAAAACTACGGGCGAGGTGGCGCGCCTGATCCCACTACCGAGGCTGAGCCAGAATGGCGTGATACCCGGGAGCGGAGCTTGCATGAGCTGAGATCGGCACGGCACTCCAGCCTGGCGGCAGAGGGAGACTCCATCTCAAAAAAAAAAAAAAAAAAAAAAAAGAAAAAGAAAAATTAAACGTATGCTCTGGTCAATTCGAGCAAACAGAAGTAAACAAAAGGAAAGAGAACTTTTACGCAGACTTTTCTAAATCATGAAGAAGGAAATAGAGAAAGGAGCTGGGAAACAAAGGAAGCAACTTCTTAGAGTATTTTGAGGATGGTAATAAGTACACTTTTGCATAGAAAACTTGTAAAACATGCATATTTAATTAATATTTAAATTAGCTACAAAAGAAAAGCTTAAGATCATATAGAAAAAAGCTGCACATTATCTTTCTGTTCTTTAAAGAAACAGGAGACTTGGATTTCGGCAGCAAACTTCACAGTTATTTACAGATAATTGGCAATGGGTAGTGAAAGTCATTTTGAATATTAACATTAATGTAAGCACTTACTTTATCAATAATTCAACCATTAACTGAACATGACATGCACACAAATATTAACGTTCATGACATTACACACTGGTATCTCTTAAGACTGACATTAAACAAATCAATATGAAGAGAACTAAGAGGTCTCCCACAAGAATTACCTATTCATTAAAGATCTGGTATAATCTGTAAAGTATTTTTCAAAAGTCACAGAATGTCTATAATATTTAAATTTATAGAGGTCTTTTTACATTTTGTATCTATTGATTTGTTTGAGTCAGGCTCAGAGGCTTTCAAATATATAAATAAAAATATATATGCACTTGTAGACATTGACATAAACAGATAGATCCATACACACTCTCACACAAGATAGACACCGTCTATGCACACACACTTACTTCGGTCATTCTTAAAGTAAGACCTGCACTCAGAGAAAAGGAGGTACCTGAGCTGAGGGCCTGGAAGGTACTGTGCTGGACTTGGGTACTCCTCACAGGCCCCAACTGTCCTCCCAGGTTTCCTATCATTCCCTGGTTAGCCAGATTCATCTGGGAGCCATGCAAAGAGCTGTGAGAGAGGAGCTGTGACCCAACACTGGGGGACACTGGGGAGAAAGGACTGGTGAAAGGTGGTGGGGATGTAAGTCCAGTACCGTAGTTTGGAGGAAATGGAAACTGCTGTGCATTTGCCTGGGGAATCCGAGGGTTGCTCATAGTTGCTGGCATACCACTAGGAGCCACCATGCTTGGTGTCATATTCAACCCTTGTCCTCTCATCATCAAAGTTCGTTGCTGAACTTGCTGTTGCTGATGCATCTGTCTCTGTCGAAGATGCTGGTTCAGGATTTCCCTCTGTCTCTGGGCCAGCATCTGTGCATTAATAGGTGCCTGAAATCAGGGGTGATACATGGAGGAAAATGTTTGGGACAGACACATATTAAAAAACAAAGTGAATATTATAGACTGGCTAACAAATGGTACTATCATCTGTAAAATTATTTGGAAAAAAATTACATGAAAGGAATAACTCAGTTGAACAACTGGTGATTGAGAACGTGAGCTTCTAAGTTCTAAAGATACGATTATTCTGAAGCTTTGCTACGACTTAGCAGAGTTAAGTTTGATGCTAATATCAATTAAATCATTTTGTAAGGACACAATTAACTAAAGGATCTCAAAAGAACACAGTCCTTTCTATAAGAAGACTGTAATATAAACCCTGAGGATGGTAGTATAGAGTCTCATTCAAGGGACATTCAAGTCTACAGAGAAATAAAATCACTGGGACAAAAAGTGACGTGGTACACTTCAGAAAAGGCTGAACAGAGGCAGAAGGAAAAGGGGGAGAGCTGGGAGAGTGCCTGATAAGAATGCACAGAGACTGAGTCAGAGGTGGAGGGTGGATAGGGAGGAAAGGCAGGATGGATGAAGGGAAGGGTTCCTGGTGCTTGCTGTCAGTGAGAGGCATGAGGCCAAGATATCATTGATCCTCATTTGTGAATTCCACATTTCCGAAGTTGCCTACTCAGTAAAATTTATTTGTAACCCCCAAATCAATACTCATGCCACTGTCATGGTCATTTGTAGACATGAGCACAGTGGTAAAACATTTCAGATATGCAATGTGCACACTTCCAGCTGAGGTTGAACAAGGCAACACTTTGCCTTCTGGTTTCAGCTCTCATACTGTAAATAAGCGTCCCCTTTGTGGTCTATTTGGTGCCAAGATTTTTGCATTTTTTGCTTTTCCTGTTGGTGATTTTGTTGCTTAAACTGGCTCCCAGGCATGGTACTGCAGTGCTCTCTAGTGTTCCTAAGCACAAGAGGCGGTGATGTGTCTTCTGGAGAAAATAGGTGTGCCAGATAAGCAAGCGCCATTCAGGCCTGAGTTCTTTAAACAGAAACACACATAAAACAAGGTTATGTGTTGACTGGATGATGACAATGTTGTGACCAGAGGTTTGCAGGAACTCAACCCTGTATTCCTCCTAAGAACAATAGTTTAGTGTTCTCTAATTCAGTGTTTGCAGTAACTTTATGTAGCACAACTTCTTAGAATAACAAGAATTGACTGTACCTGGCAATAAAAATGGCAGTGATTAGAAGGGAAAAATGTAACATACTAGTAGGTAACTGGGTGACAGTACAGGGCCAGTGTGCTGATCTGGATCCAAATCTACTAAGTTAACTTTCTTCAAAGAGGAAGAAATGACAAAAGTAGCTGCATGCATACAATGAAAGCTAATAGCTGGTATGCTGCCTTACCTGTGTTGGTACTCCAGGCCTCAGAGTCAGGTTCACATTGGAAACATTGCTGATTTGATTCATAAGTGGCTGGCGATTCTAAATACATACAAATAGGATGAATACATTTCAAGAACAGAATACACTTTACTTTAAGTTTCCCAAGTAACTGCCCTCCCCAACCCAGTATCTGCACGTTGTTGGACAGCTGTGCCATCTCACATCATCTTCCCCACATCTTCCACCCAGCACCCCTGGCTGCCCAAGTGCCACTGAAGAACAGACCTGCTGTGCTTGGAGGCGATGCTGAAGTTGAAGTCTCAGTTGATTTGGCTGGTTCTGCACTAGGCCCGTGGGCCTGAGGCCTGGTCTGGGCTGCATACGGAGTGTGGCATAACTAGGCCGCTGTCCCATGGTGTGAAAGTTTGGATCTTGCATGGGAGAATAGCTACCCTGGGCCATTTGTGCCTGAGACGCATACTGCTGTGGGAAAACAGGCGCCTTCTGCTCCAGCATGATGTTGGAATCCTGACTTGAGAACTGTTCTGGATCTACTGCTTGGCTCTGGAGAGAAAGTCCCAAATAACAAACAAATAAATTAAACCATAAAAACAGCAGAGTCAATACGAGGATGTTTTCTCTCGCTGTCATACATTTGAAGCTTTTTTTACTTTTTAATATTATACTTACTACACAAAGGTACCTTTAGCTTGACTCCACTTATCTTTCTAGAAAATGCCTCTGCTCACAGTTCCGGTTACACAAGGACAGAAGCAGGGGTCACACTGGACTCCCAGCAGCATTTCTTCCAAGGGAAGGGGAAAAATGTGCCAGGACTACAGAATGCCTCCTACCCACTCCACCAATCATATTGGCCTGGACTTTCACATGCAAATATCCCCCGGAAGTGTTATGTTTTTTGATTGATTATTCATACCTGTAGAGTTCATTTTGATTAGATAACATCTTTGGCACCTGACTGGGATCAGCAGGTGCAGTGTGGGGTACTGACCATCATTATCCTGATTTTATAGCTAACAAAAATGAGACTTAAAGACATGAAGTGAATTGCAACAAGCCCTATTCAGCTAGTATGTGGTGGGGGTCCATTTCAGTTTGTGATTTGGGATCTGAGCTTCTCACCAGTGTGACATGCTGCCTATTACCTACTTTACTGTTTTCTGTGCCTGTCGGGATTCCCCACATGCCCCACATTTTGCCATCATCCTCTCATTACCTACTAGACATGGTTTATGTGTCTGTCACTCCTGACTTTTTTTTTTTTTTGAGACGGAGTTTTGCTCTTGTTGTCCAGGCTGGAGTGCAATGGTGCGATCTCGGCTCACCGCAACCTCCGTCTCCCAGGTTCAAGCGATTCTCCTGCCTCAGCCTCCCGAGCAGCTGGGATTACAGGCATGTGCCACTAGGCCTGGCTAATTTTGTACTTTCAGTAGAGATGGGGTTTCTCCATGTTGGTCAGGCTGGTCTCGAACTCCCAACCTCAGGTGATCTGCCCGTCACAGCCTCCCAAAGTGCTGGGAATACAAAAGTGTGAGCCACCGCGCCCAGCTACTCCTGACTTCTTAGGGCTAACCTATCTACCTGGGTCAGAATGGAACAGGCGAACAAACCCAAAACTTCCCCGGGCTCCAGGACACCTCAGACTGAGGTGGCCCTGAATGTTTATGTGCTGAGGGGAAAGGTGGACCTGGCTGATTCTCCTTTTCCTTCTACTTCTAGGAGTAACTGCTACAAACTTAATGGTATACAGGAAGAAAAGACTCTAGCAACAAATAAAGTCTCTCAAGCTTTCCTTTTTTTTTTTTTTTTTTTGAGGCAAAGTCTCGCTTTGTTGCCAGGCTGGAGTGCAGTGGCGTGATCTCGGCTCACTGCAACCTCTGATTCCCTGGTTCAAGCAATTCTCCTGCCTCAGCCTCCTGAGTAGCTGGGATTACAGGCGCGTGCCACCATGCCCAGCTAATTTTTGTATTTTTAGTAGAAACAGGGTTTCACCATGTTGGCCAGAATGGTCTTGATCTCTTGACCTTGTGATCCACCCACCTTGACCTCTCAAAGTGCTGGGATTACAGGAGTGAGCCAACGCGCCCGGCCTCAAGTTTTCTTTAGCTCAGTGTTGTCCTAGGCCTTCTTGAAAACCATCTACCCATGTAGTGCTGGAGCCGCCTGGAAACCTGAGCTCTGATCAGCACAGCCCTAGGGCCAGCCTGTGACAGCCAGGGGCCCACTGCCCTCCCTGTGTTAATTCTAAACATGGCGATGGAGCCTAAGCAGAGGAAACCATTCATTGCTGAATTACTGCTCTAACTACACACACAAAACTATCTCAGAACTTAAATATGAATATGAATAATTTGCATTCTATACTTCCCTCAACTCTACCTAATAATCATATTTCTATAATTCAGTTTCATGACAATGTTATAATGATGGTGGATTTGATGAGACAAAATAGAAATAACAGAAATGAGTGAAAACGGACTAAAATATTAAATGACATGACATCTGTTTTGATAACATTACAAATCACTCAGCAACTCCACGGATCACATTTTAAAATGTCACTTAGACAAACTCAAGGATAAAATAGTACTGAGTGCTAAATTCTAACTATCACTGAAGACAAAGCAAACCAGTCACACAGGAAATATTTAAACTCCATTTTCCTTTCTTAATTTATTTTAGGTTATATCATGTAACCTCAAGTCATTTCTTTCCATTCTGCTGTTTTCAATATGAATTGATAAGTCATAACTCCCACCTGTGTCTGCTCAACTGTGGGAATTATGATAAGACTAATTTTAATGTTTCAGAGAAGTCTCCAATGACTCTGCATCACCTTTCTCTCAGAAAGATGATGACACGTCATATGGCCAAGTAATAGACTGGACACTGGCAGGTACTTTTTGACAGTAAGAAATAAAGATGATTCATGCTAAGTAAGGAGGAAAACAGTAACTAGAATGCGATGGTTTTTCTGGGTTACTCTTTACACAGTAAGCCAGGCTGCACTGCTTCACACAAAGTTAGCTGTGCAGCCAGTTCAGATAGTGTTTTTTTCTTTCAAGGGACTATGTTAGGTTATTTATTATATCATAGCTATCAGGTACTCTAAAAGCAGGGACTTACTTTTTTATAGTAATCAACTAATTACTTGGAAGAAGAAAGCTAAATAAGCTCACTAAGATTAGTTAACTTTTTTATATTCCCATTTACGCTTAAATATCCCCAAAATTATGGTGGGCTAAACCATAAATTAAAGGAACTATAGCTAGGACTATAGGTGTGTGCCACCACAACTGGTTGCTATATTTTATTTTATTTTTTTGGTAGAGACAGGGTTTCATTATGTTGCCCAGGCTGGAGTGTAGTAGCTTTTCACAGGCACAATCATTGCACACTATGTCCTTGAACTCCTGGACTAAACCATAAGTGAAAGGTTGAGCCCACCCTTTTTTTTTTTTTTTTTTTTTTGAGACAGAGTCTTGCTCTGTCACCCGGGCTGGAGTGCAGTGGCCAGATCTCAGCTCACTGCAAGCTCCGCCTCCCAGGTTTACGCCATTCTCCTGCCTCAGCCTCCGGAGTAGCTGGGACTACAGGCGCCCGCCACCTCGCCCGCCTAGTTTTTTTTTTTGTATTTTAGTAGAGACGGGGCTTCACCGTGTTAGCCAGGATGGTCTCGATCTCGTGACCTCGTGATCCGCCCGTCTCGGCCTCCCAAAGTGCTGGGATTACAGGCTTGAGCCACCGCGCCCGGTGAGCCCACCATTTTTAAAGGGAAAAATGATGAAAGAATTGCAGCTACCTGTAAAATGACTTCTGCTAACTGATGTGGAAAGTATTCTTTTAGCAAAAACAGCTTCCTATCACTGGCCCACAGGTGTGAAATGAATGCAGTGGTCATGACTACAGACACACACCAGCTGGAAGCCCAGGGGGAAGCGTCCTAGGTCAGAAGGCAGCAATGTGCTGTTTGTGGTTTCTCTGTATCTTGTATGTCCTTCCCTATCAGCAAGGATGGACACCAGGTGAACTGGACTTGAGTTTGTGTCTTTCTGCTAACTTGAACTGTATGCAAAGCTCATTCTCAGTGCTCTCCATTCTCAGGCAAAAGTTTATGTGAGGGTTACAAGGAAAGGGGAGGAAGAAACAGGGCCTGCCTGTTTTGAGGTAAAAAAAAACAGTATATTCTAAAAAGCAGACTGTGGAGTACCTGTAAACAGAAAACAGACACCTCTGTGCCCATGAGAGCGCTTGGCCCCCACCTGCTGCCCTTCTGCGCATACCTGGCTGACCAGTTCGGGTATTCCCAAGGCTCTATCAATCTCCTCCAGGCCATCAAAATTCCGCAAGGCCAGATAGAGCTGGTCCAGAAGAGCTCCCTCATCACTCGGAGACTCAGCTGCAGGATGTGGACACAGCAAGTCATCTGGAGAACTGCCAAACGGCTGCCTGTAAAGACAGAAATGTTATCTTTGGCCAGTGGAAAAGCTAGTTGATTAGAGAACAAATTTTTTATCTCAAAGGTGAAAGTATCAATTGACTTCCAGGGTCGTTGCAACAAACTACCGTACCAACTCAACACAGAACAAAAGGACAGTCTGAAATATTTGATACACTTTATTCAGTGCCCAATACAGGCCAGACACAAATCCAGACATTTAAGGTATGATTTTTATTTCTATTGGTCCCACTTCATGGCTTGCAAAGCTGAGGCTTGGTGAGGTGAGGTCCACATGGATCTGTGCAAGTCCAGGGCTCACCAACCCACACTGACTGCTCAAGCATGTAAATATTTACTTGGCATTGAAGGAACCAAAGGACTTTTCTGCACTTTAGTAGGAATCACTGATTGACTTAAGATTCTTACCCTACAGGAAGCTGGGATGACCCACTTGGGAGAGACAAAGAACTAGAGGCATCAGAGCTGCATTAATTTTCTTGAACTCAGCTGCAGCTAGATTAAATTTGGCTGGGCTGATAGGAAATTTCTTAGTCATGCACAAGCAGGCCTTGAAAACATGTATTTTTCTCTGAGATAGGGTCTCACTTCATTGCCCAGGCTGGAGCGCAGTGGTATGATCATGGCTCACTGCAGCCTCGACCTCCCAGGCTTAGGTGATCCTCCCACTTCAGCATCCAAGTAGCTGGGACTACAGGCACGCACTACCACGCCTGGCTAATTTTTTGTATTTTTTGTAGAGATGGTGTTTCGCCATGTTACTCAGGCTGGTCTCGAACTCCTAAGCTCACGCGATCCACCCACTTCGGTCTCCCTAAGTGCTGGGATAACAGGTATGAGTTAACCTGTTAACAGATAACCTGGCCTGAAAACATTAAAACCCTCAAGAAGCGTATGTGTTAGCCTTCCTGCATTAGGTACATAAGGAAAGTGGATCATGAACATGCAAATTATATTTGTTATTATATAAGATAATTGGTGATAAAATCAGAACACTAAACTCTAGATTACATGATACATACAACTCCTATACATTTAAATTAATTGTCAGAGTAGAGGAGGGGTGTGTGTGTGTGTGTGTGTGTGTGTGTGTGAGTGTGTGCAGTGATGCCATCATGGCTCACTGGGCTCAAGTGATCCTCTGGCCTCACCCTCCTGAGTAGCTAGGACTATAGGTATATGCCACCACAACTGGCTGCTACTTTTTTTTTTTTTTTTTTTTTTTGGTAGACACGGTTTCATGATGTTGCCCAGGCTGGAGTGCAGTAGCTTTTCACAGGCACAATTATTGCACACTACATCCTTGAACTCCTGGGCTAAAGGAATCCTTCTACCTCAGCCTCCTGAGTAGCTGGGACTACAGATGTGATGTGTGCCACCAAGCTTGGCTAATTTTTGTAAATTTTTTGTAGAGACGGGGTCTTGCTACATTGCCCAGGCTGGTCTTGAACTCCTGGACTCAAGCAATCCTCCCACCTTGGCCTCCCAAGTGCTGGGATAACAGGCGTGAGCCACATCTAGCCTAGAGGAGGCTTTTAAAAAAGAGCTTCTGAGTTGCCTGAATACTAAAAGGGAAAATGGTATTTGTACTTTACCAAAAGTCTATTTTGTACTCTTAGAGTCACTACATGATGTTTTGGAGAAAATAAACGTTTATAGATTAAAAAACAAACAAAAAGTTTATAGATGAGCAAACTCATTCTTAAGCAAGTGAGAACAAACTTATCAAGAAATGAAGTTACCTATTAACACAGTTCAATATGCCATGTGGTATTTTAAATGCTCTAATATGCTATTTTGGCTTAGAATCCTGAAACACTGAAGCGCTAGCACTGAAACCAACAATTAATTTCAAATGGTCATAAAGGAATGCATTAATAACAACCTATTCTCTCTACTCACCTCTAGTAACTTGGAAATTGTCCAGCTGAGGGTCCCTTGAGGCCACTCCTCACCTGCTTCCCCGACTTCCTGGCTGCAGGAGCTCCTTGCATTCCTAAGGGACCCATCCAGACCCCTGAGAGGCAAGTGCTCTTCCCACTCCTGCCCCTTTCTTGTCACTACTGGGCTTCACAAAGTCACACATCCTGGGAGCTTGCTGACTCTTTTCCTCCTGCTTCTCTACAGCCCACACTCTCCTAGAACTTTCTTTAAACCAAACGTGATCAGACTGCTCCACTACTGCTACACTTAGGGAGGGGGAGGAAGAAGCAGATGCAGAAAAGCAGTCATGAGAGGGAGAAACCACTGAACTGTCTGCCATGATAGCAAAGAGGGAAGGAGAGTCCTCAATGAGGAGAGGCCAACAAACATGAATGTGGCAGGAGTTCCATGAAACAGTTCAAGTTAGTCAAGAGTAATGTCAGCTATTCACCAACTTCTCTTAGGCAGCAACCTCATTTCCTAAAAATGCTAGTTAAGTTAGGCATTAAAGGATTTTCTTTACCTAGATTTTGTCATTTTCAACTTGTTTCTTTGGAAGATGCATTCATATGCCACCCTCCCATCCCAAATGTATTCAGTGATGGCAGGCTCGTGTGAAATCTAATGCATGCAGGTGGCACAAGCAGACTTCCCAGCCTCACATCTGGCAGAAACCCACTGTCAGGAGGAGGCAGGCACTGTCTCGTGCCTTTGTAAGACCACTCCACCTTGACAGACCAGCAATAGAGCCAAATGCGTATTAACAAAAAACTAAAACAATCATTTGAATTTAAACAATTTCCTACATCATAAAATCACTTTTTGTTACATGCTTTTCTTTTTTAATTAAAAAAACCCCAAATGAATGCAGAGATTAAAAAGTTAAACAGTGCATCCAGGCTGTCCCACTTTGGTCAAGGCCCTCTTCAACACAAGCTGGGACTCTCAGGACACTTTGCCAACAACTTCCCTGCTTGCATGATATCTCTGATTCTAATATGATGCTCTCAGGTTCCCATTCCCAAAGCACACTTTACTGAGCAAACAGGCCCTACGCAGAATTCTTATGTGGTTCTTCAGCTCTTCCAGGAAAATGCCCCTGGAATGGGGTGGTAGTGGTGGTGGAATTCAAGGACACATGCTTTTGATAATGCCTAACCTTCTGAAACTTAATGTTCATGCCTTCCCTGTGAGCCCCAGCTATCATGGGCAGCTGATCTTTCTCCAAAAGATGCTATTCATACCACCAGAAAACCAAGACCTTGTCATTTACCCCATCCTTCCCATGCGCTTCCCCAGTTGAGGGTCTACTTTCCATTGGGGCGCCACCCATCTCCTCACAGACCGCCCCGCTTTCTCCTCTCAGCATTAAACCACTTACTGTGCTATGCTGAATTGATACTAACAATTTACGTTAAAAACGCAACTACACACCATGCTCACAAGGGGCAAGCATTGCATCCTCTACCTCTTTTTGGCCCAGTGCTTTAACATAAACACAGTATAGGCGCAGTAAGTTTCTAGCGGATGAAAACAAGAGGTTCCTCATTTGGCTGAGCTACAATACATTAAAAACCACTTTTATATTCAGAAATACATACTGTCTTGTGGCTTGGTGTTACAAATTTGGGCATATCATGAGTGGTATCACTTCCCTTAGAGATGTCATAATATGCTTGCTAACAGAAAAAAATACTGATCCAGACTCCCAATCCCAACTTTATAAATGGCCACTAACACAATGAAGAAATTATTTTCCTACATTTTGGGCAATTACATATAGTTACAACCTGGATAGTATCTGACAGATAAATATAATAAATATAATATTAAGACGAGAATGGAATTCAGAGTAATAAAGGGAAAAATAACACAGGCCCCAGGCTGATGCAAAAAATTACCTATTTAATAGGTAATAAACAAGCAGAGAAGAGATCCTGATATCAATAGAAATCCCATACCTTAAAGTCTACATGTTTATTTGTGGACTAGTAGGTCATTAAGTATGGGAATAAGAAGGAGAATTAGGTCAAATTCTCAGCACCTGTTTGAGAAACCATAACATTACCATTTCTTCACTTTTCAAAAGTATTATTAAAATTCTGTAAAAAAGCAGCAGCTACTGAATGATGAGAAATAGTCAACAAAAGAAACCTTACTTAACAGATACATTTCAAACAGGAGAAAATCAAATTAAAATTGTGAACTTAGGCCTGGCGTGGTGGCTCACACCTGTAATCCCAGCACTTTGGAAGGCTGAGGCAGGTGAATTACCTGAGGTCAGGAGTTCAAGACCAGCCTGGCCAACATGGCAAAAGCCTGTCTCTACTATAAATACAAAAATTAGCCGGGCGCCTGTAACCCCAGCTACTTGGGAGGCTGAGGCAGGAGAATCACTTGAACCCAGGAGGTGGAGGTTGCAGTGAGCCGAGATCACGCCACTGCACTCCAGCCTGGGCAGCAAAGTGAGACTCTGTCTCAAAACAAAAATCCCTCAAATTGTGAACTTAATGCAAAAGGAAGTCTTTCATGAAAGACAGCTATTGTATTTCAAGAGAAAACCCCTTTAATAAAACCAACAGAAATCTTTAAAAGTCATCTATAAATTTTTGACTATATTATAAAGAACTCTTTTATATACCAGATGAATGAAGAAAAAAAAAACCCATAATGGAACTAAAAGTGGAAATTAGCTATAAATAAATGAATATGTGAATGTTACAGATTTAAGGGCTAAACTACTATCTTTTGAAATGTGTACATAAACTAAGGCTGGATTCATCAAACATTAAAAAGCCTGTTCCTAAACATTAACTGTGATGCTTATAAAGGGGATTTTAAAAAAGCACTGCTCTTCTTTTATTTCAAACGAGAGACATAGTTAGAACTTTTATTACCCATTACTTCTGAATTTCTATGACAATAAGATTACCATAAAGCCGGTCGTAAGTTTCTTCCACACTGAATTATTTAAAATAAAAATGTGAGAGTGGCTAGAAAAACTGAAATAACTTTAAAGGTAATGAAAATGTTTTGTTTTGTCCACAGTGCTTATGCAAAAAACCTAACTGATGGTAACAGAAACAATGACATGCTAGGGCAGTGCTGAGTCACAGACACTTGCACAGCAAACCTAACATGCTGACTCTATTACTGGACCAAGCATAATTCTGGACTTGCTTCCATTTTTTTTTTTTTTTTGAGATGGAGTTTCGCTCCTGTTGCCCAGGCTGGAGTGCAATGGTGCGATCTCGGCTCTCTGCAACCTCTGCCTTCTGGGTTCAAGTGATTCTCCTGCCTTAGCCTCCTGAGTATCTGGGATTACAGGCATGCGCCACCATACCTGGCTAATTTTTTGTATTTTTAGTAGAGACAGGGTTTCTCCATGTTGGTCAGGCTGGTCTCAAACTCCCAACCTCAGGTGATCTACCCGTCTCAACCTCCCAAAGTGCTGGGATTACAGGTGTAAGCCACTGCGCCCAGCTCCATTTTTGTTTTAACAGAGCTCTCCTCCTATTTGGGCAACACCAAAAATCCGAATTTTGGGCCTAGTTCTTCCTAAAATTAATCTTTGACATTTCATCCAAAAACAACTATCAGGTGGTGGATTTAATTATTATACATTTGTCCTGTGTTATATTTAACTTTCCATGGAAATGGGTGTGTTTCTAACATATCAAATAAACATATCTAGAAATAGCCTACCGTTCACTGATGTCATGAAATCAGAATCAAAGAACAAGAGGGACTGTGAGAAACCACCACCTCCAGGTATGACAGCAGTTCCGAGAGCAACAGTAATGGCTCTCTACCTGGGGCGCGCTTCCCTGTCTACACAGCACGCACCTCCCACTGCCCTTGGCAGCCAGTTTGGGATGAGCCATGCCGCCTGCCTGAGGTTCTTCCTGTGTCACCCAATGCCTCAATTCTACTCATAGCAGTCCTTACTCTGGGTCTGTGATGTGTAGCTTTTACCAGCTGAACTGGCTTCCTGTCATCTCTGCCATCTGAAATCAGACCTTTTCTTCAACACTCTGAAGCCTTCTCCAAGCATCCTGGTTGGATAATCTTCTGAAACGTGGCTTATGATTTTTATACTGCACACTACCTCAATATTACAGTTATCAGCATACATATTTTATTTTCCATCTAATTTGTAACTTCTTTAAAGGCATGTCCTAGGTCATACTGATTTCTGGATTCACCCCTCCCCTTCGTGCACTGCGTAGTAGATAATATAGTCCAAATAAACCAAAACTGGTCAGGTACCAACTACTCAAAAGGAAAAGATTAATTTCTGGACAGGTATAAAATAACTGGCTACCCTAGGTGCTCAGGACTCACCTGTTTTGGCTGGCAAAAGATGCCTGGTCTATAGGCAGGATGCTTTCAGGCCATGGGGCAGTCTGATTTGGAGGAGCTTGTTGCTGGCTATACTGAGGTCCCCCTATGTTCATCTCTAATTCAGATGGCCCTAGAAACGGAGAAGAAAAAAATCTTACATCTTTAATCAAGGAAGCATTTATTTCTGCTATGTAATATAAAGTGAAATGTCTGGTTTATGACAAAGGGAAAACACAGAAGCAGTAATAATTAACTAGGTGAAAATAAGAAGATAAAATTCTGATTCTGAAATAGAAGTCAATAAATATGAAGGCCATTTCAGAGAATATCTAGACAAGCAGTTCTAAACCTTTAGCATTTAAGACTCTACTCAAAAAGTTTTTGTTCGTGTGTGTTACATCTTATTGATATTTACTGTATTGGAAATTGAAATTGAGAAATGTAGATTCATTTAAAAATCACAATAAATGAATTATATGTTAATATAAAAGAGTTTTTTCTAGATCCAAGTGAGCGGAATAAATAAGATTTTTTAATGCAAAATTTAAAAAATTCTTTTATTGGCATTGTTTTACATTTCTGCAAATAGCTTTAATGCCTGGGTTAATGGAATAGAGTGAAATCTTCTGTTTTTGCATTTCACCTGCCGTGATATCATATAGCATGTAAAATTTCTGGAAAACTCTACCATACGCTTGGGCGATAGTAAGAGTGAAGAACAGTGTTTCAGGATTAGTATGAAAATAGTTTGGGCCTTGCAGACACTCCCTGACTGGGAATCAGGGTGCTGGACCATGTTTCTAGGAAGCATGTCGAGACTGTTGGCTCCTGAACGTCGACTAACTGTACTTCAGCTGGCTCCCTTACCTGAGCAAGAGCAGAGCAGAAAGGAGGCCCAGACAACCCACACACGCTCTGTCTCCGAAGTTCTTTGAAAGGCTTTAAAGCCAATGGATGAGATGAGCTTTTAAAAATTATATTATCATCATTATCTGTAGACCTGTATTCCATTCCAAAAGATAATTTTCTGTTGAATTCATGGCTTTTGGAGTTCATTAAAAATCAGAGAAACTCAGCTATACAATAAAGCTTATAGAACTGTATTTCCAGCTCAAGAGCCAGATGCTCTTCAATGAAGACTGAGAATAAATTGCATTTCTGCATATAAGGTACTATTATGATTTTTAATCAATAAATATTTTAAATTTCTCATTTAATTTTGCATAGAAATCAGTTTTAGCATTTTCATGCTGTCAAATTATAAAATTTATGTTTGAGAACCACTCATTAATCAATGTATAAAAGCTGCCAATGTAATCATGCCCCATCTCCTGAGAAACAAAGCCAAAATATGCTGAAAAATTAATAGACAGAAAACTACACACCAAGTTAAGGATGAAATTCCCCTATACTTTGTCTGTGCAAAACAACCCTGGCAACTCCTTTTTTTTTTTTTTTTTTTTTTTTTTTGAGAAGGAGTCTCACTGTCGCCCAGGCTGGAGTACACTGGTGTGATCACAGCTCACTGCAACCTCTGCCTCCCGGGTTCAAGCAATTCCCCTGCTTCAGCCTCCTGAGTAGCTGGGACTACAGGTGTGCGCCACCACGCCCGGCTAACTTTTGTCTTTTTAGTAGATATGGGGTTTCACCATGTTGGCCAGGCTGGTTTTGAACTCCTGACGTCAGGTGATCTGCCTGCCTCAGCCTCCCACAGTGCCTGGCATCTTTTTTTGAATTATTGAGCTCTTCCTCATTGTGCAATATCTAAGTATATGAAAAGAACATAAACATTAACATATTGGAATTATGCTAATGTACAAGAGGAGGGCTAACATGGCAATGATAAAGGACATAATCTCAAGTATGAGTTGTACAGACCATTGATTTTTAAAATATAACAGCTTTATTGAAAGATAATTCATATAACATACAATTCACCTATTTAAAGTGTACAATGAGTTTTAGTATATTCAGAGTTATACAACCACCACCACAATCAACTTCAGAACACTTTCATTCCACCAAAAAGAAATCCATTACTCATTAGGAGTCACTCCCTACTTCCTACCTGAGCCCCTCCCCTCAACTCCTTGCCCTAGGTAACCACTACTTTACTTTGTCTCTACAGATTTGCTCACTCTGGACATTTCATATAAATGGTATCATATAATGTATCAGACCATCAATTTTAATAATATGTGAACTGTCTCCAAATAGAATTCTAGCAATCCTCACATTCTGTGAGATGTTCTGTAAGACCCTGTAACCTTCAGTGAGGGTCTGGGAGAGTCTGATTTACCAATCCAGGTGGTAGCCCAGGAATCTGCATTTTAAGTTCCTGATATTTTTCTGATGATCACACAGCATTAGAAACCACTGCTGTACCACTGAACTATTATTATTTCTTTCTGAGACGGAGTCTTGCTCTGTTGCCCAGGCTTTGACTGCAGTGGTGTCATCTTGGCTCAAGGCACCCTCCACCTCCTGGGTTCAAGCGATTCTCCTGCCTCAGCATCCTGAGTAGTTGGGATTACAGGTGCCGACCACCACGCCCAGCTAATTTTTGTAATTTTAGTAGAGATGGGGTTTCACCATGTTGGCCAGGCTGGTCTCGAACTCCTGACCTCAAGTGATACTGCCACCTCGGCCTCCCAAAGTGCTGGGATTACAAGCGTGAGCCACTGCGCCCGGCCTATTTCTTTATTAATAGTGTGACATTATAATTCACTTCTCCCCAAAGTTGAAATTAGGTAATTTAATAAAATAAAACATCTCAAAAGGTAGTTGGTTCTTTTATATAACCTTTGAGATTCTGATTCCATACAGAGTTCCAGCAAAATCTCACTTATGGCAGCTTCAGGGGAGGATTATCTAAAATGCACATAAGAAGCATGTCTTGAAAGAACTTATGGAGCTGATCCTCTTGTCTAAGAGAGCATAAAAGTTAAAAGCAAACAGCACTAGAGCCGCCTTACCTATATTCATGACCTGAGACTGAAGCGTCTGTCTTTGGCCAGGCTGGCTGCTGGGCCTCATGGGGATGCTGGCCGCTGGGTTCCGAATCATACCTCCTTGGACTGGCCGGTTCATGGCACTGGTGGTAGCAGCACAGGTGACTCTCACAGCCGAACTCTGTGGTGCCCATTCTCCAGATGGCATAGTAGGCCGAGAAGCACTGCTACCAATCATTCCTGCATGCAAGCCAAAGAAAACTGAGAGATGCAGTAATTGAAAACATATTTAGCATGTATGAACACCAGATGATCTTACCCTACAAAATAATCATTCTGTAATTCACACTTATCCAATAGCTAATGTTCTCATTCGCCAGATGTGGGCCCTTGGCTAAGAAATAAGAATTGGCAATCACTACACAGTTTTCATAACATGGACTTGCCACTCTTTACAGTTCAGAAAAGCTGTTAAAATTGTTCCCATTTGTACTTAGAAACAGGTGCCGTGGCGTGTGGATAACCCCAACTTCCTTCCTCAGGAAGTGAATCACATTAGCTGATATACACGTCAATGCTTTACTTTCCAAAAGGGAGGTAGAGGCTAAGAGGAACAAGGTAAAAACTGATAATCAATACTCTCATTATAAATGATAATCATAGAAGATATCTTGAAGTCTACATGAGACTTTATCCTCAAGTCTCCTTCAGGGTATACTTCAAAACTGACCAAGAGTAGCCTCTAAATAATGGAGAAATTATAGATCTTTCTCATATTTACTGTAGTTCTTTGCCTTGCAAGTTCCTTGCCTTGTATCCACTGTATTCCTGACTATACAGACCTAGAATGGGTTAGGACAGATTTGTAAAAATCCCTTCCTTTTTGAGGTGTTAATAGTTATCTGACCACACATAAGAGCGTAACGCTCCTAAGCAGGACTGTGTTTGCTCTGTCCTGGCCTGGCCCCCAGGATGCTGGTAATGGCCAAACATTTGCTAAGACTTGATATTCTAAAGGGGGAACTCTTCAAATGAGGTCTCTTCATTTTGAAGTGTTTAATGATGGATACATAAAGGTTCTGCTTTCAAATATATGGCTGCTTTCATTTTCTTTAATTACGATAAACAACTAAAAATGGGGTATATTTAACAAATGAACATGCATTGTGGGCGTTTCTTCACTTATGAAATGAGAATGCGCTGTGACGATGATTAAGGGTGAAAGGCAGTCAGTTAGATTTTAAAAAGTTAAGAGGCCAGGCGCTCTCATGTCTGTAATCCCAGCACTTAGGGAGGCTGAGGTGGGCAGACTGTTTGAGCCCAGGAATTCGAGGTCAGCCTGGGCAACATGGCGAAGCCTCGTCTCTATAAAAAATATAAAAATTAGCTGGGCGTGGTGGCAGATGCCTGTAGTCCCACTTACTCGGGAGGCTGAGGCGGGAGAATTACTTGAGTCTGGGAGGTTGAGGCTGTGTTGAGCCATGATTGCACCACTGTACTCCAGCCTGGGTGACAAAGTAAGACTCTGTTTCAAAACTAAACTAAAATAAAAAGTTAGAAGGGTATTCTATTAACGCATATTTTAAAAAACATTTTAAAATTAGATTTGAACTATAGAAAATATTATGGGAAAAGGGATTTTATTTTTTTAAAATCTGTTATCTAAATAATATGACAAGATTATAGAAAGTCTAGAAAGCAAAAAAGAGAATGATTCATAATTCAACAATAGTACTGCAATGATAACTGGGAAAGTCCCTCTCAGTCTGTGTGTGTTTTTTTTTTTTTTTTTGAGATGGATTCTCGCTCTGTCGTCCAGGCTGGAGTGCAGTTGTGTGATCTTGGCTCATTACAACTTCCGCCCCCTGAGTTCAAGCGATTCTCCTGCCTCAGCCTCCTGAGTAGCTGGGATTAAGGTGCATGCCACCGCACCTGTTTAATTTTTGTATTTTTAGTAGAGATGAGGTTTCACCATGTTGGTCAGGATGGTCTCGAACTTCTGACCTCGTCATCCACCTGCCTCGGCCTCCCAAAGTGCTGGGAGTACAGGTGTGAGCCACCATGCCTGGCCCAGTCTATGTTTTTTTAAACAGCGTGAGGGTATTGTATGATCTTCACAGCCTGGACACCAGTGCTCTCTCAGCTGCTGGGAGTTTAATACAGGCCTATTCTTAATTCCAGAAGATTCCTACAAGAACTCATATCTTCTTGTATTTTGCTGGTAAGCCTTAGTAAGTCATGGCTCCTTTTTCTCTTATAGAACTTTACATAGATCAATATTTTATTTATCTTAAATTTTAAATTAATCTTTACTGAATATTTAATGAAATGAATATGACTATATAATTAGTGAAGCAGTCAGTGAACGACACACGTGGCAGGCACCCAATAAATATTTGTTGAAGGAATAAGTTACCTTAATACAGCCCAGTTCACAGTTCTCATGAATTCCTTACAAACAACAGAAAGTTAAAAATCTACGTCTTCCCCTTAAACTGAACTCTTATATTCAGTTAACTGTCTAAACGGCACTCAGTATGTGTACAGGGATACAGGCTTGGCTAAAAATAAAATACCAAGAGTTAAAACACGTACCACTATAAGCTCTTCTTAAAAGATTTCTTTCCATGCCTTTGTTTCTAGTGACTCATTGAGACTAAAGAGGCATAAACTGTGAGCAGCTCTGCATTAGAAAACTCAGCATCCTGCTATGTCCTTAATAAAAATATGTTACAGGGTACAGGATGTGGATGTGGTGGCAACAGTAATCAACGCTACTGCAACGACTTCCAATCTGAACTGGATGTAAGTTTGGGAATATAATGGCCACTGAGACAGTGACTATTACCTAGGAAATGTGCCTACGCAAATTGCCGGACACCTGAAATTATAGCAGATCAACGTTCAAACCTGATCACAAGCAACTTCCTACATCTTCAAAAGGGAGCCGGGGACCATATCTGAAAGTTATTAGGCCAGGCATATTACTGTTTAAAGTTCTTTATTTTTAATTAGTACTTTTTGGAATAAGAATTTTATCACCTAGAAGTATAAAAGGTTGGTTGAATTTTAAGCTCTTATTCTGAAATTCTCCAAACACAAATAATCAATACATAAGAAGTTTTGGGGGTATCAGTAAATTATCCCTGGAATAATTTTATATATACCCTGCAATGCCTAGAACAGTAACTGGGATAGAAGTGAAATAAGTCTCAGCTATAGGATTAATGGTTGGAAACCTCATAAAAGTAACAATCACAGAATTAAATGGTTAGCTCACTGGAAAGGCTTTCCCATATGCCATTCTCAGAGTGAAAATCTGTAGAATTTTCTCACTTTCAGATGTTTTCTAACATAAAAAGTTTACTTGAAAAATTCTACTAGTTTAATGTGGATAAATATACCATTAAATAACCCACCAATAAAGTAACAGTGCATTTGAGCCCTTACCTGTGCTATTGTTCCCTAAATTTCCTTGATTTCCTATCATCCCTTGATTACCCATCATTCCTGGCTGAGGTATCACTGAGTAGGGACTACTGTTTCTGATTGGTGGGAAAGGTCCAGCACCAGTTGGGCTTTGCAATGTGATGTCAAGTGGTAAATTCTGGTTTGGCAATAACCTGCCCAGTTGCCCTGGTCGTGGGTTATTAAAAGCTAAGGAGAAAACAAATGAAAATTGAAGGTTAATATAGGATAATAGAAAATAATATTAACAGTAGTGTTTAGGGACAATGTCTGTAAAATGACAAAGGTATGCACGTCAGAGACCAACTACCTAGACAAAAAACAAAATCACAGACAAAAAACACATGCCGCACCCCAAAGCACAGATGTGTGATCTAATCAACCGATCTCTAATTCTTGACGATCTTGCAAAACAAAACAAAACAAAACAAACACATATATATTTACCATATACCTTCCTCACCAACAGTAATATTCATTCATTCATTCATTCATTCATTCATTCATTCATTCTCTCTCTTTTTTTATTCTGAGACAGAGTTTTGCTCTCGTTGCCCAAGCTGGAGTGCAATGGCGCGATCTCGGCTCACTACAACCTCCGTCTCCCAGGTTCAAGAGATTCTCCTGCCTCAGCCTCCCGAGTAGCTGGATTACAGGCGTGCACTACCACGCTCGGCTAATTTTTTTTTTTTTTTTGAGACGGAGTCTCGCTCTGTCGCGAGACTTGACTGCAGTGGCGCTATCTCGGCTCACTGCAACCGCTGCCTCTAGGGTTCAAGCAATTCTCTTGCCTTAGCCGCCCGCGTAGCTGGGGCTATAGTTGCGCCACCACGCCCAGCTAATTTTTGTATTTTTAGTAGAGACGGGGTTTCACCATGTTGGCCAGGATGTTCTCGATCTCTTGACCTTGTGACCCGTCTGCTTCCGCCTCCCAAAGTGCTGGGATTACAGGCCTCTGAGCCACTGTGCCCGGCCCTTTTTTTTTTTTTTTTTTTTTTTTTTTAAATACACGGTCTTGCTCTGTTACCCCGGCTGGAGTGTAGCAGCACAGTTGTAGTTAACTGCAGCTTTTAACTCCTGGGTTTAAGAGATCCTCTTGCCTCAGCCTTCTGAGTAGCTAGGACTACAGGTAAATACCACCAGGCCTGGCTAATTTTAAAATTGTTTTGTAGAGACAGTGTCACACTATATTGCCTAAGGTGGTCTCAAACTTCTTTCCTCAAGTGATCCTCCTGCCTTGGCCTCCCAAAGTGCTGGGATTACAGGCATGAGCCACCATGTCTGGCTCCCAATAGTAATTTCAAATATATAACTGTATTTGCTAATTAAACCAATTTTTTTCATGTCATAATATTCAAACTTAGGAGTACTGCTTTCTCACAGCTATGAAGCTATAAACATCTCTTACATACATCACCAAACCTATACACATGTGGTTTGGATATTAGAATATCACTTCTTAACTGGGCTTTCCTAGGATTAGAATTAGATTAAAAGTGGTTACTCTGATTAGAAGTTTAAAAATTTAAGTGTGAACTCTGTTGCCTAAAGCAGTATTAAATTAAAGCTGTAGGGCCCTGCTTACTTTTCAAAGTACAGCTTCTTTAAATTCTAGACACATTTGGATTTGATACGATTTTTATAGCTAGTTGACAAGAATTTATTGTGTACTAAGGACTAGACCAGCATCACGTTGACAACCTATAATTTGTTAATATTATTAAATTTAAAATACTAAGATATTACAAATTATAGTAACTTATTACATAATACCAAGTACTTTATTTTTCCTGAATTATATAAACAGTCTGAAATAGCATATTTAAAAGAAAAGTTCTTAACCATCAATGACAGAAATAAAATATTTTTAAAAATTAGGGCTGAGAATGGAAATTATGTGCATGCTTAATCATGACTTCCTCAGGTTTGGTTATCAGGTTGCCATCAATAATCTGAATACCATCAGGAGCTACAGAAAGAAGAGAAACGGTGAATTCTACACAGTCCTTCATTACATCCCCTAGGGCTAATGAGCATAGACTGCCTAGTGTGTTTCTTTTTTTTTTTGAGACTGAGTTTCGCTCTGGTTGCCCAGGCTGGAGTGTAATGGCATGATCTCAGCTCAGTGCAATCTCCACCTTCTGAATTCAAGCAATTCTCCTGCCTCAGCCTCCCAAGTAGCTGGGATTACAGGCGCCCACCATCATGCGCAGCAAATTTTTTGTATTTTTAGTAAAGATAGGGTTTCACCATGTTGGCCAGGCTGGTCTCGAACTCCTGACCTCAGGTGATCCACCTGCCTCGACCTCCCCAAGAGCTGGGATTACAGGCATGTGCGACCGTGCCCAGCCTGTCCAGTGTTTCTTACCCAGTTCTCAACTCTTTGACTTCATCATCTCCCATGATCCACAATTAACTCTCTATTGCCCAAGAAACAGTGAGGTTTGAGAAGTCACATGCAAATCTTTCTATTGTGTGTGTGTGTGTTTTGAGATGGAGTATCGCTCTGTCACCCAGGCTGGAGTACAGTGGCGCAATCTCGGACCGCTGCAACCTCCACCTCCCGGGTTCAACCAATTCTCCTGCCTCAGCCTCCCGAGTAACTGGGATTATAGGCGCCTGCAACCATGCCCAGCCCAAACTCATCTTTCTTTTGTTTTTTCCTATTTCAGAATGGTCAGAAATCACTTGAGAAAAGACCTAGTAATTAAAGATGTTCTATGATTTGACTGATGGTTGCCATTTTTGAGCTGAGAACAAATGCCAGGTATTGGCTCAAATTGTATCTGAAAAGGAAAAATCATTCTGTTTTGCCAATTTAACGCTGAAGAGGTTATCTGTCTTTCATAAATTATGGCCTTGCTACATAACAGATACTTTCTTCCATTCAAAACTATCAGACAACTTCAGGTATTAATCAAGTTTGTAAACTGAGTGTTCACAGTAAATAACGAGTTTATCCTAACTTACAAAACTTTAAAATGAAAAGATAAAAGATGTTTTTTCTAAACAGACAATTTAACTTAGAATACATTTAGAAACATAAAGTTCCACGTCAAGTGATGTTTATATGAAGATTCCTAAGATAGGGCAAGATTTTTAATGTGTGTAGCCCTTTCATGTATAATAAATACTTTGAGTAGAATATTTCATTATTATTTTTTAATTTATTTTTTCTTACTTCCAGCTGAGCAGTTTGGGAGAGTAGAATATTTTAAAATAGTGTATTATCCCTAAAAAAGTCAGCACAGCTCCCAAATGTTCTATATTTCAGTATTTCATTGTCTATTAAACACATAAAATCCAGGATAAACTCCATGTCTGAAGACAGCCACTGAAATGAAGGGAAATATGACAATCAGTTGAAGAACTTCAATCAGTTGAAGAACTTCATCAATGTAGGTCAGTTTCCCTGTCCAGTGCTGATTAAATTAACCCACAAGAGAATGTGAGAGAACCATGCTCAGGAGGATCCATTTTGAATACTGTTTCAAAAGACCAAGACAGTAGATGGTGCTATTTGATCACAGAAACCTTAAAGTGACTAAGCTGGTTGCATCAGACTTCAATAATCCCTGTTTCTGATAGTGATTATATGGAAATTTCTTGGCATAACCAGTCATTTCTCATACTCACTGCTCTGTGAAATTCGCAGTGCTGTTTTCTGGGCTCCAACAGGTGTGACAGGGCTGTTTTCAGCTGTGAGTTGCATGAGGTCATTGATGATGGCTTGCTTGTCAACTGATCCAGCAGGGGCGCCTGGCCTTGTGTCTGGGAAAAGCTGTGGTAATTGACTATTCTGCAAATCATCCAAAATCTCCTCCAAGTTGTCCAGCTCACTGCCAGGCTGTAGTTGACAAACAGAAGAGTTTATCTAGTCTACTCTAAAGAGTAGACACCACAAGCCCATTTGCAATCATTGACCTAACTGCCATGAGGCACCACAGCCAAATAAAATACGTAGATTCATGCATACCTCAGGCCTAACAGATAATTGATCATCTTTTAAAAAATTAAGTTACCAAAGGACAAGTAATTTAATCTTTTGGTCCTCAATTTCCTCATCTATAAAAAGAGATGGCTAAATTAGAAAGAAAGCTCTCTTTCAGCATTGTGATTCATTGGCAATTTATAAATTCTCCTCTATTTTATGCTTATCATTCAATTAATTATGAGAATGTAGATTTCCAATTAATTATGAATAGACTATGACTTACGGTCCAGGTCTAGGTTTTATCGTCAAAACTCCCTAAGAAATAACAACAACAAAAGGGAAAAAAACTGGCATATAATGTAATGCAAATTTGCACCCAATCAGTATTTAATAAATGGTCATTTCCTTTCAGGATTTTTTTTTTTTTTAATCTTTAAAAGAACACAGGGGTGGGGAGAGAGAAGCAAAGTAAGTTTGAAGTAACCATGAACTAAGCACTGCCTTTTCAATTTAAGTGGTCCTTTTTTTCTGTTTGGACTTTCAATTTTGCATGACAATGGTTTTCCCAGTCATTTGCCAGGTTAGGTGACAAAGGTAGGGAAGCAGGATAAAAACTGGTTGCCCCCAAAGACAGCACTATTAATCTAATTATACAGAAGCTATGATTTTTTTTTTTTTTTTTTCCTGAGAAAGGGTCTTGCTCTGTCACCCAGACTGGCATGCAGCAGCACAAACATTCATCCTCGTAGCCTTGACCTCCTGGGCTTAAGTGATCCTGCCACCTCAGCCTCTTTAGTAGCTGGGACCACAGGCATGCACCACCATGTCTGGCTAATTTTTTGTTTTGTTTTGTTTTTGTTTGTTTGTTTCTAGATATGGGGGTCTCATTTTGTTGCCCAGGATGGTCTCTGAGCTCAAGTAATTCCCCTGCCTCAGCTTCCCAAAGTGCTGGGATTACAGGAGAAAGCCACTGTGCCTAGCTACAGAAGTCATAAAAAATGTTTTCAAGGTTTCTCTTCCATTAAAAAAAACAAAATTCAAGCACTAACATAAGCTAAGTATCACCACTATTTCACACTTAATACTTTTCTTCTATGACGCTAAACTGGAATTTATTCTAGATTTTACAGATATTCTTTTAAATATAACCTATCTATGCGCCAGATATTTAAAATCAGATAGTGCATGCTGGGATTGCTTTCTAGTGCAGAAAGTAGTATGAACAATTTTCTTGACGTGCAGGTGGAAAACATAAGTTAAGTTTCCTCAGTCATTGGACTTTGAATCCTTGACCACAACTATTCCTTTCATCTACACTGGCAAATCAAATGAAATACATGGCGTACATCTGATAATGAGTTACACTTAAAGCAGGATGGCTTACATTTTTATCCCATACAATTCTTCCCCATGCAGAGGTTGGATATGCTAAGATTTCTGCAACTTGCAGCAAATGTAACATCCATATGAGATGTTTTTTGATTGGATTTATTTCTCAAGTTAGGAAGAACAGAATGAAGTGACATGTTATTTTATTCTTCTCAGAGACAACTAGCTTAGCAATAACTGGGAGATCCATTTTCCTGAGGCATTGTTAGAGCAATTACAAGACCATTTTTTAGTTAGGTTAGCCACTCAATTCTAACAAAAGAGGGAGGTATCAAATACAGGAGAATTAGTTATGAATTAACAGCTGGGTTCCAAAGTTAGCATCCTAAAATATAGACAGTCACAGACAGGCCAAATGATCCTTAAAGCTCTGTAGGAAGGCACCACACTGACTGTCTCCTCCAATGGCAATAGTTTCCTCCAGAGTGGCAGCAAATTACTATTTCTTTGGCTGAGTCCTAAGTGAAGTAGTTTATGTAGGGGCCATGCTGCATTTTAAAAGCCCATAGGTACATGTTCATACTATTAGAGCCACAAGGGAACTAAAACCCAGCAAAGTCATGTCACCCACCTCATGATCACTCCACTACGGCATGTATTCATTGAGTTCAGTGGTGGGCAAAACTGTTCATACTACTGAAATAACCATTTAATAACCATCTGTTCTTCCAGGAACATAAAACTGACTTTATGTACTTCAAATACATGTGTAAAGTTGACTCCACTGTAATCTTCTTTATCATGTTTTGCTGAATGCATAAGGTATAAACTGATACTCTCAGTATAAACATGTATTGCCCTCCAAGGACAGCGCCTGGAGCTAAGTAATGGGCACTGAGTCAACACGATGAATTCTTTTAATCGTATTAACATATAATTTAAAAAATCTTCCCCAAATCAGTAATTTTTTCATAGGAATTCCTATAATTTCCATTACTTTTTCAGAAAATGTTTCATAAAAATGTGTGGTAACTTTCCTTATACCTGCCATGTAGATCAGAAAAAGGCTAATAAACTGAGGTTATATCTGCTCTGTGAAACCCAGTTTCCCTACTACAATGCTGTCCTGTGTCGAGCAATTTTAAAAGGTAGAAGCTCCATGTGTGGGGGTGAGGGAGGTAGGCTATAATAAGTGGTAAGCCGCCTCTTGAGAAAGCTCTGCAGATTACTTTTAAGAGAAATATCCAAAATAAATAGATCCATGTAAACAAAAGTATGTTATTTCTCAACGGATACATTTATATTTGCATCAAATCCCAGACATATGTAAAAGGAACTTTTGATAATATATATTAAGAACAGTCTAGACTCACACTTTTCCTTTTTTTTTTTTTTTGAGACAAGGTCTCACTCTGTCACCCAGGCTGGAGTGCAGTGGTGTAATCTAGGCTTACTGCAACCTCCGCCTCCCAGGTTCAAGCAATTCTCCTGCCTCAGCCTCCCCAACAGCTGGAACTACAGGTGTGCACCACCATATCTGGCTCATTTTTGTATTTTTAGTAGAAACGGGGTTTCATCATGTTGGCCAGGCTGGTCTTGAACTGCCAACCTCAGGTGATCTGCCTGCTTTGGCTTCCCAAAGTGTTGGGATTACAGGTGTGAGCCATCATGCCCGGCCTAAATACATTTTTCTGAAGAAAGCCATTCAGGATCTTCTTAGTATCAAAAGGAACTAGTTCTATGAAGGCTTTTAACTATGAACACTATTGGAATTTATTCAAGCTCAGTATCTGAAAAATGCATTATGAAGTTTTCCCCACTAGAGATAATATTACTTTGCCTGTGTTTATTCCTTGTCAATTTATGGAGTACACATTTAATGTTGTCAGAAGTTCACTTTACGTGCTCTTCTTCAAGGAGATAAAGTTCAGAATATCTATACCCCTCAGGTTAACAATAACATCTGATGACTACAGAATTTTTTTCTGTATTCACTTAAGTTTTGGAAGGAATAAATCTGATTACATTAAGTTTCTGTTAAAAAATTTTCTCCCCTCAATTTTTGTAGGCTTTAATTCTCATCAAAGTTCTTCTAGTCTCTATCCACTTTGTTAGGCACAATTTCTTTACAAGACAAAAAGATTAATGCCTTCCTTTAAAATGCTTTGCCAAGATACTTTAAAGTTTTGCTTAGGCATCTATTTGAATGCTCAAATTAGCCACATCAATTTGAGTTGTTAGTTTAAACTATTTCAGGCAGAAAATGAGTCAGAAAGATTTTTATAAAAGTTCTACAAAATGAAAATCAGACTTGATTTCTTTAATTTTCATTTTCTGGTTTTAGGATTTTTTCATGTTAAATCAACTTGTTCTCTGCAGGAAATATAAAAAGCACATGCATTTAAACAACATCAGTATTCTAATAAATTACAAAGCATCTTTTCAAAATATTTTAAATAAAAAGCATAATTTTACCATACTTGCCTAACACTAAGTTGTTAAGAAATGGTAATACAATTCTACCACATCTGGAGAGAAAATTTCAGGACACCATCAGTTTAAAATATGGTTGCCTTTCTAATGGAGTCAAATGCCAAGAAGAAATTATTTTTAGACTATTTCCAAACCTTATCATACGTGTCTCAGCAGCATTAGAAAGGACCCAGTAGTATCATTGGGTTAAGTATCAACCATGTTCCACTGTGTAAATAAGCATGTAACTTAAAAGTCTGTAAACATATTGGAAATTTTTCTGTTACTGTTTCCTGTTGGTTAGGAAATGCTGTAGAAACAAATGTTGTTTAACCACTCTGCCTGGTAAAAAATGCTATTTTGGGTATAATAACACCATCGAAGTACTTCCTGTCCTTAATAAGTTAGTAATAGGTTAAACACACACTCAGTCAATGGCTCTTTTCTGAATCAAAATAACAAGACAGTTAACTGTGCAATTCAGCCTCACTAATAGTTTGTTTTACCTCACTAAATAACTTATTGTATTCAACTGAAGTGGAAGAAGTCTTCAATAAGTTTGTACAGCAATCAATAGGAGATGCAATTAACCTGTATTTGGAAATAGTGAAGGTGAGCAAGAGGTGAAAGAATCATTGTTTTTTTCTTAAAGTCATTCTAACTTTGATCTAAATATAGGTAATGCACACTTCCTGTGGTAACTTTTCAAGCTGCAATGTTTTTGATGTTAAAATTGCTCCAAAGCAGTACTTCTGGTGGAGTTTTACATGAGAGTAAAGGGAGGACGAGACCAGCGACTGGATTTCATTAAGAAAAATATACTTACTATATGTGCCTCTGTGTGCATGTGCGTGTGTGCCTGTGCACACTGCTTTTTGATTCACCCAAAGTGACAGATCTGTGCTGATTACACTCTGGACTTTGTTTCCTAGGTGAGATAATTTTTATCAGAAAAAACATTTCTCCTAAATAATAATCTGAAACCGCAAGTGACTCAAGGACTTTTTAAAAAAGTCCTCTTTTGTCAGTTTTTTTGTTTGAAGTTAGTGCAATCACATAAATAAATACAGAAATACCAAAAAGTGGCCCCTTTCCTTGACTCTCTAAGTCCCTGGGGCCTCAGATCAGGCCTGGGATAGAAATAAATTGTTTACAGAGGGAAGGCCTGGCCACATTAGACACTAAGCTAAGGGAGACCCATCTCGCCCTCCAGCATGTGTCAAGAGACTGGAGTGCCACTGTCTGTGCCTGCCACTCTGGACTGCCACTAGCTGTGTAGATTCTAATCTAGTAAACCTCAAAAGATTAAAACACTTATAGGTGTTAATATGGTTTTACATTTCACTTTATTCAAGACATTGCTATTAATTTTCTGCTGAGACACCGGTTTCCCCATTTAATGATTTTACAGCATTATGGAATAGCTTGCTAATAGAACGTTGCACTAACATTTAAGTTTAAGGATTAATCACCCAAGATGTTTATGTAATTTGGCTCTGCTTCCCTTGTGAAGGACATGAAGGTTTGAAAAATTATATCTGACCTTTAGGAATGGTGGCAGCTGTCAAGACATCAAAGTGAAAGAAATAAGGAAGCCAAGTGCTTAGAAGCCTAGATGGAGCCCAGCTAAAAGAGCAAGTGTGGCCTCGGCATCCCTGACAATGGCTCTCAACCCCAGACCTGCCTCTGGGTTAGCTCTACCGACTCAGCAGAGCTCCAGGGTACAGCAAGGGGTGTACTTTTCCTCTCTCCATCCATTGAAGACACTGACAAATGAAATATCCTCTTGCAAAACAAATTTCAAGGACAAACCTTGAGCCATTTAAAGTAGGAAGGCCTCTTAGCTTCTTCACTTTTTAACCAATCACGACTCAAGAACAGATAAGACGTACAGGGCATATTCAGGGACTACAGGAAAGGGATGGCTAGGGTGAAGTCTTGGATCATTGATTCCCCAGGAAATGTCTCATGCCAAGTCACGGTGGCTGTTAATAACCCATGTTTTCTTTAAATGGGTTTTTATTTTTTGAGACAAGGTCTCAATCTATTGCCTAGGCTGGAGTGCAGTGGTGCAATCATAGCTCACTGTAGCCTCCAACTCCTGGGCTCAAGCAGCCTCAGTCTCCTGAGTAGCTGAGACTACAGGTGCATGCCACCACACCTAGCTAATTTTTTATGTTTTCTAGAGATGGGGTTTCATCATGCTGCCCAGGCTGGTCTTGAACTCCTGTCCTCAAGCAATCCTCCACCTTGGCCTCCCAAAGTGTTGGGATTAGAGGCATGAGCCACTTCACCCAGTCTGTTTTGTTTTTTTAATAAAGAAAATAATAGCTTACTTTTTCTCTGTGATGTCATTATCTCCTTAGAGGATTATCAAGAATGATTTGGGGTGGAAGGTTGAGGAGATGTTGATCAAAGGATACAAATTTCAGTTAGTCAGGAAGAATAAGTTCAAGAGATCTACTGTACAACACTGTGGCTACAGTTAGTAATGATGTATTATATGCCTGAAAATCACTAATAGATTTTAAGTGTTTGTACTGCAAAAAGTGTGTGAAGTAATGTATTTGTTAATTAGCTTGAGCTAGCCACTCCAGGATATGTATTCCAAAACAACATGTTGTATACCATAAATATATACAATTCTAATTTGTCAAGTATAAATAAGAATTATTTTGAATATCACTTAAGGTATCTTGGATTTTTTTCAGGGAATTTATTTTTCAGACAAGAAGAGCACATAATGTAGCCTATTATTCTAGTCTTGAATTTACATAACATGGCTCAGATGTACTAACGTCAGTTAAACCTTTCTCTCTCCTTTCTACTATCCCTTTCCCTCTTAAATATTTTTTATACCAGTGGTCTAAGAAATTCTTTTGCATTAATCAGAAGTTTAGTTAAGAATAAAGAGAGGTATAATGACCTTCATTGGGTTTCAAAACCAGTTAAACTCTGATCTTATAAAGAGAGAAAGGTAAATAAGAAATAATTCAATTAAGTCTGTTCTGACAAAGCCCAGTTTCAAGGAAGTGATTATCTCCAATTCAGGCAGCATCTATAACAGAGGCTAGCAAACTATCACCAGCCTGTGGGCTAAATCCTGTTTTTGTATGAGCTAAGAATGAATTTACATATTTTAATGGTTGAAAAAAATTTTTAATATTTTGTGACACACGATAATTGCATGAAATTCAAATTTCAGTGTCTATAAGCAATGCTTTATTGGAGCAAAGTCATATTCAAGTTTGTTTACACAGTGTCTGTGGCTGCTTTTGCACTACAATGGTGGAGTTGAATGGTTTTGACAGAGACTATATGGCCTGCAAAGCCTAAAATACTTACCATTTGGTCCTCACAAAAAAAGGCCTGCCCACCCATGTTCTATAACAATTTCACTCTTTGCTAGGAGAGTATTTGAAACACACAGCCTCAGTGAGAGTTTCAAGGTAAGAACAACAAAGGAGAAAGCTTATTTTTATCCAATCACCTGAGACTTCAAAATGCCCCTATGGAGAAAATCCTTGATGGATATAGATTAGTACACCTGCGAGAAGACGTGATAAAACTTACCTGGTCACCAGGCTCAAAGCTCATCTCCTCCTTCTCAGTTTTCATTGCTATTAATTTTGTGTTACTGGCAGGATCTGTCTTACTGTCCAGACGCTCAAGTTTGGGGGTTATTTCTGGTAAACCAATATCTTTAGTATCATCTTTATCTAGCAAATAGCGAAGTAGTGCATTCTCTTTCTTCTTGGGGCTCACCGGTTCCTGTTTAATCGTCACTTCTGATCCAGGAGCTGTGCTGCTGGACTCCTGGCTCAGGTCTTTGCCTGTGGCTTCTGCTGTTAACTTGGCCAAGTCCACAGGGGAACTGCTGTCCTGCAACAGTCTGTGCAAAATTTTATGCTTCTCCTTGAGCGAGGTTCCATGTGTTGACCCAGAACCAGGCAAGCTACCTGTGGAGTCTTTGTTTGTGTCCGACAAAGAGCTGGCTAAGGGCGAGGGCTCCATCTGATCAGATTTGGTGGTCAGCAGCTGCAGGAGTTTGGTCTGCCCTTTGCTATCGTGCAGTCTGCTCTGCCCGTCGGCTCTCTCGCTGCTCACGGTCGGGGGCAGGTTGGGGTCATTTGTTTCCTTTTGCTCTCCAGGATGGCAGCTGCTCTCGGCTTGTCCAGTTGTACCTTCAGAGGGCTCCCCATAAAGTCCAAAACAGTCTTTTGAGTCCAAGCTTCCCATCTTGCTGAGTGGGGGAGGATTCATATTAACTGGGGAGTTTTGCAAATTGCCCATTTTTAGGTCTGGTGAAGCCAGCGATGACCCTAATGAGACCCCGTGCCCCTCGCTGAGGGCCTGAAGTGCATTGAGGGAGCTGTTGGTATAACTATGGCTATTTCCTGTGCTGCTGCAAACTCCCACAGGGGAATGCAAGCTTCCTGCAGGGGAAAACTGACTGGGTGGGATTCGAGGGCTGCCAGCCACTCCAGGGCTCATGCGATGCCTTGGTGAAAGCATAGAGGTGGGCTGTCCTGGATTCATGCCAGGGCTGCTTTGTGAGGGGCTGTTCATTTTGAGTGCATAGTTACTACCCTGAGGAGTGGTTGCTTGCATGCCTGACACATGGTTCATTCCCCCAGAACCACCAAACCTGCCCATGGGCATGCCCATTTGTTCCTTTGGGCCATTTATGGGAAAATTTATATTGCTACTGAGGGTCATGTCCTGACCTGGGTTCCCACTGCACAGGGCCTGATGGGCAGGGCTGCTAGAGCTAATTGGATTCAATGGCTTCCCCATCGTTTGTCCAGTCAGATCTGGATTCATCACACACACATTCTGCTCTCTGTATAATGAGAAAAGAAAGAAATGTAAGATAAAAGGAAAAATAACTTAGCAAGTTGTTATTAATTTTTAAAAATGAAATGGCTTCTTTGCTTTAAAAGAACAGGCTATATTTTAAGGATAGATAATACTTTGTTGAAATCATCTGCAATTATGGACAAGACTGAACACGTAGTGTTGGACCAAGAGGGATGTTTTTCAGGCAACTCATTAAGATGTCTGGTTTTACAGAGGGGGTGTGTTTAAATTTGACTACTACTGTATTGAAATTGCATTTACTAGACAAGACATTAACAGGGTTCCAATTACATAATACATCTTTCTCATGAGTAGCTGAGAGCTTGTACTGTCTTAAAAGAAATGAGTAGAGCTGTCTTCGGTTTTTCTTCCAGAGATTATAATTCCTAACAATACACACATCTGTAAGCCCAGAGCTCTGATATTTACTGCTTGGCTGAAGATAAACACACTTAGGGGAAAACAACTTGCCCCTAACTGTTAAGAGAAACTCTGCCAGTTCTAGAACTAATAGTTACTAAAACTGTTTAGAGTTAGATCACCTTGTTTAACAGATTTCCACTCACCTCCTCACCCCATATCCCTCCAAGTCAGAGCGAGACCTCAGAGCCAACAGCTTGGGAAGGGAAGTTCAGAGTGACTTTAGTTTGTGATCTTATTACTCTACTTCTGGATAACTCCATTCCATCTCCTTTCTAATGACTAAAAGCAGCCTTTCTGAGCAACATGATTTTGCAAGTTCTATGAGCTTTAATTTACAGCCTTGGCAGTCACTTTTGAGTTACAAAATGTGTTCACAAGTCCAAATAAAACAGGTTTCACAAATTGTCAAACATCAGCTTTTGGTTAGGTGGGTGAAATTTGCCACATTTGTAATCACGTTCAAACTGTTTCAGCTTGAGGTTAGATTTATTAACAGTTGGCAGAGTTGCCTGATTTTTTTACTCCTAAATAGACAGTAAATTGAGAAATGTGATAAAATGGGACTCCTCAGCCAGAGCAACGTTATATATTTACTGACAGGACCTCATAAAGTTTTCCACGGCATAAGCATAAACATTTAGATAACTAATGAAATTTAATCATTTTCCTAAATATGTGCTCAAAACAATATGGTTTATGACATTTATTTAAAAATCAACATTCAATTTCTTTATCTTCACTTTTTTATGAAATTGTTTATTACCCTTCAATTTAAGGTCTAATGTTGAGAAGTTAATTTGAACCTGAGAACAAAAACCTAAAATATTATTTGTAAATATATACATAGAAAGTTCTAGATTTAGGCTGGGTGTGGTGGCCCACACCTGTAATCCCAGTGATTTGGGAGGCCAAGGTGGAAGGATCACTCAAGGCTGGAACACGCCTGTAATCACAGCTACTCAGGAGGCTGAGGCACAAGAATCGCCTGAACCCAAGAGGCAGAGGTTGCAGAGAGCTGAGATCGCGCCGCTGCACTCCAGTCTGGGAGACAGAGCAAGACTGTGCCTCACAAAAAAAAAAAAAAAAAAAAAAAAAAGAAGTTCTACATTTAAACACACAGGAGCAGAAATCATACTACTGACATCAATATTCCTGCCCTGCATTTGTTGCTACTGGGAGCTGATCAATAAATTTCCCTTTTTCAATATAATGGGAAATTATGTCTGAGCAAAGTTAGTGCTAGCCTTGTGTTCTTCCAGCTGGGTTTTACAATTCACTACTGTTAAGGCTAAAATTCAAAGTAGAGTCCTACTTTGCCAATACAGTTGTTCTTTGGTTACATGCGGGACTGGTTCTAGCCTCCACCCTGCCCCCACGCCACAGATACTAAAATCCATGGATGCTCAAGTCCCTGATATAAAATGGCATAATTTTTGCATATCACCTACACACATCCTCCTATATACTTTAAATCATTTCTAGAGATCATTTCTTATAATACCTAATACAGTGTAAATACAGTTATAATACAAATAAAATAATACAGTATAATATTATATATATTTTTCCCCCCCAAATATTTTCCATCTGTGGTTGGCTGAATCCTGAGATGCAGAACCCACGGATACAGAGGGTCAATTATATTATGAATTGTCATTTAGCCAACAGCTAATAACAATTTAATTTTATATTTTACATTACTGGGATTGATGAGAAGAAATGTCTAACAAATCCTCAAAGCTCTAAAATGATTTGCTGCTTTTTTAATATCTCCTCTTAACTTGGAAATGAACAATGACTTCTTAGAACTAGGATTACCTGTGAAGCATATGTAAAGATATTACAAGTTGAGGTTCATTAGTAGTCTGAGAACGGATGAGTTTGCTCTTCGTTTGTGCAGCAACAAGAGTGCCATCAGACAAGGAAAAACGATAGATTTGACTGAATGCCAATCCTTGTCTCAGTACTGCAGGCAAGCAAAGAAACAGAAGGCATGTTTAGAAAAAAAAAAACTGAGAGGTCGGGGAGGACAAGACATAATAAGAGTAATCAACTTCATTAAGTTTCATAATAGTTTCCCACCAGCATGTTAAAGAGTTATAAGTAATCTTTATGAGATTAAAATATAATGTTTTATATTTACTTTTCACTCAAAATATCAATAACCTCAATTATCTGTTTTTCTTATGAAAAGGAGTAACAGCCTGGACCCTCAAACTGTGTTCTTAAAATCTTTATTATTATGGCAAAACAGTGTAAACCATTTATCAGTTCAAACAAGCTTTACAATGATTTGCTTAAAATGGTAGAAAACAATACAATGTATAAACAGGGTATCTCTTAGGTATACAATTTGACTTTAATTTCCTTGTAAAACTAATACAAATATTAAAATAAAATTTATGACATTAAATATGTTCTCTGAATATTCATCTCGAAGTTACGTACTGTTCAATCCATCATCTCACACACTACTCTCCCCCAATCCTGTTTCTCACTGTGCAAGAAGTATTATTTTCGTGGTTAGGACAACAGGAAGTAAAAGATAAACAATCAGAAGAATCTATTCAGAGAAAAAAAGGCTAAACAAAACTGAAACAATAAAAGTGCAAATCTTAAGTGACATTGGAATTGGTTTAACTTTTAGATAAGGGGTCAGGTGTTTCCATTTTCAAGACAATAACAAAATACAACACAAATCAACTAGGTTAAGACAATTTCTCTTAAAATAATTGAGATTTATCTTTTAAAGCTACTATGTTTTATAACTGTCTTATACCACCTATTAAAAAAGAACATTTCAATTCAGTTTAAAAAAAAGACATATCATTTTAGTTCCTCTTAAACCATTTTAACAAGGCTACTATGTTGCTACCACATAATCCTCAGCACACATTTTGTGGGCTGAATAGTTACCCCTAAAGCAACCATGCGTATTCACCATGCCACAAAACTGCCACGAGAGAGAGAGGCTGACATATAATGTGGATTCTAATTTCTTGGTAAAATTTCACTCTAAGCAATTTGTCTAATGACTTCTCTCTGCAGTTTCAGTTAGATACTACATTTAGGTTTCACTTTCTGCCATCAATTGTTGCACAATGTTAGTCTGAAGTGGTAGTACTGAAAATGAATTACTGAACATGTGAGTATTTTGCTTTGCATAATGTTTCTAAAAGATGACGTAAATATAATTTTTTTATAGTAAGACATATTTCCAATGGCTTATGATTTCAGAATTTTAACTGACCTTGGCTGTGATCCCTAAAGATTTTCATTTAAACTTGGTCTACATCCAACAACTCAGAAAAGTAGGTATGTGTAAGCACTCACCTGAACACATTTAGGAAGTGCCTCCATTTAAACAACGCTTTGCAGATTTCTGTTCAATGTAACTGATCATCCCTGATCTTACCTATTTCAAAAGTTTGAAATGTCTATATGGGGTTTCCTTCTAGTGGGTCCCATCTGTTTAAATCTAGCACAGTGTCTGGTGCATCTGTGTAAATCCTTTTGTAAGGAATCAGGTTGTCAAAGAATTAAACTCAGGACCCAAGGATGCCAAACATGTTTGCTTATGCCAACTTCTTGGTTTTTATTATTACTATTCTTTTTATTTTAAACCAGATGTAATGAAATGGTAGGTTAAATATTGATTTCTGTCAATGTAGCATCTTTATTTCCTTGTATTCTTTCCAACTTAAAGAAAAATGCTAGAAGACACAAGTTATTGGATTATGCACTTATTTCTAAAAAATAGGATGAATAGGATGAAAAGAATAAATAAGATGAGGAAAAAATAAGGGCATGGGAGGGACAGGTCATTTATTATGATTTTTGCTTTTTTATAAGTGATCTAAAAAGCATAAAGTTTAAACATACCAACACTATTGGTAAAGTGCCAGATGCACATTAGGTAGATGATGACAAACTCAAACTCCATTTTCTATAACTAATTACAAATTTTTTCTGCAAGGAAGCAGACAACTGTCAAAGCTGAGTTACAAGCTGCACTGCACTGCACGAGTCCCTCCCGTGCAGTATGGCCCAGCTGACAGTGCATGTGGAGCCCTGGCCAACCCCACTGCTGGGACACAGAGAGAAGGACAGTCTTGCTCCCCAAATTAGCACATAGTAAAGCAAAAGGAGTTTTCTTTTGGTTCATACCTCTTTAACAGAAAACAAAAATGCACTTGAGAAAAAGTGATTCTTTGGAAAGACCTTTGGAAGCAGCATGACAGTGACCAAAATGGGCTCAGACAGATGTCCTGCACTGATACTGAATGCTAGAGAGTCAGTCATTCCACCTGCCTCAATCTCCTTGTCCCCTTGTCCAGAGTGACAGATGTGACGTCCACGTCACAGGCTTGCTGTGAGGGCCAGTGAGAGGAGGCAAAAGGGACAATGCCACACAAAGACCAGGTACTCAATAAGGGCTGCTGTTATTACTGAAGTCTTGGGCTCAGTTCCAGCTGTCCTACTGCTTAAGTCAGTGAGCTAAGACAAGTCGTGTCAACTTTTGGGCCCTCTAGAAACACCTGGATAGTCTTTGCTGGTTACTACCTTGAAGAAGGGCTTGGGGTCCCCACCATTACCTCCACCAGGGATTCACTCACTCTCCAAAATTCCACTTATTCTTATATTCAGATTCTAACTGAATTGTTAATATTTCTCTTAATTAGATGGTACTTATACTTTTGTTATACATCTAGAAGCTCCTGGATCAAAGAAAATGACCTCTTTCTTCCTCCTTTTGTCTGCCTCTGTGACACTATCATCTCCTGTTCTACTTTCGTCACTCTTCTGTCCTACAAGTTCTCCTGTTAAAATTTTCCTTCAGAAGGCAACATCTACGCCAGATGAGACAGCTCACGAGAACAGTCACCAGCTCTGTTCCCAAGGTGAACTCCAGGAATCACTGAGAGAAAGCTCCCACAGGAAGCAATAATTTAAGAAAAATCATTTACAGATGCCTACCTTCATGATGATGCCTCTTGGCATAGGACACAGATTCTCCTTCATGCTGTGCATGGAACTTCTGAATGCACCTTCTTACCAGGTCCTCCCAGCCTGGTTTCATGGCTGCTCTCATGGTGCTGGTATCCAGAGAAGTGATCTTGCCTATTAAGTAACAGCAGGCATTATACCTACATGCTGATCTATTCTTTATGGAAATAAATATATATATATATATATTTTTCTGAGACAAGAGTCTCACTCTATCATCCAGGCTGGAGTGCAGTGGTGCAATCTCAGCTCACTGCAACCTCCACCTCCTGGGTTCAAACGACTCTTGTGCGTCAGACGCCCAAGAAGCTGGGATTACAGGCATGCACCACATTTGGCTAATTTTTGTATTTTTAATACAGATGAAGTTTTGCCACACTGGCCAGGCTGGCTTTGAACTCTTGACCTCAAGTGATCCTCCTGCCTCAGCCTCCCAAAGTGTTGGGGTTACAGGCGTGAGCCACCACGCCCGGCCAGAAATAATTAAATTTTAACAAGATCTAAATGTATTTATTTAAACTAGGTAACACAAGTACATGGACCAAAAGGGTATACAGTGACAGCCAGCATCTCTCTCTCTGGTCTTCCAACTCCTTGACATTTCTACTGCAGCAGCAATTGCTAGTACGAGCATCCTTACAGTCTTCTAAATACAGTCCTTGCATTCTCAAATATGTAAGTATTCTAAAATGATTCCTTTGGTCTTCTTTGGAAAGGAAATTTACCTTGGAGATCCTGGCGAGTAGTAAAACTTTCTGATGAGGGAAGAACTGGTCTTTCCTTCATGGGAACTCTTCTTGCCACGCAAATCAAGCAGGACTGCAAATCTTAAATCACACATGTTTACATTTATCATATGGGGCTTTCCTAGTGATTCAAACAAACCCAAGTGTATTTCTGACAGCACAGCCCGTCATAAAAAAAGCAGTAAGGGAGAGAGTGATGAAACATTATGTACCTGAGCTTCTTACTGGTTTTATTCTCTCCATGAAAGTGGTAGGTGGGTAAGGGAGACGGAGGGTGGCTGTGTAAGGAGAATTGGGGAGCAGAGGATAAACTGCCGAGGCCCCACGATACATGTGATGGAAATACATCCACTACACTAAAGCCTTAATAATCTGAAACACTCTCTCCAGCAGAAAACAAAATTAAATCCTTTCTTTTAAAATGGCTGATAGAAAACCCGGTTAATATGTAATGAAATACAAAAATGATGAAACTAAAATGTGATACTCTTGCTTTATCAAGGGTTTGCTTCTTGAGTTTTAGGGTTCAGGAAAACTAGGTACACCTTATGCCAAACTAAGTAAATACTACAATGGCAATATGCAATTTAAAGCAAAGAATATAAACTGGGTCTAGACACAGATTCAGAGAACGACTACAATACCTAGAAAATGCAGCGTGCACCAGGACAGCTGCATTATAGTTCAGAATCGGCTGTGGACAGTTTCTCATACAGCCAATTCTAATCACTTATTCCTCACCTTGCTTCAACTGTTTTATGCATCAGGGTTCACTTCTGGAGGAAAGGGAAAAGTTTTATTTATCTTTGTAACATGCAGAGCACACTGCACAGCCCTTTCAATTTAAAAAAACACTGGACAAATGCTGTTGTTAAAAAACTTAAGTAATCCCTTCATGTCTCATGTCACTGATTTATGATCGTTTACCTCTAAATTTGAGCATTTCCTGAATTTGACAGAGTTTATTATCTATATTTGCTCCTGCTGCTACCCTATCTAAAATATCAGGCTGCCTCGATTTCTCCCTCCACAGTATTCATGCTGTAAGGCAGAGGTTCTCTACAATCAGTACTTCACTAACTACTCTAGGACCCCACAGTGCCTCCTTGGACAGATTTTTCTTTCTCAACTTTTACAGAAATTTTAGTATATAGTTTCTAACTTGGCTGTTCCTGAATTGCTCTGTTGTAGTCTTTTAAAATTATTTCATGTATTATTTCTTCAATAAGACTGAAATATCCAGCAATAGTTGGTATCACAAAATTAAAATGCAATTATAGTCCTCAACAAAATAACAACTAAATTTTTGGGCACTGTGAGATAAACACCTTTCTAGCTACTGTATGAGTTTTATTAACTCAGTTAATCCTCTTAACAGCTCTATGACACATGTAGTAGCATCATTTCCATTTTACAGACAAGATCAAAGCACAAAGTTTAAGTAATTTGTCCAATGTCACACAAACCTTTGGCAAAGCCAGGATTAGATTCTGAGCATGCCATGGCTCAGAAACCCTGTGCTTATGCTATACTGTGTTAACACATAGAACGTACTTTTAAATGTACAAAAAATGTTTATAAAGCACAAAGTAATAAATTAGCTCAGCTATTCCTTTTTATACTGCCTTGGGAATATTATCACAGATGGATAAATTAGCAGCACTTACTCTGTTGCATAAAACAGAATAAAATCATTTGACGTTCCTTACCTAGGCAAAATACTTAATTTTGAAATACTATATATTTATTATCTTTAACAGCTATAATATTTCCTTCTCAATAAAATTTAAATTTTAAAATAAGCATTAAATAACTAGCATTCAATGCGAACCACAGTTCAGCATATTCATTTAAACCTTATTACATTCTGACACTGGTATTGGTGACTTCACTTGATAATAAACTGATACTCAGAAAGGCCAAGGATTCTGTCCAAAGTCCTAGCCAGAGCTGGGAGCAGCTGAATTAGGAGTTGGCCTGTCTGATTATGTAGCCCAGGATGTTTTCAGCCACAAGTGGTCCTCAGCTCTTTCCCTTCTGCTCCCCACGCACAATACACTCTTCAACACTGCCTTGTATTAGAGTGACACTCAGCTGTGTGGACAGTTTGCCTGGTGGGCTCAGGAGGTGGACACTACATCAGCATATCTTTATGGCAAACAGCCTAGTAAACTTACAGTCTAAAACCCGCTCCATTCCCCGCTCCTGTCTCTATCCTCTCTTTAGTACCATTCTATTATATCACATTCTGGGCCCAGCATCCATGGATTGGCTACATGGATTCCATCAACCCCTTGAAAGTAAAATGCTGTTTTACTGTATGCATTTTTCTTTTTTGAGATGGAGTCTCACTCTGTCGCCCAGGCTGGAGTGCAATGGCGCAATCTTGGCTCACTGCAACCTCCGCCTCTCAGGTTTAAGCGATTCTCCTGCCTCAGCCTCCTGAGTAGCTGGGACTACAGGCACATGCCAGCCACCAGGCTACTTTTTGTACTTTTAGTAGAGACGGGGTTTCACCATGTTGGCCAGGATGGTCTCGATCTCTTGACCTCGTGATCCACCTGCCTCAGTCTCCCAAAGTGCTGGGATTACAGGCGTTGAGCCACCGTGCCAGGACAACTGTGCATTTTTCTAGGGCTGTGGCATACAGCTTGCACTAGATGTTCAAAGAGCCTAGGATCCCCCAAAAGTGTGATCACTAATACAGTCACACTAGTACAGCAGCCACTAGCCACATGTGGCTATTCAAATGTAAATTTAATAAAATTAAAAATTCAGCCCCCTAGTTGCACTACTGATATTTCAAGTGCTCACCAGCCACACGTGGCTAGTGGCTGCCACACTAGACGCTAAAGATATGTCACTTCCACCATCGCAGGTAATTCTGTTGGACAGTGCTGTTCTGGAGACTTAAAAATTTCCATCACAAAATAGCAAAATTGAAAAGAACAAAGATACTGCCTCCTCACTTTTCTTCAGGTGACCACTAATTAAAGTGTGAAGGAAGTAGCACAGGAATAAATACACAGACACATAAAACACCCTAGGGGTTCTGTCCCACCTTCTCCTTCTTCTTTGATGGACTTTGGTTGAGAGACAGCAAAGCACTGCATAGTTTCATATTTCTGATGAGCTTCCTGGTTATCATGACCCTCCTCTTCTGAATCAGGTAAAGGTTTTACCAGCATCCGACAATTGAAGGTATGGCTGTTCCGCCTTGGAGGTTCGCCAGACCAAGATCCCCCATTCACTGAGCAAGGCAAAAGCAACCCAGTTTTACAGAGAAACAAACATCAGATTCATTGCCTCTGAATTATTAAAATGATGTAGGAAAAATATGATTATTTCATCTTTACGTAGTACTTTTATACTTTTCTAAATACTTTCATAATCTAGAAGAGGAAAATCTTTTAACATTTTACAACTTGGGTATATCCTGGAATTTTCTGTTTTTTCCCCAAGTTTTAAAATTTTATTATACTTCAAGTTCTGGGATACATGTGGAATCTTGGGATTTTCAAAACATTTTCTACACTACTTCTTTACCCTGACTCCTTCCCTTCAAGTCCAGTCCTGGATTGTTACTAGAATACTATAGTTTTCTACTTTTGCATCTTCCTAACTGATTTCTTGGAAATTGAGTTCAATCTACTTGCATTCCAATTTTAGATAAGTTACCCCTGCTCAAAACTCTGTGAGTGGCACCAAATGCAGTGCACATTAAATTCTTTCAGAGGATTTAGAATTGATGTAGTCTGAAGGATGAAGTCCATTAACACAGATTCTCACTAACCAGCTCCACTGCATCCATCTAACAGGATCTTCCACATTCCCCTGCACAAGCCTCCCCATGCTCCACCATACCAGGGTCGCATGGATGTCCTTGCTCCCGCTGCCACTCTATCTAACACATCAGGTTGCCTCAGTTTCTCTCTCCATAGGTACTCATGCTCTAAGGCTGAGGTCCTCTACAATCAATACTTTACTATCTACTCCCCCATACTGCCTCCTAGGGCAGATTCTTCTTTTCTCAAATTTTACAGAAATTTTAGTATATGGTTTATAACTTTGTTTTTCCTGAGTTGTTCAGTTGTAGTCTTTTTAAATTGTTTCACATATATTTCTTCAATAAGACTGAAGAATCCTTGAAAATACAGTGCTAATGTCATTTATTTTCAAGTTAACTACTTCAGACATCTATTTGAATATTAAAACTAAAAAAAGTATGTATTTAAGAAAGAGACAATGAAAGAGAGGAAAGACATAAATTATTTTTGAAATGCATTAGAGATAACAATGAAAGAAATAAAACAATGACCGATTTTGAGAATTAAAGGGTGTTTATGGATTTTACCAGGTTAACTTCCTCATTTGACACATAAAAAATCTGATACCCAAAGACATGTTCAACTACTAGAAAAGTTGGAATCAGAACCAATCCTAATTCTCATTTTGGTGTTCTTTTCTATATCATTCCTTACGCTTTATCTAAAAACACTGGGGACAGTACAATAGAACAGGGGATCAAAAAAAGGGTGAGTCATAAGAAAACTAATATATTCTCCAGTAACCAGCTAGAGAAAATGGAGAAGGACACGTAGGTGTTATAGCGAACCCAATGGCCCATGAATGGCCCAGTGAACCCAAAGAGACCATGGCCACTGGGCTGTAGAATGAGAAAGGAAACAAACTCTAGAAAGGAAAAAGTTAGCTGTAAGAAATTATCTTAAAATTACAGAAAAACCCATAACTAGCTTTGTATATCTTTGCAGACATTTGGAAAGTTTATTTCAGCATCAGCATTTTATTTTATTATTATTACTTTTTTGAAACAGAGTCTCTGTCACCAAGGCTGGAGTGCAGTGGTATGATCTTGGCTCACTGCAATCTCCACCTCCTGGGCTCAAGGGATTCTCATGCCTCAGCCTCTGGAGAAGCTGGGATTACAGGCACGAGCCACCACGCCCAGCTAATGTTTTGCATTTTTAGTGGAGGCGGGGTTTTGGCATGTTGGCCAGGCTGGTCTCGAACTCCTGACCTCAAGTGATCCACCAGTCTCAGCCTCCCAAAGTGCTGGGATTACAGGGGTAAGCCACTGAGCCCAGCCATTATCAGCATTTAAAAAAGCTTATTTACAAAATAAATACTACACAGAGTAATCAACTGAAGAGAAAAAGAGTTCCTATTAAGTCAGATTAGTAAGTTGAAAGTTAAAAGGATACAATATAAAGTAAGGCAAAAAGCTCTTTAGACAAGTGAATTAATAATAGTGAATTAATAAGTAGAGGTCTTTTAAGGAAGTCATAGAACTACTGAAGAGATGTGAAAATATTAGTTACTTGAAATAAGAAATCCCATTTTCTTAATTTACTAGAGAATATAATAAAGGAATCCTACACAAGTATTCACACATTTTGCATTACTGTTGTAGTCACTTTGAACAAAGAATTATCACATAAAGGAAAAGCTAGCCCGAATGAAATTTGAAAAGGACCTTTTCCTACTTATTATAACAGTAAGACCAGCTAGTATAAACAATCTTAAGAACAGAAATACTTGCCAACTCAGGATTTGACCTTATTTTTCATTTCTTTCAATCCGTGAAGATGTTCTTAGCATCATCAGTTTGAGAATATTAAAAAAAGAATCACTTAGTGAGTGGGAACAGCAGTACTCTAGAGCAGCAGCTAAGGTGGGCCCACGCTGTGAATCACCCACTGCACAGTGTGTCCTTAATCATCACGTATACTCGGACGACATCTCCAAAATAAGATGAAGTCAGGAAATTCGAGACAGGGAGAGTGGGCTAAGGGAGCAGCATCTGGTGATCACACCTACAGGGCCCACCGGAGAGTCTGCGAGACGGAAGAGCCCATTCAGGGCTTGGGCTGTAGCATCTGAACCTTTCCATCTGCCACTTGTTCCTTAACATTTTATTTCTAGAATGTGTATACACCTATAATATGCTTCATGTGCAGGACTCAAAATACGTTGAATCTCAAACTTCTCATGACCTTTGACTTTTCGGATGGTCATGGAGAAAATGAACAAAACGAAGTTGGCTAGAATGGAACAGGGTGAGGCAATGTGTCACCTTAAAAAACAATCTCTACACTATAGCACAAAGGATAGATGCTCGAGGGGATGGATACGCCATCTCCATGATGTGATTATTTCACACTGCATGTCTGTATCAAAACACCTCATGTATCCCATAAATATATACACCTACTATGTACCCACAAAAATAAAAAATTAAAAAACCACAACAATCTTATTGAAAATAGTTGCCATATAAGTACTTTCCATCTGAATCATTTTCATGAATCTGAATCAATTTCTGTTCATTTATCATGAGATAATTACTGCCAAGCAAAATCATCATCATCATCATCATCACTTCTTGGCCTTCTGGCTAAGAAGCAATGATTTTCATGTACTTTAAATATAGGATCAAAAATGATCACTCATTTGAGATCAGTATCTGAAGATGCCCCCTTTTCCATGACTTTTAAGCTTAAACACACAAGCATCTGTAAAAAACTACCCAGTCACTCTCATCCCCATCTGATATAACATAGTTTTATTTGATCCACTTCAACCAAGACAATGTGTGTGTGTATGAGGTGGGGGCAGGTGGAGGTGAGGGGAGGTAGGGAGGGAGACCCAGCAGACAGTCATTTACCTATAGACTTTGGCAGCAGGTTTTTGACAAACTCCGTGTGGTCCCCAACATGCAAGATGCTATATACACTTTTGTTCATCAGCTCTTCTTGGTTATACCTTAGATACTGTGTCACATTCTCTGACACAAACACAACGTTGCCTTCCAGGTTCACTACAAAGAAGAACCCATCAAGGGCCTAGGGGACAAAGTACAAACTGTTAGGATGCAACATAACATCACAGCAATTGTTAAGAAGGGAATGATCCCTTTAAGGGAAACACAATTCACACATGGATAGAAAAGAGATCTTTCTCAGCTCTCTCCCAGTTTTCAGGAACAATTAACACATTTTCTCTTGGTGAAATAGAAATTATTCCATCTTACTAAGTGGGAGAGAGAGCCTAGATTAGGGTTTCTTGTCACAAACTAAATGACCAACACTAACTCCATTAATTTATCAGGAGATAATGACTGTGAAGTAAAAGTGTACAGGCATTCATCTGTATTTTCAAAATGAGATTGACATACTCCACCGGGCCAAGAACAACTTTTATGTCACCAACCTAATGCACGGTAATTTTTATCTACAGTTTTTCATGTTATACAATGAGAGAAAGGAGTCATTAAAATTTTTTTCCCCAGTTTAAGGATAATTACCAGGAAAACCTTCCCAACTTTTACCACCTAGCTGTCACGGATTATATGGAAAACATCACAGATAATTTCAGACCTTTAAAGAAACATCAATCCTTTATTACTTGGTATATATGGGAAAGGGTCTCAGAAGTGTCTCTGATGTGGCAAACTCACCTTCATGGGGACCTCAGCATTGCCCTGCCCTTAGAAGGGCACTAATTATGCCAAATTATTCTATGTTACTTGTTCTCTAGATTAAGAAGCAGGTTCCTAAATTACCTAAATAACAGTAGCAAACTTCCGGTAATGAGTTCACAGCTTCACTTTTTGTTGTCATCCCAATGGAGGTGAGGGAAGGAGATAAAAAAAATCTAGGATCATTTCAGGAAGCTGAGATAATAATAGTGGATGTGGACATGTTCACTGTGCCTTACACGTACCTCCTGAAAGGAATGTTTTATCTTTCCCAATTTATAGAGGAGGAAACTGAGGCTCAAAGAGGTTAACGTCTCAGAACTAGTCAGTGGTAGTAGAGCTTGAATGTGAATCCAGGAGGATCCGATTCCAAAGCTCATGCTTTGATGACCATTCAGGACAGTCCTCTACTCTAATATTCATTCACCCCTAATCCATTTCCCATCATGTTCACTTTGGTGATGGAAATGTAGGGGGTTTAGTGAGTTTCTCCTGGTTACATTACCCCATTTTTCTTTTTTTGATCCTTGCTTATCAAAGCTCTGTTTTTATGGGTCAGGTGAGTGATAAGGACTGAAAGCTTTACGTTGATTCATCATACCTGGCACCAGGACCATGGGGTCTAGTCAGTTTAGGCTGCTCAGTTTCTTTATGATACATGTTTATTACAATTTTATCTTTTTTGAAGATAAGGTCTTGCTCTGCGCCCAGCCTGGTGTGCAGTGGCACGATCATAGCTCACTGCAGCCTTGAACTCCTGGGCTAAAGCTATCCTCCCACCTCAGCCTCCTGAGTAGCTAGGCTCACAGGTATGTACCACCACACCCAGATATTTTTTATTTTTTGAGACAGGGTCTCACTCTGTTGCCTAGGCTGGGGTGCAGTGGCATGATCATGGCTCACCGGAGCCTTCACCTCCTGGGCCCAAGGGATCCTCCCATCTCAGCCTACCAAGTAGCTGGAACCACAGGCACGTACCATCACACTTGACTAATTTTTTAATTTTTGTAATGATGGAGTCTCCCCATGTTGCCCAAGTTGGTCTTGAACTCCTGGGTCCAAGTGATCCTCCTTGTCTCAGCCTCATAAAGGGGTGAAATTACAGGCATGAGTCAGTGCACCAGGCTTTTTAAATTTTCTGTAGAGAAAGGAACTCACTGTGTTGCCCAGGCTGGTCTCAAACTCTCGGCCTCAAGTGATCCTCCCACCACTCCGTAATCCCAAAGTGCTGGGATTATAGGCATGAGCCACTATACCCAGCATGTTTATTACTATTTTTAAGATGAATGTCATATGTATATACACATACAATAATGAATTTGGTGGATGGGGCCTAAAGTGTTTACTTTTTCCCTAGTTTGTTTTTTCCTTAAGTTACTATTAAACAGGCTTCTATTTTATGAGCTATCTTTGAATATATTTCATCTTTAATTCTATTTTAATCACAAAACTAAGTGCTCTCTCAAATTAGAACTGACCATAAGGCACTAAAGAAAGGTTCACCCATTTGGTTTTTAAGTTTTTCTTAAAACATTCTATCAGGTTTTCTCAATGGTATGAACCACATGCAGGACAAAGCAAGACTACATGTAAATAAACAGCCTTTCATGATACATGGTACTAACCTTGAGAACTGTGTGCAAGTGTGTACACTCAGGAGGTTAGGTGATAAGTTATATGCCCAGTGTCCCTCTTCAGCTCATTGATTTGGATATACCCTTTGAGAGGGATTTTCATAATCATATTACCTATGGTTCATTTTTAAAAGTACATGTTGCTTCCTACTGCTTATACCACAGTAAAAAGACTGACTTGAGGCATAATAAAACTGGAAGATGAAATTGTTTCATCTCATAAAGCTGTGTTTTTTTTAAGGCTCACTATGATATGCTCTGATGAAAAAAGCTGACATTTGGTTGTGCTGCCTAGCAACCACTATGCTATGATGTAAGCATGAGTGTGCATCTATGCCTAGGAACAGCTCCATGAGAACATGTTCTCTCTGTTTAAGTGACTGCACGTAAACAGGGATAAAAATTTAAATTCAAACCGCAAGTCACCAGATTTAAGAATAACCTCTCTAACACATTTAACACTCAAGTCCTGCTACACAGGTTCTTGATCAATGTACTAAATTCTCAGAAGACTATTTTGAACGACAAAAATGTTGGTTTGATTTTATGACATCAGGTCTACTGAAATCTAGCAATCTGATTTCTACAACTGATGAACTCAAAAGGCTTGAGTCCCAGCTCTGGTTACTCCCAGCATTTCTATTTAGAAGTCTCAAAAGTCTTCCCAGGAGTTTCCACTCTAATGTTCCCCTACCCCAAGATACGATGAATAAACACAGGTATAGGGAAATTCCCCAACTGTAATAATTTAGTTAACATAATTTTCAAATCACTTTTAATTTATAATTCAAACATTTTCCAAAGGAAATTATCCACTTTCTTTCATTTAATTCTAAATGGTCCACCTAGTTACAGTTTTCATAATCTGCTTCTAAGAACCCAGAGAGAAGTAGCACTCTCTGGCCTTCCACTGCCTTGTTGACTATAGAAAATTGGGTTAAGTGTGTTTTGCTTTTCTCCTGGAAGGTGAGGCTGAATGTTTTCAAGCCAGTGATTCAAGAGGAGATAAGCAAGGGCCAACACTGGGACATTTAAAGCCTTTTGGCCAGCAGGTTCAGCCCCAGGAAATGAAGTTTGTCATTTCTAAATAGAAAGACTGGGTCAGACGATCTTGAAGTCTTTATTGTGTGCCCCTTCTGCTCTGCCCCAATTTTATGGTAGATTTTCACAGAATTAGATTTTCTAAAATAAAATCCCTTTAAACATCAACTGAAAAAAAGAGGTAAGGGGACTATTGGTTATCTTTATTTTAAAATCAGAATTGTTGGCTGCTGCAGCAAGCTAGCTGATTCTACACTGGCAGTGCTGCAAAGCTTCTGGCCATGCAGTCTTTTCAACCTCATCATATCATGAGCCGAGCAAATTATCCTGAGAACTGACATAATTTATGTCTCAGGGTTCCTCTGTTTCTTGTTGTATATTCACTGACATTTTTTTTTTCTCATCTTACCATAACCTACATCTTGAATTTTAATTTTGGAAAAGGTACAGCAAAGCACTTGGCTTTTAGTACTAGTAAATAAAATAGAAAAACTGTACTTTACAAATTCTAGACATTAGCTGGTCATAAAGCTTCCTTAATAAAGAACAGGTAGTTAAGACCAACCTTATGCTTCTCTTCAAAGTTCCTTTTGCCTATTATGTTACTTTTCTTCCTTATGAGATAAATAAGCTAGTTTGAAATAGCATAAGTAGGAAGCATAAAGCTCCTCCTTGGTCCTCATATTTTAACATGTACGTATAGGCATTCGTACATGGCATACACAAAATTTAAGAATTTTGAGAACATTTCAAGCTAAAATACAACACAGAATTTAGTAGGACTTGTGAATAGTTTCCCAAATAAATGCTCAACTGGCAATTACAACTTGTCAATGTCTACTGTAATCTAGTTTATTTAATTCTATGCTAATTTCAAACACACATTTACTGGCAGCAGGAGCCAAAACATACGTAGAGACACAGAGCCGTATCAGCAAGCTCAAGAGGTACATAGTACTAGTACTAGTACTAGTGTGGATTCTCCTTAAATTATATTCACCTGAAATTAAATGTAATAATGTGAAGATCAACAAGATTTTAAAATACAGTACTAAAATGAAGATGTGCTACCTCAAGCATCATAGGCCCCAGTGCATCCTTGTCGATGACACCCTGCCCTGTAGAGGATACATCTGACTTCTGTACTTCATCTATGTTGGCAGCTGCTGCTTTCTCTGCAATAAACATAAGTGTGAGTTAAATGGCAGTGCTATATCAAGGACAGAGTGACACAGAAATGTTTTTATTGTGATGATTTTTAAAAATCTCTAGTGGGATCAGATGCAGCTACAAAAGAGTTAGAGTACATCCCTGTTGCCCCTAAATGGGAGACACTGCTGGAAGCAGAAGTCAGAACATTAACTTTTCACCTCTAGAACCTGTGGCTCAGATCCCCTTTCAGGCTGCTCAGAAAATGAGTTTTGAGGTTTCCTGACAGTCCCTGACAGGCATTTTTTTCTAGATTATGAAACTGCTATATTCTATGGCACAATTAGCTTCTACTCAGGAGATTCCCCAAACTAGGATAAAGGAAGGTCTGTTGTTCAGAATTCAGTAGCATAATCAGAGACAGATTTGCACACATTTGAAGAAATAACAAGGAGTCATAAACTGCTATGGCTGCCCCCATGGGACACTCTGCAATGTCTGCCTGGACTCTTTTACTGTTCCACTTCTGCTTACATTCCCATTTAAAGTGGCCAGGAAGATTTGGTCCCAATGCTTCTCCATCTAAGAAGTTAGAAGCACCCTACCAGAGACTTGGGGAATTTCAATGGCTGCCCTTTGATCTAGCAAAGAGGCACGTAATGTGTGCTCCTGGATGGAAACGTGCAAGGCAAATTTCAGGCTCATGAAGACAGGAAGGCCCCAGAAGACATTCTATCATAGAATGAGAACGTTTTGTGAAAAAGCTCACAGAAGAAAAAGATACACACTTATCAACGTATGTGTAAAGCAGTTATTTCAAGAACACCAAAAAAAGTTTAAAGCATAACATATACATATCAACAACTTGCTAGAAAACAACACAAAATGTGACAATTATGTGTACCTGAATAAATTATATCCTGGTTTATACTGCATGTTATCATTGTAATTAAACGTAGAAATAGAAAACTGTAAATCAATTTAGCACTCAGAATTAACCTGCTTTCAGAAACTTAATAATTTTTTTGTCAAAAATATTTTATGCAGTATGTTGAAAATCTGTAAAGCCTAATTTATGGCTGAGAACCTAGAAAACAAATAGGAATTACGTGGGTCCTCCCAATCTTGCCATTCCCACGACAAAGCTTCCACAGAGCATGTTATCAATGGAAGGGGAAGATGACCTGTGCAGTTCAAGCTCAAACTCAGCCACTGAGAAGTATGACTCCAAGCAAGCTGCTTAAACTTACCTGTCTTCCATATATCAGGGACCGAGCTAAAGTAAATGGGATGATATGTGAAACACTCTTTAAAAATACAAAGAAGTTTTCAAATGTATCATAATACTAGCATATCTGTATTGATTAGTTCTTGAGTTCCATACGTAGTAATTTCTTTGCAGAGCTTATCATAAGCAGACTGTATCTGCTTTATCAACTCTCTAATATATTCCTGATTTACCTCCTTAGATCGAAAAAATTGTGACTGCCTATAAATAGAGATATGACTTGTCTGGTAGCCTTCATAACTCAGTATTAGTAGATTTGTCAGTCCTTGCTTCGTTTCTGGCTTTGCTGCCTTTCCAAGCTCCTCACTGCGGGGTGCTGTACATTTGTTCTGTCTGCAGGCTTCGTCTCATCCCAATTCCTCAGTCAGTCCCTTCTGAGGCGGGAAATACCTCAGGGTCTCCAGCCACAGGATTGGTTTAGCCAGTTATTGCATGTGACTGCCCCCATCCCCTTTTCCTGGAATCTTTTTCATTGCCAAATAGACTCACAGTAAAATAAATGTGCACTGGGGCATACTTTTTAATTTTGTTGGCGGTTCGCTCTGTAAGGATGTTGATTTCTTTTCAAGATCTGCTCACTTTTCTACCCACCATTTCAGGAATAGGATTTGCACTGCTAACTGCTGCTTCATCTAATTTTCAAGGGCCATCTTGCTATGGGAGCTATGCTGGATTTTCCTTGAGCACCACCATCCACACCACACTCTGTGGGGTCTTCTTGGATGCGGACAGGGTGTGTACCTCTCTTAACAGTCCTTGTTATAGAGGCCCCAGTGTGCCTCAGACCTAAGGATCCCTATGTTTCATGAATACTAAATCTCAAGGCCCATATAAAAGATGTCATAATTTGTGTGGTCCTACTGCATTTATTTCTTGATTGTCTTCAGTGTTGCGGCAGTCCATGTACAGGAGCAATGTGCTGACACACCACAGATTGAGTGATCCGCAGCCTTTCCTTCACTTAACTATTCACAGGGGTCGCATTCTCCCATCAGGGGTCACATTCTCCCATCTTTCAGTAGCAGCAGTGATTCTCAAAATGCAATGGTAAACGTAAGACAACCGCCCTGGAGGGGGGTCTATCAGAATGTGCAGTGGGAACACACAGACAGCTTGAAAGGTGTGCTTCGCTGAGATTCGAATACATCTTCCTAGGAGGATATCCCCATTCTCCTGCCTCCTACAGCGTGACACACAGTGCACAAAAGAGTAGGCTACCCCACTTGAAGGTAAGCTTTTTGAACTGTGTCTGGATCCTCAATAGCACCATCCGATTTCAGACCAGGTTTTCACTGCATCTATGGGGGCTGACTGAGAGGCTAGAGCCACCACCAGCACTTCCTCCCAGAAGCATGGGAGCAAGTGAGATCGAGGTGTGTGGAAAAAGAAAGTAATTTTCCCCTTTTGCCTCACTGGACCTCCAGGGTAGAGGAGGAGGATACAATGGGCGGACAGGGTCAAGTAATATGGGAAAGGGTTTCCTAAAAACTGGTCTTAAATAACAACCTTATCTTGCTATAGTCAAGAAGTTTCAAGGCATCTCATATTCTCTCAGGATCCCAAGTCCTATTATTCCACTGTTTTATTATTTTTAAGAATGAATTTAGTTTAGGTTAATGTTGTGGGGAGAGAGGGAGAGGAAACAATAGCTGCCAATCACAAAGGCAATCCTGCACCTATCGCTGATCGCTAGAAAACATCAGGCTATTTGGCACATGAGATTCTGATAGCACAATAGTAATGAATTATTGTTTTCTATGGTATCGATACTAATGCTGCATTTTTGGGCAAAATAGATACAAAATAATGATGTTCGTGATAGTAACCAAATTCTAGGCCTTTTAAAGACAATAAGTACGCCTTGTGAGATGTTTATGGTACCAGGGTATGATCATCTTCCTGAGGATCTAAATTCAGCCATCAACATTCTGTGCGATACAAAAACCTTAACTTAGATAACTCAATCAGGCAGGTTCCTCAACACTGGTTAAGTTTTCGTGCCGGGGTATTCTAAATTCTAGCAACATGCTCAGGCAAAGAATTTTAGACTTTTGTCAAAGGTTATGTAGAATCAGGATCAAATCTGTACAGAATTTTATTTTTAGGAATTTATAGATCAGATATAATTTGGGGTAAGGGCCTATGATTTAAATTGGGAGATGATTTAGATCTCACAAAACATGTGTTTGAGGAACAACTGGAGGAAAGCCTGGATAAAAATAATTATTACCCTGAAACATTATTTATAAATGCGAAACATGCTGTTTTATTCTTTAAAATATTCAACTGATAAATATTTAAGAGGAAGAAAGCAGTAACTAACAGCAGTAATGGAGAATGAGTGGCCTATGTGAGCCCACATGAGGGAATAGAACAGTGACACTGGGATGGGCAGAGTAGCCTGTGTCTGTGTGTCTGGTCTGTGGCCTGCACTGTCTATGCAGGGGAAGCAAAGTGAAAAATCCTCGTCCGCTGAGGGCTCACCCTCTCTCCAGGAGGGCAAAACTATTACAACCCAACCAAATGAAGACAACATAGGGCTAAACGGCAAGCCCTCGGTTCAAAAAAGGGATGGAAATGGCTGGACATAGCTGAAAGTATTTCACATATGTTGTAACCGAATTGGATTCTGCAGGATATGCAAGTGGACAGCAAGAAAACAGGTGGGGACGGATGTGTGGCTGGCATCGGGCCACTACAAAATTTCAGCCTGGCTTGAAAGCCTATGGTAAGGAACACTGGTGAAACGTTGATCTAAGCTGGAACTCTAGCAATTTCAGACAGAAAATAAAACAACAAAGGTGTTCACAAGATCAGCCTAAACGTATATTAGAGGAAACTGTGATTTGAAAGAAAATTCCAAATGAGTTTATAGGTTACTTGCAAGAAAAGTTTTAAAAAGTGTTGCAATATTTACACAAATGCTATTTATATATATTAAGAGAATGGGAAATTTTTATTCCTCATAAAGTAAGGAAATATAAGAAAAAAGGGTAAAGAATTCAGAGCTTCTTACTCTTATCCTTGCAAGAATGAAACACCTATTTTCTAGCTAATTTGTCATCTATTCTTTAATTCTGTATTGAATTTGTGCTTTGACCATTTCTCAATATTAAAAAGAAAAAAATCAATAATATGAAGTGATAGAAAACACTCAGAAATAGGGCTTTACCAATGTAATTGGAATCTAAATTAAACTGGTCCTAAATTTATGTTATTTGGGTACTTTTCATGAAGTAATTACTACCTCTGTTGAATGTTCAGTTGAGCCTTGAAATTATACAGGAGGAGGAAAAAGAAGGGAGGAAGGGAGGAGGAAAAAGAAAAGGACTCTTTAGAGAGATACTATTATGTTAACCGGACATATACTGGTATCTTGACAGAGCATTTCAGTAACGAGTATGCTATTTTTATGTACCAGATATAAATAAGCTTAAATCCTTCGATATTTATACTCCTGTAAGTACAGCATTACTATACTAAAACACACTATTTAATATTTTTAAATAAGGCAGTTTTCTCAGCGGTCACAAACTATATTTACTTTTCTATATTTTGCATCCATTAACCATAAAAATATATTGTTACAAAAATATCCTTCAGTAAACTAAACAGTAGAAAGCTCATCTCAGAGTTTCATACGATCAAAACCTTATGAAATCTCATTATTACAGATGGAACACTTTTTAAATCAGAGAAAGAGATGATAAAATCAAATTTTCAGAGACTACTAGAAGATTTCTTCTAAGCCCTGACTTCATTATTTCTTCCTGCTACGCTTTTCCCATCAAAGTTATTCTTTTTATTGTATTAAATTTTTTTTTTTTTTTTTT
>NW_016805524.1:2231618-2246113 GCF_001698545.2 Rhinopithecus bieti | reverse complement strand
TTTTTTTTGGTAGAGACAGGGTTTCACTCTGTTGCCCAGGCTGGTCTTGAACTCCTGAGCTCAAGCAATCCTCTCGCCTTGGTCTCCCAAAGTGCTGGGATTACAGGCATGAACCACCATGCCCAGTCCCCAAACTTATCCTTTTTAGATAAAGAACACGACCTAATAAAGTAACAATGAAAATAATAATTCTATCCTTGTCTTCCTCACTCCCAAAAGACTTAAAAAAAAAATCATGAAATAGCTCTGATCTTTTTAGATCTGATCAGCAGGAAGTAGCTATGGTCTTTTTAATAGCGCCCAGTTTTACAAATGCAGAACTCTGATTGGAGAGATCATCCAAGGATGCCTCTATAATCTTTTTCTGACTCGCCTTTTCCTCCTGGGTGGCTGCTTGAAGAGCAGTCCCTCACGATCCCCTTCTCCATTTGCCCGTGCTCCAGAAATCCAATACCAATTAATTAGATTTCCACTTTCAAAGCGAAGAACAAAACCCCATCTCTTCAGGGACCATGTTAAGATGAGTCATACCACAAACTGGGGAAAAATCATTAATATTATATTCCATATTTTTTATAAGTAATTATTATTCATGCTTTCTCTTAGAACAAAAGAAAAGGTGAACAGGGAAAGAATTTCATCCTAGAAATATAAGTGATTTGAAAATACAAGGAAAAAAATATTTATGTTTTGAAGCAGCTGTATTAAATTGCTCATTGGCATGTATAGGCATAAATTTGTTATTTATTTGTTTATTTTTAGAGACAGCGTCCCACTATGTTACCAGGCTGAAGTGCAGTGGCTATTCACAGGTGTGATCATAGCACACTACAGCCTTGAACTCTTGGGCTTAAGCAATCCTCCTGACTCAGCCTCAAGTAGCTGAGATTATTGGCAAATGCCACCGTGCTCAGCTCCAGGCATAACTTGAAAGTAAAATTCCAGTCTTCTGGTAAGAACAACAATAAATTAGAAACTGATCCCAGCAAAAACTTAATTTAGTTTTAAAAGTACATTTAAATATTTTAAATTATCAAGTGATGTTTCTTTAAAAAAAGGCCTTTCCATAATCTTCTGAAGTATCATTTATTAATTTTGGTTGCTTATTTAATCTCATAGTATTAGGTACTCTTAATCAATTTTTTATTAGGCAACTGAACTGAGATTATGAATTCAGAGAGTCTTTCCACAAAGCATTACCAGAACAGAGTTCTAACCCTTCACCGGGGTGGCAGTCATGCTCAAGGGACAGCCACATAATTGTTCTAACTCCAGCAGCAGCAGTGGCAACCATCACTGATTACTTAAAAACCTAAACGCTGCTAAATGTCTCCCATTATAGGGACAGGGTGACACTGTCGTTATGGTAGAAATTGATACTCTTGCTTTTTCCTCTTTTGGGGATCATCTGAAGAGGCTGTAGAAAACGTGTAGAAATTAGTCTATCTTTAAAAAGTCAGAATCCAAACAAATGTCACTCACTGTGTAATAATGAATCTACTGAAAGATAATCCACAGGGTATGTACACAGATACAGAGACATTTTAAGGCTGCCCATGTTTAGGGAACCCTGAAGTGTAAAGACAATTAAGAATTTAGGTTATCTTTCTGTTTGGTCAAGCCTGAGGACAGTTGTTTTTACAGAAGCTGTATTATTTAAATTAGATAGAATTAGAATCTTTGAGTAAAATGGAATCTGATACTTTGTGTAGGTTTTATAATTAATTCCTCTGCTTCAAAGTGAGTACAATTACTCACCTAGAAATCTACGAATTTTTCAGTAGACTGAGTCAAACACAAGTCTAATTACCTCCACAACAAATTTGATTTGAAGATTCTAATGGGAAAACATCCACGATTTCTATCTTTTCCTGCATTAATAAGAAACTGGATGTTTCAGGTGAAGTGACTGTCAAAGCCAGCAGCAGTGAGACCTACGCAGAGCAAAGAAGTCACTGAAACAATGATGGGTAGTTTCTGACCAAGCACTATAGATGAAATATTACAGGAAAAGTTATGTAGCATCTCAAAGGTTCTAGAAGGTAAAATGAGAGAATTATGCATCTGCACCCAACTAAAATTAGAAAAGCTGCCATATGGCTTTGTGAAGCCAGCAGCACATTCTTATTCATTAGGAAGCATTCTGCTAACATAAAAACACAAGGCCCTTCCTGTGCTCTCCAAATGTGTTTATCTTTTCAACATTAATGCACTATATATCATCAAGCTGCTGAAGTCTCCTGCCGTGCATATTAAAAGCGCGCAGCTGCACTTTCTTTAGTAGTGGGAGGAACCTAAGCTTCAAGTTGCCTCCCTCTTTTTCTGACATTGAGCTTCTTCTTAACATCATTTCCCTTTAGCATGAAGAAATAGCAAAATTAACCAATCTGAAGGCCATCTTCACCCAGCAAACCCCTCTTACTCTCTGCTTTAGAGAAAGCAACATACTTAGTTTCGTTTTCATCAATGGTATAAGGTTTGACTACTTAAGTAGAACTAAAAATCATAGTCCCAAGTTTGAAATACATAGGCCTACTTTTAAAATTAATGTACTACAGCAGCCAGAATAGACTTCGAGTATAACTGGCTAGAAAATGCTTTTGTTCATAGGAATTCACCATCATTCCCTCTGCTATTGCTCATATATATATTACTATTTAATAGCCCACTTCATATAGTACCTATGACTATTGCATTTACTGATAGGTAAAATGGGCAGTGGAAAATCTTTCACAAGCTATGTGAGTAACAATTTGTCCAAAATCTTCCTTTTATATAATCCAAATTCCTGCACGTCACAGTTCATGTCCTATAGGAGCTTAAATTTAAAGATCAACTGCAGAAGAAAAAAAATACTTAAGCACACAGTAAACAATGTAGACACTGAAACAACCCACGGAAACATGGCTTCAGGAAGTGCTTCAAGTTAGTGAACTGAAAGCCAACAAGTATTAAATATTATACATATTACATTTATTATGGCAGCATTCATTCATTCCCTGATAGGATAATGGTGCATCTCTACTTGTATCTTCCACAGCAATGGAGTACTGAGAGGTGAAGGCAAAATAAAATATAAAAACTGCTATTTCAGAGTGAATTCTAATTTATTGGGCTCCACTCACTAAAGTTTTGGGAGTTACCTGAACAAGGAAATAAAGGAATAAAATACAAAAGCTGCTATTTCAGAGTAAATTCTAATTTATTGGGCTCCACTCACTAAAGTTTTGGGAGTTACCTGAACACAGAAATAAAGGAATCATAATTTGCTTAGAAAGCTGAAAGGTGAAATTAAGATTAGATGAAAGAAGGAAAAAACATCAATGGATGTGACAGAAATGAGAAGTGAGGTGAGGCTCGAAGTCATCACTTATTCAGAAGATTATGAGTAAGCCTGTCAAAAGACCAAATTATAAAAATGTTTTATTTCTTCCAAATATGAATGTCAACTCAAAAGCAAGGCCAGCAAAGTTACACTGTAGGAGTACTTAATAAATTTCTGATAAATAGGTTAAAATATGAAAATCATATTAAAAAGTTGTCTCTAAAATTCTAAGACTTTGGTCTTAGTTGTACAACTTTTTAAATCTCCTAAATCACAATTCTGTTTATTAGCACAGTAAACCTCATCTCCCATTATTCCTAGCTAATACACCATAGCAATATTTAGTATCTATCTCCCCATATGCATCATATTCTTTCAAGATTTTGAGCATTCTCTCAGATTGTTCCATTGGCACAGATGCCCTTCCACCCCTTCTCTTGGAAGATGCCACCACGGCTCCAGAAAACTCATGTTGACGAAGTTAGGCCCCTGCTGCTGTGCTTCTATGATGCCCTATGCCCATCCCCATCTTAACGTTCCCCTCACCATTTTGAAATGATCTGTTTTCATGTCGGTCCCTTTTCACTGCATTGCTAACTCCTTGGCTGTAAGCAATGACTTTTTATTTGTTGCTTGGCACATAGTGGGTGCTCAATGATGTTGTGTTAATACTGAACACAGTATTCACAGCTGTAAATACAGTTTCACAGCTGGAGGTAAAATTAAATTCCATTTAGCCAGGGCTGAAATCTCACAAATGTCTCTTTCGAGGTATCTGTTTTGAAGAGCTTTACCATATACCTAACATAGTGGAGGTTCATTTTAAGACTCTGATTTTTTATTTTTGGAGTCAAAGTATTAGGTAGAGATGGGATGAGAAAAAAGGTCAGACCATATTTGTTAAGGGCATCAAGAATAACAGCTCAGGTGGTCAGGCCAATGAGAAGGCCTTCTCCACACCAAGATATGAAGTTTAAAAGCCCCAGCCAGCCTACTTTACTAGTCCAGATTCTCATCTAGGAAGTTACAACCTACTTCACAAAAGAAGTGATTTGGGTAACAGACATTTTTTTCAGTCCTTGGGATTTTCCCGGCCACTCACAGCTCTTAAGAAAATAAACCTACCCAAGTAGAGGTTGTACAAATTGTCACATTTGCCTGGGGAGCCAGGATAAAAGAGCACTCCATCGGGTTTCTTGTACCTCTCACGCAGAGTGCTGAGAGAAGCCTTGGATTCTAAGGATAAGGTTAACAGCTGATAGAGGAAAGCCACCTATAAAGCAGTGCTTTATAAAGTGGGATTGGCCGAAGGGTTAAAATCCCTGGAGAGGCTGCCAAGGTTCTTCCTGTCTTATTCAACTTTGAATATCCATTGACTAAAATAAACCTGAATGCCCTAAAGATGGCTAATAAACATGTAAGGAAAGACAGAGGTAAGGTGAAGGAAAGGAAGGGGGGCTGGTTACTTCCTGCTGTCTCTTCTTTCTGGCTCTGCCACCAACCCTCATTTCCATGAAGCTTGCAAGGCTTCACTCCCAGGCCTCTGTTTCACTTTAATGGTGGCTATCTGGAGGGGTGTCTCTCAAGGCATCGAAAGGACTGAAAACCATCCTAGTACCTGACCTTCATTTGTCTTCTGGGGCCAAATCTCCCATGCCTAGGAATCCTCCCTGCTCCTCACTTCCTTTTCACTGACATCTTGCTCCCTGATTCGTTTTCTGTTCCATTTCTCAGACCTGCTTGCATTTCTCTCCTTGTGTTTTTCTCCCATCTGGTTATCTTTTCCTTCCAGTTTCTCTTTACAGACACAGGACCTGATGTCATTCTGAAGAGACTGCTACAACTAATCATATGTAGACTCTTCTCCTTTCCCCCACTGTGATTCTAACAATATCATAGAGAGGTTGAAATTCCCAGTTTCATTTTGCTTACTACCATCTACTCCCAGTTTTCGCATTCTAGCATTTGCTTGAGCAATCATGGGAGGACCTCACTAGTGTGCTTTTCAAAAAGCAGGTGCTCCCAATTTAAAGTACCTAATGCAAAAAGCTGATAATAGAACACAGAATCATCCAATTTAGAGCCTAAAATATTATGCTAAATCATATTGCAGCAGAGAAAGCAAAGCAGTGATAACAATGGGAGAACTCTGCATAAATATATGCAGCACCATGGCTCTGGCCAAGCAATGAAGGCACAGCGAGAATGGGGCTGAGGGGACAGCAGACTCCAGGGAGCAAAACAAGAAAGACAATGGGAACAAAGGAAGTAACTGTAAGGTGAGTGCAGGTTGCTTGCAGCCAGGGTGCAAGTTCTCTGTGGACAGGGTCATGGGGCACGTGGTGGGGTGGAGTGGAGGTGGAACAACTCCAGAGGCAGGCTCCAGAAAAGCTTACAATCTGACACCACCCAAATCTCCCACAGGCAAAGATCTCTAGTAGCCAAGAATTTGCTTCAGTCAAATCAACTCTGGAAAGCTGATTGCTAAGACAAAAACTAGGTAATTCCTAAGTGAACACTTAAGGAGGAAAATAAGAGGGTATATGAGAATAGGTCTGTCTAGTTTCAAGTACTTTTTTGGCCATTTGAACAATTACTACAGGCACAGTTTACCATTTCCTGTGATTTTCCAACTGTCATTATTTGTTGTGTCATTTGTCCTTCTCTACATGTATGTTTATTTTCTGCCTGGTTCACAGGATTTTTTTTAACCTGTTAGGAACTATGTATAGGAATGCAGCCACCTAACAATGAAAACACATATAAATCATAAACCTAACTACACACACACACACACACACACACACACACACACTCTCACTCTCACTCTCTCTCTCTCTCTCCAGAGAAACCCATCTTGGGGAAAGGAGCCCAGATTTATCCTCCAGGACGTCAAGAAAGGATGGTGTAAAAAGTTTACAATCCTGGGTCTAAGTTCACAATTCAGGGACTTTCTGTTAGAAGGTCTATGTTCTTCATAACAGAACTTCTGTGGGGAAAACTACATAAGGAATAATATTCATATCATATAGAAACAGATTCTATTCAAATGCTTAAAATAGCTTTAAGTTTGAATTCACATTTTTACATACAAAGTGTATATCCTCCCTCCCCACCCTCCTCCCCTGACCAGCTAATCTCAGAATGGTCCCAGTCCTTATGAACTCGGCACTACCAAGGCCCCTCAGATCACAGCTGACCGCACAGGGCAAGGTGCTGTGAGAGACAAGGCTGTTATGCAGTATTCATCTTCTGCACCAAGATCATCAGGGCCCTCTTCCGGAAGAGAGCTGTTACCTGGGGATGGCATCAAACTGTCTATACCAAATGCGAAGTAAAGTCTGGTAAAATAAAGGACCTGATTTATTTTGAAGATCAAAAATACGCTACTACAAAATTTTTAAAAGCAAGGTTTGTGTACGTAACAAACAAACCTGATTTGTATTTACAGACAAATTTACAGCATGTCTTATTGTGGAACATGCTCACTGTATTGAGAGTAAGAAATCAGGTAAAACAGTAGACAAGAAGGAAGACGAGGAAGCATTTGGAAAATAATTCCAAAGTAGATCTTCCTAATTTGTAAAAATGTGAATTTTCTTTATTAACATCTTTATTAACACCTAAATTCAAAGGACATTCTAGAAAAAGAGGTCCTGTCAAATATCCATTCAATTACTGCATTTCATATTGACAACAGGAAGAGCTTTAAATACATCTTTAAAATGACCCTTTAAATACCTTACAGCATAAATTCTCTCCAATTTAAGCAGGAATGGCAGTGAATCATCAACCAACCTTCCACAACTATTTAAAGCAGTAGGCAATTAAAAAGAACACAAGGACTGGTGTCACTCAGAAATTGACATGCCTCAACCAGGCAGCAGGAGAGGCAGTGAGGGCCTCAGAAAAGGCTGGCACTTCCACACTGCAAAGCTCAGCACAAGTGTGAAGGAGAGGTGGTTACAATTTGCATGCTGAGGTCAAAGTGACATTAACAAAGGTCAACATTTACAGTATTTCCTAAATTTGGTATCCAGACGGACCTTTCTACAACCAAATCCTCTCCTTTTCTTATTTTATGTAATTCTGCAGCAAATTCTGTAAACTGAGGGGAAAAAATGGTAATACCCCCAGTAATTTAGTAATTCCCTGAGATTTTATATCAGTTACGTGCTCTCAAATACAAGGACTGTTTAAGCAATCAAATCCACTTGCAAGAAATCAGAACAAATGTCTATTTAAAGTCTAACAATTTTCCAATAGACGTTATGGAAAAGTTTGAGCCACAATGGACAGATATACAGACTGTGAGCACCCTGGCTATGGATGGATAAGTCAAAAAGGAAAAACTCTCAGAAAATTAATTATGATCATCCATATAGGCCATAGAATATATCACAATTCAGTATCTAATTATAAATATGAAAAAGACATAGTAATTAAGTTACTCCCTATCAAATTAACTGGTGTAAATTACCTTAAAATTAGTTTTGTTTTACACATATTAACCACAAGAGATGTTTCTCCACCATTCTACAACCATTCAAATAATGAAATAAAACAAAATCCTCATAAAATTTCTTCTTCTTTCAATTTAATTATCCTACATAAGCTTCTAGATGCTAACTAATTTAGTAATATACTATCATAAAGACTTCAGAAAAGTTCTACCCAATGGCATTTTTCCCCCAGTAGCAGTTTGAAACAACAAGCTTAGCTTCAATGCAGATGCATGGGTTGAATCCAAGAAACCTGTTTCTGGAGATCCTGACTGCCAGGTGATGGTTTACAGGTGAGGCTGAAGATGACTGATATGACAGCTGGGCAGGTCCAGTTTTCAGAGCCATAACAAGAACAGAAGATAGCCTGTTTTTTGTAGACTGATAGCCTGGACAAGAGGATGATGGTGTACTCATTTCATATGTAATTCACCTACTTCTCAAATAAACTGAATATTGGCTTAGATTTGCTTTTCAAAATACATTGTGTGTTGTTTTAAACTATATCAATGGACAGTGGGCTTCCCAGAGATTGGAATGGTGGCAGTTTGTCAGTTCTGTATTGCCAAGGAAAATATTTGGCTGCATATAGGGTTTCCTGGGAGCAAGTTAGTACACGACCTCAATCTTTTTCAAGCTTATCATAATGCCATAAGGCTATGCTGATTCAGCAAAGCAATCCATAATCACTTGCAAAATGCCCCTGCTTCACAGGGATGTTATGAGACTTAATAAAATAATGCATGTGAAGCACTCTGAGCTCTACAGAAGAAAGGCAGGAAGTAATAATATCATTCTGCATTTATAATGACAAGCAGTCTTACAATGGCAAAAATCTAATAGACCTGTTCACAAATTACAAATAAAAACTAGCTTAAATAATTTAATATAATTGTACAACAAAAAAACCTGGAATCATTTCAGTCTGAAAAGTGGAATGAACAGACTTCATAAGGCTAAGTCAAAATGAAAAGAAATAGACACGTTTCTACTAAACAGAAAGATTATATTCCTTTGTAAGAGAATAGAAATGGAATCAGAAACTTACAAGAAAGAAAAGTATAGTTTATTAAAATTATTTTGTGACACTGCTGTTATGAATTAAATTTAGTTATATTTCTATGGCTTTTTTCTTTCTTTCTTTTTTTGAGATGGAGTCTCACTCTGTTGGCAGGCTGGAGTGCAGTGGCGAGATGTCGGCTCACTGCAACCTCCGCCTCCCGGATTCAAGCAATTCTCCTGCCTCAGCCTCCTGAGTAGCTGGGACTACAGGTGCGTGCCACCACGCCTGGCTAATTTTTGTGTTTTCAGTAGAGACGGGGTTTCACCATGTTGGCCAGGATGGTCTCAATCTCTTGACCTCGTGATCCGCCCGCCTCAGCCTCCCAAAGTGCTGGGATTACAGGGGTGAGCCACCGCGCCCGGCCTTCTATGGTTTTCTTACTAATAAATTTTAAATCAAAGTCAGTATTAAGAGTAATAAAATTTCTTCAATTATCAATGATAAAACTGATTTAACTCTCAGTGGAATAAAACATGAATACTTTACCAAAGGTACATTGTTTCTTTTTTAAAATTAAAATAATGCTGCATTTTCTTTCTTTTCTTTTTCTTTCTTATTTGTCTTATGGATGGGAAATACCTATTTATTTTTCCTCGGGACACGCCCAGCCAAAGGAACACAATGCATTAAATTTCACTTCATTTGGGGTGTCTCTACCAGAGCTGGCCAGGTTGAGGTGGCATTGCTAGGCTCTTAGGTGCCACTGACTTCACTGGATAGTGACAGGCCTTCTTGGTTCAGCAGATGCCATTTTCTCAAGGAAATCTCAGAATTTCAGGGGATCCAAGCTGTTTACCCTTTGTGCTTCCACAACATGACCATAATATCATTTACTGTATCATATAAATTGTCTGATTTGATCTAGATCTCCTCAGAATTCCCTCGATTGTCCAGTCTCTGAGCCAGAAATTATGTTTTTCATCTGTGTATCTCCATCGACCATGCAACTGCTGACCATGTAGACACCACGTAGACCCAAGTGACCCACACTCTGGAGAAAACAGTTTCCCTCAAGTGGGCTGAGCAGGCTGTACAGCATCAACTTCAAGCACATGGGACAAGGAATTTTACTCTCTAATTTTCATTTGTAATTTTGTTTTAGAGAAGTAGTTTATGTTTTCTTTTTAAAAAATACGTGATATTAGATGGTGGAAATGCAAAGACGAAAAAGACAAGCTCTGTCTTTTATAGGGCTTAGGGTGCACTGCCATGGTTAAGCCAAGTGCTGAAATGGGGTTAGTGGATTATCGTGATTAAAGTGTTAGGGATTTATGAACAAAAGAAAAATTAAAATTCGAAATTTGTGAATTCATAAGTATTAAAAGGTTTTCTTTATTTAGCTAGAAGACTACACTTGTTTGGAGAGTATAGGAAATAGCATTGATCTGGAAGCTGAATAAAGAAAGACTGTAATTATCTAAGATTTTCACTAAGAATGCTTTCATCAGAGAATGAACATAGCAAAGCTGATTACATAACTCAAAATAAACTTCCATCAACACACCGGAACAATACACACACCTCAGGATGCTAACAGGGCCTAATTAGTTCTCTGAAGTATAACAGCTCGAAAAAATTTTGAAAATAAAATGTGAAGATTAATAATCTTTTACATTATCCTCTCAGGATAAATCTAATTGCCAAGGAAATTAGACTTACAAGTCTCAAAAATTCAGGTTAAGAACATACCCTATAGGAATAAAATAAATTTGTTAATTTTCAAAATTAAACCCAGTTAAGTGGTAGTCTTGGAGAAAAACCTACACGCATGGAACTACAAAAGCATCTATACAAAGAGGAGTTATACTATCTGTCCTTTCTAAAGAAACTATGAGTCACTAAGTCAGGAATGGAATTAAAACTCATTGGTGTCTAGATCTTTGCTCTCATGTATCCAAATATGGATTGGGAGCTCAATTAAAAACCTTGATTTCCAAAAAAAGAGAGGGTTTAGTAGAGTATATGAAAGTATCTAAGGGGCTCTTCAGATGAATAACTATAATCAACTATTCATAAGAAGGAAAGTAAGGCCGGGCGTGGTGGCTCATGCCTGTAATCCCAGCATTTTGGGAGGCTGAGGCGGGTGGATCACATGACAAGGAGTTCGAGACCAGCCTGGCCAACACGGCAAAATGGTGTCTCTACTAAAAATACAAAAAAAATTTAGCTGGGCGTGGTGGTGGACGCCTGTAATCCCAGCTACTTGGGAGGGTGAGGCAGGATAATTACTTGAACCCAGGAGGCAGAGGTTGTAGTGAGTCGAGATCGCTTGAGTGATGGAGTGAGACTCTGTCTCCAAAAAAAAAAAAAGAAAGAAAGAAAGTAAAAGTTGGAAGAAGATGAACATTCAAATAACTACATTATAAATGAGAAAAATCAAGGCAATGGGAGTCTAAAAGTCAAGGATCATTCTGTGGAGGATACCTTTGGTAAGGGAGCTAAAAGCGGTGGACATAACAGCAAGAAAACTAATTTAGAAGCTGGTAGGTACATGACTTCCACATAAGAATATCTGATACTGCAGGTCTTTACAAACACTGACACCAGGTCCATACACTTTCAGCTTCATCATGAATGACTTCTCCCACTCTCACTTCAGGGGTCATTTCAAAAAAAAGTTAAATTGCTCATCATTTGTGTACTTTAAAAAAAATATGAAAATAGTCTGTGTCCCATAGGCAAGGAATAGGCAGAGAGTATATTCTTACAATTCTGAGTGACTACTATAATGAATAGACAGAAATCAAAGATGAAAGTTCTATCACTTTGAAGCCACTAAAGTAGTAACAAAAACTCAAATGTCCATCTGGTTAGCCAGGTAATATGCATTCCCTTCAGTACTGAAATAATGCCAGTCAAAAGAGAGACAGGGTAGATTTCTATCCACCCCTCAAGCTGCACACATGGCCTCACCCACATTTCCTAGCCCCCCAACTTAGAATATTCTCTGGCATAGGGAGCTCCTAGAAAATGAGACTGAGTTTTCCCCTGAATAGATGAACCTTACATTAATTCTTCATGTAATATAAGATCCATCATTTACCTATACAGTAGCCTTTGTCTCTAAGAAAAGGAAGAAGAGGGAGGGAGGGAGAGGGAGAAAGAGACATACACAAGTGGGATATGTTTTTATAGAAGTGAGAGGGACCCATGAGAATCTCCTGTGAGATTAAAAGAGATAAACTGAGGGGTTTCTAAAGACTGAAAAGGCCAGGGACGGTGGCTCATGCCTGTAATCCCAGCACTTTGGGAGGCCGAGGTAGGTGGATCACCTGAGCTTAGGAGTTTGAGACCAGCCTGGCCAACATGGCAAAACCCCATCTCTACTAAAAATACAAAAATTAGCTGGGCATGGTGGAGGGCGCCTGTAATCCCAGCTACTTGGGAGGCTGAGGCGGGAGAACCGCTTGAACCTGGGAGGCAGAGGCTGCAGTGAGCTGAGATCGTGTCACTGCACTCCAGCCTGGGTGGGAGAGCGAGAACCTGTCTCAAAAAACAAAAATAAAAACAAAAAATAAAGACTGAAGACAACATGGAGAGTTGAAACCAAGCTTTACTTATATTTCAAAGAATACACTTCCAATTGTATCTGTATCTGGAATACTATTTAGTAGTTTTTAAGATTTGCAGAAAGTTTGTGACTTTTCCCTTATTTTACTTTGTTATTAGCAATAACAATCCTTAGTCCCCAAAGAGTTGAGCATTTGCTTCAGGGACAACTGTACATAAAAATCTGAATTTTGTGCTACAGTGCACCAGAGGAAGGGGGAAAAAAAAAGAAACAAAGTGATGGCTAGAGGAAGACAGCAGAATGGGAAGCAAGTGACTTATGAAGTAAAGGAAGGAACTTTGCCAGTCTTAGAAGAGTTACTCTGCTAGCCTGAGCCCTTGGTAGCTCCTGGCTTCCAGCCTGTGCATGCGCCTGTGACTGGACAACCCCACCACCCACGGCCTGCCCCTCTGCTCCTAAGAGTCTTGGCTGATATTTCATGGCAGTGGAGGCCTGGAAGGGGAGGAGCCAGAACACTACCAGGGCAGAAAGGAAGGAAGAGGCAACCACACTCCAGGCTTCTCTGGAAATCCAGATCTTCCCAAGAAATACATGGATGTGTTGATCAATTAGCCTCTATAGTGTCCCTCCTTGTAATAAACATTGGGTCAGTGGTTCCCACCTTTTGGGGTACGAGGACTCTTTTAAACATCAATAAAAATGGAGACCTGACCAGGCGCAGTGGCTCACGCCTGTAATCCCAACACTTTGGGAGGCCAAGGCAGGTGGATCACGAGGTCAGGAGTTCAAGATCAGCCTGACCAACATGGTGAAAACTCGTCATTACTAAAAATATGAAAATTAGCTGGGCATGGTGGCACATGCCTGTAATCCCAGTTAGGAGGCTGAGGCAGGAGAATTGCTTGAACCCGGGAGGCAGAGGTTGCAGTGAGACGAGACTGCACCACTGCACTCTGGCCTGGGCGACAGAGCGAGACTCTGTCTCAAAAACGAACAAACAAACAAAAAAACAAAAGGAAAAAAAGAAAACGGAGACCCATAGGACAATATCATACTTGAAAATGATATATAACAGGAAGAACAGGTTACGATAAATTTAGGAATGCTTCTAAAAGAACTATCTTATTTATCACTACATCATCAAAGCGATATGCACCGCACAGATTAAGAACTTCTCTAGTTAGATGCAATATTGATTAACAACAGACCTTATGGAGCTGGTCCAATAGTCTAATCACCAAAATTTGCATTGGTTTGATAGAAAATCAAACCAACGATTTTCTGAACAATTAACTTACAGTTAAATCTCAGAAAAAGAAAAGGTTTAAAGGTTAAAAGGTCTCCTTCTTTCTTAAGAAAGCATGGAAGAAGAAAAAAAAGACTCCCAAATGCAATCACACAAGATATATACTTCCATATTATCTAAGAGACAAAAATATGTAACAACTTCTGATCTTTGACAATTCAGCTATCTAACAATATTCCAAATAAAATGTACTATGTGTAATTTTTTTCCCTGACATAAAGGATCCACAAATTGAAGATGGTCTATCAGAAGAAAAAAGCTTTTAAGAAGTTGAGTTTAATCATGTCAGTCCCAAAAGAACTTGCTTCCTTTCCTTTTCTGTTTCCTCCCATCCGATATAACAAAATAAATACACCACTTGGAATCTTACAGAATGGTGGTGTGCACATGCTTATCTAATGTAGACAGGCTTAAATAAGGGATCACCAATGCTCTGAGAACCACTTCGGGCCTAAAGAAATAGAGGATACAGGCTCTCCAAAACGGCCTGAGAATTCTGTAATGTTCGCTATCTGGTGTTAACTGGCAGTGGAAAGGCATCTCAGTGATGAACGTATGGGAAACAGCACCACGCTGATATTGGAATTATTTTACTCTTCTTCCACAGACAAAATTTCTTATTTCCAAAAAAGACAGCTCCAACAGGACTCTAAATCTATTACAGATATCAAGGTTCTAACACTGGAAGAGCAGAATCCAAGTCCGTTTTAAATGAACAACTTTTCTCTGCTGTGTATTTTTTCTATGTGACTATATTGAATTGGGGTTTTCTTTTTTTTTTTTTTTTT
>NW_016805524.1:2173836-2231290 GCF_001698545.2 Rhinopithecus bieti | reverse complement strand
AGTGCTGGGATTACAGGCTTGAGCCACCGCGCCCGGCCGGGGTTTTCTTTTGTACAAAATAACAGAAATGAGAAACACAGGCAAAGATACAATTTCATATCTAAAATTTTAAGTGTAAATATTTGAAATCTAATAAATTCATTTTCTAGATGGAAGTTCAGATTTTACATTCTTTTCCAGAACGCAAGTTAAAACACACTCCATATTGTCTTGTATATAGCTAAGCACTCTTGGCCCTCAGATTCCATTCCTTCATTTTTGATCAATGATGCAATGAATGGTCACAGTGGTCACAGTCACTATCAGCAAAGTCTGTTTTGCTCCCAACATACTTCCCAAAATGGGAGAGAACACCTTAACAAGGCCAGTGTTGTTTACTAGAGGTTACATCGCACAAGATGGACAGATCTTATGATGGACAATAGAACATTCACTCTGACAGAAAAATTCCTCATCTGCTCACATAGGGGCACAAAATGAATGTTCTAAAGCCTGGTATCCAATTTTCTGGCTAAATACCAAGAAGTCTTTTTTGGTCTAGAGAGCAACTTTCTATTTTCTGGACTCTTTTATCATCTTTTTTTTTTTTTTTGCCTGACAGGAAAAGCTGACCTGCCTTCAAAGTGTGCATCATCTTTTGAAATAGGGATCTGCAAAAAATATTCTTCCTAGTAAACTCGGTGTCTCTACCTGTTTAAAGTAACAGCTGATACCATGCTTACCCAACTGACTCCTAACAACCTTCTTCCAAACAGCAGACAAAGCCAAGAGTAAACAGCTGGGTAACAGGTTTAATTGTCTTTCCACTTCACTGGGAGACAGTGGCTTTGGAGCTAGGTAGAGATCTAGACTTCAATGCTAGTCCCACCACTTATTAGCTGTGTGACTCTAGGGAAGTTTAGAGTCTAGTCCCAAACCTAGGTTCTTCTGTAAAATGGAGATAATAACTCAACTTACCCTACAGGGGGTGTTGCAAGGCTGAAATGAGATGAGGTATGAAAGAGCAGTACCTGGCACCAAGTAAGTACTCTGTATGTGTGAGTTCTCATTTCACTGTGGTGGCTGACCCTTTTGCTTTTGACAGAGTATATGTGACAGACTTTGCTAGTACATAAGGATAGATCCGCATTTTGTAGGGCCCAAAGCTTAATTAGAGGGAGGGGTGTCTCTTTAAAAATACAAAATTGAGTATAAAAGTGAGTATTTACATAGAATGAGAAAAGAGCTGCAAACACTAGAGTGCTGAAGAAGATTCAAACCTCTTCTTCTGAGAATTCTGTAGATAATAATCTGAAATACTTCTGAAGAAGTGCTTCCTAATTGAAACGTGGCATCCTATCTAGAACACTCTACAGCTCCTGGCGCATATAGGAGCCCATACAAGTAAGGGGTCCTGAAGCTTAAGCTTTGTCAGCCTAGAGGGAATTCTGCCTCTGAAAGTGTACAATATAGATTTTTCACTTACTTATTTTATTTTTATGTCATTCACCTGGCTTTTGGCTTGTAATAATGTAATATTAATTACATCTTATGTTCTATATCTTTGCAAGCAGATTGTTAGACCAAAGTTCCTGATATTTACAAGTCCCTTAAATATAAATGGTTATATAGGAATCACTGTTTCATCTGACGATCCCCGGTGGCTACAGAAATCCCACGTTCCATTTCATCCTGCTACACTGCTTACAACCTTCTTCCCAATAGCTGCTTCACCACATTCCTTTCAGTGGAAAGAGACCAATGCATTCCCACCCCAAACACCTTGTGGTCACATCTGTTGTGTTCCACACCACACCAAACTACAGCCACCTGTGAGACGAGTGGCCCAGAAGGAACAGCATTATAGGGAACATCACTCGTTGAACCCCATATTTTATGTTGCTTTTAAGACAACAGAAAACCATGAGTGCTCTGAATATAGAGCAGCAGGATTCAGACAGTGTTCATGGCCATGAGAAATTCTTGCATCTGGAGGAGGAATAATAATAATAACCTTTCCTGGCCAGGCGCGGTGGCTCATGCCTGTAATCTCAGCACTTTGGGAGGCCGAGGCGGGCAGATCACGAGGTCAGGAGTTCGAGACCAGCCTGGCCAACATGGTGAAACCCCATCTCTACTAAAGATACAAAAATTAGCCAGGCATAGTGGTGCCCGTCTGTAATCCCAGCTACTTGGGAGGCTGAAGCATGAGAATCACTTGAACCTGGGAGGCGGAGGTTGCAGTGAGCTGAGATCACAACATTGCACTCCAGCCTGGGCAACAGGGCTAGACCGCCTCAAAAATAAAAAAAATAATAATAATAAAATAACCTTTCCTTTTTTCTCTTCACCTTCAATGGATATACACCGGCGATGAAAGCCTGCTTAGAAATGCTGAGGTGTGCAGAACATACAGGACCCTGGGTTAGAGACAGTTATGACCTAAAGGTGGTGTTTACTATAGTGCTTCCTTAACCTATAATGCCTCAGATGCCTTGACTACAGCCTCCATTAAGATTTAAGGTATTTAATGAAACCACATCTAACTCAAATTATCAAAATCTCTTTTCTGAACAATATGTGTTAAAACTACCTCTAAAAAAATTATCTCTAAAGACACAGCAATAACTATTACAAATCTTTATTTTTATTTTGAATGTGTTGCTTTTGGAATTTCTCTGTGGAACAACATTTTCTGTCTTAATAAACAAAGGCAAAGTTGAAGACATGACAACCATTCTCAGGTAGGTAATGGAATGCAGAGGTAGAAAGATCACAGGCTGCACAATAACCAGAATGCGCTTTAGGTTCTAGTTTGTCACTGACTAGTTTTAAGACCTCAACCTAAATACTGTTTTTGTGTGTAAGTTTCCTTATCTATGAAACATAGGCAATAATTCCAATCCTGAAGCAGTCTCACAGACATATTCTATGGACAGAGTGTAGAAAGCAGTGGGCGTCTACATGGGATGAGGAGGTAGCTGAAAACAGTATGTATGAATGTATTTACATGACATTCTCTTAACACTGCTAAAGAAAAAAGTATAGTTAATTAGCCCTGGATACAAGGAATTTTGGTTCTTAGTATCAGACTTTATTTAAACATTACCCATATGGTGAACTTCAATATATTCTTGGAGATCAAAAAACACTTTACTTCCTACCTTCTCTTATCCCACTTTCCTTAATATCACTACATACCTACATCAACCTATCAATCAATCAATCATAGTACTTACTAATTTGCTATCATTACTTCTTCTTTTTCTTAGATCCAGGTATCAGCTTTATTACCTACTAAATGCAGGTACAGGCCAAGCTGGAACCCCACAGGCCTCCCTCAAGGGTGGGTTCCTAAGTCAGGGAGGGTGAGGGACATATGCTGAGGAGCAGCTATTCCAAAAAAGCTTTATCAATTTCTTTGTTGTCTGTACAGCCTGAGAGCCCCATGACGAAAGGGACAGTGCTTTATAGCTCTTTATATTCCTGATGGCTAGCACAGCATTTGAACATAGAAGATATCTGGCAAATGTGTCCTGAATGTAAATATGAATTAATAAGAAATCACCATGTTTAAGTATAATTATGGCATGTTCCCTGGTCATTTCCAGACCATATCATTGGAATTTATTTTAAACTGACACAGTAGTTAATGAAAGTCCTTAAATGTGTTTTTGTTCATTATTGTATTCATACCTTCTTTTATTTTTTGAGACGGAGTCTGACTCTGTCGCCCAGGCTAGAGTGCAGTGGCCGGATCTCAGCTCACTGCAAACTCCACCTCCCAGGTTCACGCCATCAGCTCACTGCAAACTCCGCCTCCCAGGTTCACGCCATTCTCCTGCCTCAGCCCCCCGAGTAGCTGGGATTACAGGCGCCCGCCACCTCGCCCGGCTAGTTTTTTGTATTTTTTAGTAGAGATGGGGTTTCACCGTGTTAGCCAGGATGGTCTTGATCTCCTGACCTCGTGATCCACCCGTCTCGGCCTCCCAAAGTGCTGGGATTACAGGCTTGAGCCACCACGCCCGGCCTATTCATACCTTCTTAAAGCAGCTGAAGAAAACCTTGGATTTCTTGTTGCTTTCCCATTTTCTCTGACAGCTTTTTTTTTTTTTTTTTTTTTAAAGACAAGGCCTTGCTCTGTCACCCAGGCTAGAGTGCAGTGGCTCAAGTGATCCTCCTAGCTCAGCCTCTTGAGTAGCTAGGACTACAGGCACAAACCACCATGCCCAGCTAATTTTTAACATTTTTTGTAGGGACAGGATCTCACTATGTTGCCCAGGCTGGTCTCAAACTCCTGGCCTCAAGTGATCCTCCTGCCTTGGCCTCCCAAAGTGTTGGAATAATAGGTGTAAGTCATGGCACCTGGCTTTTTGTTCATTTCATATGAATGCTTATTAAGTATCTCTTATGTACAAGACAGGTAAAAGGGTCTAAAAATTATTAAGATAACGTTCCTCCACAAAAGAGCTGTCATGGTAATAGGGAGTTTTTTGTGTTTTGTTGTTGTTGTTTTCAGTTTAAACTATACTACAAGCCAAAATGATGTATATATTTGATCTAAAAGTGGCACACAAGCTGTGCAGTTATAAGTTAAAGATTAATTAAAGCTGGAGGTCTGCCTAGAAGTACGATGGCTAAAAAGGTAAGCGCAGGAGAAAGCCCCGAAAGTACACTGGGACCAGCCGACAAGGGGCCTTGAAAACCATGGGAAAGCATTTTCCTTCATCCTGCAGGCAGGGAGACTCACTGGAAGCTCAGGAGTTACATAGCCAATATATTTTTAGAAAGTTAATGGTGATAGCAGTGGGGATGGATTATAGAAGGTAAAGAAGCAGAGATGAGTTAAGGTGAGAAAAGATGTCTTAAATTAGAGTGCTGAAAATAAACATGGGAAAAAGGGTTATATATCACAGAATATGGTGAGGAACTGACAGAACTGACTTAACTGGCTGAGTGTGGGGAAGGAAGAGGTAAAAGAGAAGGTGGCTGGAACTGAGGTTTCTAGTCTCGGTAAGGACAAAACAGGCGATCAGCGCATGCTGGTTACACACACTGAGATAGGGCACAGGAAAAAGGATGAGGCAGTCTTTTCAGAAGGCAGAGGAGAAAATGGGTTTGGTTTGAGATATTATCAATTTAAGGCACCTGTGGAACACCCCATGGATGTCTAACGGTAGCTGGCAATCTGGACGGACAGTGAAACTGTAAGCTGGGGGCTGTGGGGAGGGATTCACCGAGTATCTGTGCAATGAAAGATGAGGGAAAGGTCAAGGGCAGAGATTTACCTTGACAGTCAGCACAGATATAAGCAATAGTTAAAATTCATTAAAGAGGGAATTTTATTTGGGAACAAAGAACGGCCAAAGTTTAGATGAGGAAGAAAAGTCAGTGAGTGAAGATGAATGTGGTACAGCTCAAAAGTAGAAAGGGGTGAGGCGCAGTGGCTCACGCCTGTAATTCCAGCACTCTGGGAAGCTGAGGTGGGAGGATCACCTGAGGTGTCATGCAAGATGAAGTTCTAGAGATCCATTGTACAACAACATGCATATAGTTAACAATACTGTAATTTACACCTAAAAATTGGTAAGAGTCAATTTATTTTATGTGTTTATTTACTGCCCCACCCACAAATTCACCAACCAAAAAAGTCTCCTTGGAAGGACCAATGAAAACAGTTGCAAGGGCTGGGCACCGTAGCTCATGCCTATAATCCCAGCACTTTGGAAGGCTGAGGTGGGCAGATCACGAGGTCAAGAGATCAAGTGGTGGCTCACGCCTGTAATCCCAGCATTTTGGGAGGCCAAGGTGGGTGGATCACGAGGTCAAAAGATCGAGACCATTCTGGCTAACATGGTGAAACCCTGTCTCTACTAAAAATACAAAAATTAGCTGGGCATGATGACATGCGCCTGTAGTCCCAGCTAATCAGGAGGCTGATGCAGAAGAATCACTTGAACCTGGGAGGCGGAGGTTGTAGTGAGCCAAGACTGCACCACTGCACTCCAGCTTGGCGACAGACCAAGTCTCTATCTCAAAAAAACAAAAAAAGAAAAGAAAAGGAAAAAGAAAATAGTTGCCTGTGTAATTTATTACTGTATAATCCATATCAGTTTGAAAATACTTAAGTCTGAAGTCCATAAAAATAGTCATAGTTCCCTCTCCCTTCTTCTACCAGTACAACAGATTTAAAAAATAGGACCGTTCTTATTGATTTCTTTAAAAAAAAAAAAACAAACCCAAAACAAACACCCATGAAAAATGTACTTTACTATAATCCCAGCTACTTAAGTAGCTGAGGTGGGAGGATCACTTGAACTCAGAAGTTTGAATCAAACTCAGGTAACACTGCAAGACCTCATCTAAAAAAAAAAAGAAATAAGAAAGAAAGAAACAGAAAACATACTTTAAACCTAAGCTAACCAGTGAATGACAATAATAAATAGTGGTATTTGTGCTCTTATATCTTTTGTTTATTTCTATGTTTAAACTCTTCTCCCTACCACAGCACAAATATTTAATTCATTTCTCAAAAATTGGCATCATTCTTCAAACTAAAAGAATGAATTAAATGTAAACATCAGCTCACAGAAATTTAAATGTACCTGGCAAATTCTTACATATGAGCTATTCCAAAACCAATATATCTAATATCTGCACAGCACTAACACAAAATGTGAATTTGCTTTCTATATTATATATTCTAGTCTAAAACAATATGTCTATTTAAAACATTAGAGAAAATATTCCATGGTAATTAAAGTTCCTAATAAAACATTATAAAATACTTGTTTTCATAGAATTCCTTTTTTTTTTTTAAGACGAGGTCTCACTCTATCTCCCACGAGTGCAGTGGTGCAATCTTGGCTCACCACAACCTCTGCTTCCCGGGTTCAAGCGATTCTCCTGCCTCAGCCTCCTGAGTAGCTGGAATTACAGGCGTGTGCCACCGCACCTGGCTAATTTTTGTATTTTTGAAGAGACGGGGTTTCACCATGTTGGCCAGGATGGTCTCGAACTCCTGACCTCAAGTGATCTGCCCTCCTCGGCCTCCAAAAGTGCTGGGATTACAGGCATGAGCCACCATGCCTGGCGAATAGGACTTCAAAATATATTTTAGTCGACAAGCTGTGAGGATTCTTCATCCTTACAAAAACAAACAGGGCTCCAGCTACACTTATCAGAATCTAAGAGTTAAAAGTTCACCCATTGTTTTATAAAGATGTTAATGTACTTTCAGGAGGCAAACAAAAATATTGTAAATAATATTTGTCACAAGAGAGGTTGTAATCTGTAATCCTTGTGCAAGAATGGGGGAATGTATTCACTCAATTACTAGAATACAAATATTATATTCTTAAATTTAGGGCAGTATTTTCTCCTGATATAAAACCATTACACGAGGCTGAATAAACACCAGGTATCAGAAAAATCCAACAAATATTTATTTTAAATAAACTAAGAACAAACACCGTACTCAAAACCGCTGCAGGTGGCTGGGTGCCGTGGCTCACACCTGTAATCCCGGCACTTTGGGAGGCCAAGGCAGGCAGATCACCTGAGCTCAGGAGTTCGAGACCAGCCTGGGCAACATGGCGAAACCCCATCTCTATTAAAAATACAAAAAGTAGCCAGGTGTGGTGGTGCATGCCTGTAGTGGTGCACGCCTATAATCCCAGCTACTCAGGAGGCTGAGGCACAAGAATTGCTTGAACCTGGGAGGCAGAGGGTGCAGTGAGCAGAGATTGCACCATTGCACTGCAGCCTGGAAGACAGAGTGAGACCTTGTCTCAAAAAAAGAACTGCTGCAGGTCCAAGAGTTAGGTAGACAATACAACCTCTGCCATCAAGAAATCTGTCATTCAATGGGTGAAGAAAAAGTGAAGTACCTAAAACACTAAACAAACACTAAACAGAGTAAGAGCAGACAGTACAAGAAATGTGAAAGGAGATGAATTCATATTTGTTTGGAGATTAGAAAGTGTTTTGTGAAAAAAGCAGTGTTTGAGATGGGCCTTGAAGAATGAACAGCAGGAATGTAATGGGAATAGACAGAAACAGGAAAAGCAGTATTTTGGATAGGGAGGAAAGAATACGAATAATGACACAAAAGCAAAAAAGCACAAGTATGTGTCAGCAACAAGAAACAGTGTAGGGTAATGGGCTTTGGGTACACATACTGATGAAATGAGCCACAAGAATATAGTAGTATGCCAAACTGGTCAGACCCGGGGTCTTGGTGAAGCCCCCTTGCCACTGGACCCTCTATTATCATTCACCCAGATTCCCTGTCACTATCCACTACAAATGCAGAACAGCTGTGATACTACATTCTGACGGCCTATTAAAGATTAGCAGATGTCAACCAGCTGAGAGGGAAAAAGAAAAGAGGCATTCCCAGACAGAAGACCCAGGAGGAAACCATAACATGAGAGCCTGAGCCACTGTATGTCATGGGGAGGAGATGCAAGTGCAAGGAGGTTGCGGGTTGGAGCAAGGGAGAATATGGCAGGACTGGAGACAAATCATAGAAGAACTAGTCTTCTAGGGTGAGGGTTCTTCTTTTGGACTGTCATAGACTCTGCTAGCAGTCACTGAAGTCAGGACGAATGATCAACCTGGCTCCCTCAAGGAGGATCTTAAGGAGTACCTTTAGCAGATTCTTGTGGAGGAATGGCCCAGTATTACCCCCCTGGGCACAATGGCAGATACAATTTCTATGCCCCAGCAACCAAAGTGGTAGGAGCAGGTAGCATACTGATTCACCTCCCCGACCCTTTGACAAGTACAGGGGAGGGATGAGCAGCCAGGAAACATGTGGGCGCTCTTCACTAAAGCTGGGATGGGAGTAGGACAGAAGGTAAGGACTGGCAGCTAGTGGGCTCAGCCCAAGGGCTCTTATCTACAAATGTGCCCACAGGGTCACAATATGACTCTGCATTAAGTCATTAGTGACAATGTCATAAGGAACTATAAACTAAGATATTACATTTAAGAATTTCTCTATCTTAGTGTTTGAACTTGCACATGGGTACTTTCGAGTATACTTTCCATCTTCTTCTGTCTCTGTCCAGCTCTCTGTCATTCTGAGTCTCTCTCACTGTCTTTCACCTCTGTCATTCCCCCTCTTCATTTCCTCCTGCTCCCTCTAAGTCTATTTAAATTATAAAACTAAATGAAAGCTTATTTATAAAACAACATTTATTCCTTCTTATAGATGAATGAGAAATTTTATAGTTTTCTAGCATATTTTAACTTCATTTTTTCTTGTTGCTTTATTAGTTATGCACCTCTCCCCCTCTAGATTTAGAATTTAAAAAATCCAAATATCTCCCATTTCAAGTATAGAGTATCTCTAGAGTCTAGATATAATGGTAGATGACTTCAAGCTAACTCTGCTGAAGATAGTTAGAGGTCTCTCATTTAATGTTACTTTCTCCAAATTCCAATATTGCTTACTGTACTGGGCTTAGTACTCTCCTATCTAGCTCTGACCTGCCCTTTACAGCCTCAAATCCAACCAAGTGCTTCCATATATCTTATTCTACAGTCTGACCGGGCATACCCCACAAGTCACTGAGCACTCAGGCTCTTCTATTTTCTGTGTGGAGTGCCTCTCCTCATGCCAGCCCCTACTTTTTTACCTATTAAAATCTTACTTTTACAGCAAGACCCAGTTCAAGTTTATTGTCCTCCTAAAAGCCTGTGCCAGCTTCTTTAATAATCACATTCCTTTCCATTGTCCCGTACAGTTCCATAGCTAGTTTTCTGAAAGCCGATTTTCCCCCGAATGAGTGAAAGCTCCAAGAAAAAGAATCATGTACTTATTGACTGCTGGATTTCCCCTGGCAAATAACCATATGCCTTATATATAGTATATACTCAATAAAAAATTTATTGAATGAATATTTACTCTTGGATAAAAGCAATACATACCGTATTGATGTATGATTAGGGTCATACATCAATGACAGAATTAATTTCTTTTCATACGAGTACAAGGTGATCAAGAAAACAAGGGATGTCTACTTTGTATTAGAGTGTGATAGCCAGCTTGGGTCTTGAAGTGAGAACTCACGTCATAAATCCTAAAGCATTAGAACACATTCAATTATTAAATCCTCTTTATCTGAAAGCTGTGAAACAAAAAACTTCCATGTACTTAAGAAATAAAATAAGGGGATCCTAGGAGGAAATGAGAATAGAAATTCCATCCCTGTTCACTAATTTTAAGGATTTCATTAACAATATAAGCCATTAAGCCACATGAAAATGTGCGAAAATGAATTATATGTAGTTCAGTGGAAAAATAGTTTTATCTTCATGAAAAATTGCAGTATCAGTGGGGTGTGGTGGCTCACACCTGTAATCCCAGCACTCTGGGAGGCCAAGGCAGGTAGATCACCTTAGGTTAGGAGTTTGAAACCAGCCTGACCAACACGGTAAAACCCTGTCTCTACTAAAAATACAAAAATTAGCCAGGCATGGTGGTGGGCACTGTAATCCCAGTTACTTGGGGGGCCGAGGCAGAAGAATTGCTTGAACCCGGGAGGTGAAGGTTGCAGTGAACTGAGATGGCGCCCTCCAGCCTAGGTGACAGAGCCTGACTCCGCTTCAAAACAAAACAAACAAAAAAAAAAACAAGAAGAACAACAAAAGAAAAGTAATTGAAAATGAATAGTGCTACTTCAGTGAATGCATCAACGATAAAAAAGTGAAACAGCCAGGTGTGGTGACTCATGCCTATAATCACAGCACTTTGGGAGGCCAAGTGGGAGGATCTCTTGAGCTTAGGAGTTTGAGACCAGGCTGAGCCACACAGTGAGACCCCATCTCTTAAAATAAAATAAAAATAAGAAAGTGAAATAGCCTTTTTGCTGATATGGACAAAGTTTCAGTGGTGTGGACAAAGTTTCAGTGGTCTGGACAGAAGATCAAGCCAGCCACAAGACTCCCTTAAATGAGAGCCTAATCCAGAGCAAGGCCCTGACTCTTTTCAATTTTATGAGAAGATGCAGAAGAAAAGAAAAGTTTAAAGCTAGCAAAGGCGAGTTCATAAGGTTTAAGGAAAAAATCTTTCTCCATAACATAAAAATATAAGGTGAAGCAGCATGTGAAGCTGTAGCAAGTTATCCAGAAGATCTGGCTAAGATCATTAATGAAGGTGGTTACACGAAGCAATAGATTTTCAATGTAGACAAAAAAACCTTCTATTGGAAGAAGCAGCCATCTAGGACTTTCATAGTTAAGAGGAGAGAAGTCAATGGCTCACTTCAAAGCTTGAAAGGACAAACTGACTCTTCTGTTAAGGGGCTGGTGCAGCTGGTGACTTTAAGTTGAAGTAAATGTTCACTTCCCATTCTGAAAATCCTAGGGTTCTTCGTAAGAATGATGCTAAATCTGCTCTGCCTGTGCTCTGAAATAACAAAGCCTGAATGTCAGCACATTTGTTTATAGTATGGTTTACTGACTACTTTAAGCCCATTGTTGAGACATACTGCTCAGAAAAAGATTCCTTTCAAAATACTACTGCTCACTGGCAATGGACCCAGTCGCCCAAGAGCTGTGATGAGGACATACAAGGCCAAAAATGTTTGTTTTCATGCCTGCTAACACAATATCTATACTGTAGCCATGTTTCAAGGTGTACTGCCACAGACAGTGGTTCTTCTGATATATCTGGGCAAAGTACAAAGAAAAACATTCCGGAAAGGAATCACCATTCTAGATGCCATGAAGAACATTCACGATTCATGGGAGGAGGTCAAAATATCAACATGAACAGGAATTTAGAAGAAGCTGATTCCAACCCTCATGGATGACTTGAAGGGATTCCTGACTTCAGTGGAGGAAGTAACTCTAGATGCAGTGGAAATAACAAGAGAACTAGAATTAGAAGTGGAGCCTGAGATATGACTGGATTGCTGCAATCTCATGATGAAACTTCAACAAACGAGGAGCTGCTTTTTGTGGATAAGCAAAGAAAATGGTTTCTTGAGATGGAATCAACTCCTGGTAAAGATGCTGTGAACACTGTTGAAATGACAACAAAGGATTTAGAATATTCCATAAACTTAGTTGATAAGGCAGGAATAGGGTTTGAGAGGACTGATTCCAATTTTGAAAGTTCTACTGAGGGTATAAGGCCATCAAACAGCATTGCATGGTACAAATCTTTCATGAAAGTAAGAGTCCATCAGTGTGGCAAATTTCATTGTTATCTTATTTTAAAAAATCGTTATAGCCACCCCAGCCTTTAGCAACTCCTACCCTGATCAGTCAGCAGCCATCAACATTGAGGCAAGACCCTCCTACTGGCAAGAGATTAGAACTTGTTGATGAGGCTCATATGCTTGTTAGCACTTTTAGCATTAAGGTATTTTAAATTAAGATATATTACTTTTTTAAAGAAGTAATAGCGTTGTGCACTTGAAAGACTACAGTATAGTGAAGTATAACCTTTACACACCCTGGGAAACCAAAAAATTCATGTCACTTGCTTTATTTTATATTCGCTTTATGGTGCGGGTCTGGAACTGAACCTGTGGTATCTCTGAGGTATGCCTGTGCTTACTATTTTTCTGTGGAATAGAAGCAATATTAGCCTCCCAGTTAGGAAAAATGGTTATTTGCTATCTGTTTCCATGACTCCTGTTTCTCAGTTATAGAAGACAGAAGTTCTAAACGTTTATGACCATCATACCAAATATAAAGCAATATCCTAGTTTAGTATCAGAAAGCTGCAATGACGGTGCAGATTCCAGACCCAGACTGCCCTATTCCTTCGCTTAATGGCTGTGTGACTTTGCCAGGCTACTTAACCACTCTGTGTCTCAGGTTCTGCTCCTGCCAAGGGAGAAAACAATGCACCTATTCCATGGTTTGTTTTGAGCACTAAATAGGTTATCAAATCTGAGCTCTTTAAAAACTGCCTGACACACAGTAAGAACTATTTAGTCTTAGTATTAAAAATTCTCCAAGATTATTTAGCCAACAGAAGATCTAACTTAATTACTAAGTAACTAACTTAGCTAATAACTAAGGATTATGAATGTGGGCCAAAAAACCCCACCAACATGTATGGAATTTTCTATTTGATGGCAGTCACACTATTAGCATCAAACTCTTGTGTGTACTTGCTCTGTTTCTACAAAGTCCATTCCACAGTTAATGCTCTTAGAGGGCTAGCATTTATGAAACATGGGTCTCATAAAGCGCCACGTACAACAGAATGCTTATTAATTTAACTAGCTGGTAATTTCCCCTCCAAATTTCCATCCTTTAGGCCATTTAAAAATCTTTCCCTTCTCTCCCTTTATTTATAAAGCATATAAAAGTTGAGGAGTAACTGACAAGAGCACCGACTTGAGGGAAAGAGCCCTCCATGCCTGGCTGACAGACACGCCATAGCTTCTGACACTGGAGCAGGGTTCCATAAAGATGAGCCCAGCTTTCCTCATTGTGTATTCTTTAGTATGGCCCCTCATGCAACCCAGTTTAACTTCTCTGGGATAAATATGCAGGTTTATTGCATGTGTCTACAGGCCTGTTCTCCTGAGCTCCCAAATGCATTTTATTCATGCTGACAACTATGACTGAAATACAAATTAAATCTGGATAATGGTGTAAAGATGGTAGTTGGATTTTATTTATGCTGACTGGTCAGGGGATCAGTTGGGGTTGGGGAAGACACACAGTTAGAGAGAAAGGCTTTGGCCTGACTTACGTGTTATTCTTACTGGCTGCCAGATGCTGAGAAAATTCAAACTGGTCCAAATAGAGCTGCTGATGGAGTGGTATGCATGGGCTGCACAGATTTTCTGGCACCAGAAAATTTTTTTTACTTCTTACAGATAGGCTGGGCACAGTGGCTCACCCCTGTAATCCCAGCACTTTGGGAGGCCGAGGCAGGCGGATCATGAGGTCAGGAGTTAGAGACCAGCCTGGCCAACATGGTGAAAACCCATCTCTACTAAAATACAAAATTAGCCGGGCATGGTGGTGCATGCCTGTAATCCCACCTACTCGGGAGGCTGAGGCAGGAGAATTGCTTGAACCCAGGAGGTGGAGGTTGCAGTAGGGTGAGATCGAGATCGTGCCACTGCATTCCAGCCTGGGCAACAGAGTGAGACTCCATCTCAAAAAAAAAAAAAAAAGAAAAGAAAAGAAAAGAAAAAACGGCACCTTTCTGCTTAAGTAGGAATGAAAACTAACTACTGAAATGTTTACTATGACAGGTGTTTACTGAATTTACATGGCTCATAATATCTTCTACAGCTATGTGACCTAGGTGTTGTTAGCACTAAACTCTGTATGAGGCAACTGAGTCTCAGAGATAAGATAATTTGCCCAGGTTCAAAAAGCTCCTAAATGGACCAGGATTCATACCTAGCTCCTGTCTGATCCAATTCTGCTCTTTTTAAAAAACAAATTATTAGACAAAGACTATTTGGAAAATATAAGAGTAGTTGAGAACTTAAAAGTACATTTATGCTTTTCATTTTTTCATTCGGTATTTAAGTTTTGCTTCCCTTTACAGAACACGCTGCTTTTCAAATTAGCAGGAACATTCTTAGAAGAATAAGACGTGACAGGGTGTTTATTGCTGCTTCTTGGGTGGTTGTGGTATGCAGCCTTATGATTATAACTACGATTAAGGTATGGCGCAGTCCCAGCGTGACACATCTGAACGTGTTTTATGGTTTGAAGGGGGAATTACCAAGGTTTTGCAAACTTTAAAAACTTGTGCAAGACCTTCATTGTGGTTTATATATATAATTGTTTTGAAATGTAGAAGTACTACCTAAACATGCAATGTTCTCAAAACTGAATCATTCATAATCCTTAGAAACCTAAAACAAGAAGCTTAATGATTTCTTTACTGTAATGATACCAGCAACTAGAAACACAGCAACTTCAAGGCACTGGTTAATAACTTTAACCAATTATTTCTCCTAAGAGTTCTAGGAATATTATTTTATCCCTTTGCAGAAACCAAAATATGAAGATACAAAATTGAGGTTTAAACTGAATTTTCGATAACTAGTGAACCCCAAAGGGAAAAGAAAGATGAGTGATGAAGGGGACTGAAATGGGCACTGGTCTACTGGATATTAAATGTCATGGAGAAATCAGGAAATAAAGACTGATTTGCAGAGAGGGCTGGTGTTAGAAACTGTGTTGCGGATGCTATATGTATATTTTTATGTTTTTAGAAGATAGAACTATACTTGTAAAACTGTTTTATACAGAATTTAGCTCAACAATATATGTATGAAAATGGAAAACGCTAAGATAATATGCTAATAGGTAGCTAGCATTTTGTGACAGGTAAGAGCAGTTAGTTTCAGACTCATGTATTATAAAGACAAAGACGTATTATTTTAACAAAATACGTCTTTTTTGAATATTATATAAAAGGCAGATTTAAAAAATTTGAACTCTAAGAGGATGCACTCAAAAACAGATTACAGGTCAGGCGCAGTGGCTCACGCCTGTAATCCCAGCCCTTTGGGAGGCCAAGGCAGGAGGGTTGCTTGAGGTCAGGAGTTCGAGGCCAGCCTGGCAAACACGGTGAAACCCTGTTTTTACTAAAAATACTAAAAAATTAGCAGGGCATGGTGGCAGGCACCTGTAATCCCAGCTACTCGGGAGGCTGAGGCAGGAGAATCGCTTGAACCCAGGAAGCAGAGGTTGCAGTGAGTTGAGGATCACACCACTGCACTCTAGCCTGGGCGACAGAGTGAGACTCGATCTCAAAAAAACAAAAAAACACCAGATTACAAAATATAATAATCTCCCCAGGCCTGAAGGAAAGCAGTATGCAGATACTTGAAGAGCATATATCGGCCCTGGGCACCAAGATATTGTTCATACATGCCGAATAAAGATTTATTTTTGGCACCACAAAGTCAAATGTGTTCTTAAAACATTATTTTCTTAATATTTTCTGTAGGCAAAAATATCAAAGAAAAGAATCATAAAATGATCTCAGAAAAAAAGAAAACCATAGGAAGAGAACTGTCACGTTCTGTGTTTCGAATTCACAGATGGATTTCTTACTGGAGGTTAGAGCCTTTCAAATCTCTTGTCATTCAGGATACGAAATTCTAATCTAGTGGTGTGGCCAGTTGAGGCTCAGACTAATCAAATATGCTGACTAGCTGAAACAGGAGGTGCTTCACTTCCTTACTTCTGGTTTACATCTCAAACTGGCTCCTACTTGCAACTTTTGACAGTCACTTGCTGTGTATGCCTTGAAAATGCCATGGTGTGGGGTGAAGAATCGTGGGCACCTAATTGAGTTTACTAGATGAAAAGTTCCATCACCCTGACTCACCTCAGTCTCGTCTGTCTTTAGGGAATGGCTGAATTTTATACAAAGCCTATTTATAAACCACTGCAAGTGATACTTGCATTCATCTTACACTGTGACATCATTTCCTCATCAATAATTTAAGCATAAGAAATGGATTAAAGGGACTCTGAAGGGACTTCTCACACAGGGAAAAACAGAAACCAATTCAACTCTTCAAAATACTGATTCAGTCCTCTTACCTTGTTCTTTGATCTGACGAATTTGCTTCACAGTTTCTTTTAAGATTGCACATTTGTCAGGTTTGAAGTTAAAGTTGTCTATATCATTAAAATTTGCAAAAATCAGCTCTGCAAGTTCTTCTATATATTTATTTTCCTGTTCACGATTACGTTTTTCAGTGTTCCTTTTGGGGCTTAAAAGAAGAAACACATTTTTTTATGATGTATTTGAAAAGAGCTATTGCGAAAAAAATGAATGTGTTAAACAAGTTTAATACAAAGATAGCAAACAAAAGTTACCTATATCAACGCAGAAATACCTTGGGGGGGAAAACACAATTTTCCAAAAGTGTTTTCATGTTAAAAAAAAAAAAATCAACCTAAGCCCAGTTTGTAATGAAACTATCTGTTCAATGTGTTTGGCATCTCCCACTGGACTGTCCGCTTCACGGTGACCAGGACTGTGCTCACCACTGTGCTTAGTGCAGTACTTGAAACAAGTGGGCATCAAATTAATTGACAAATAAAAAAAGGTAAAGGAGGTTATATTTTAAATTTTATTTAAGATTAGTAAAAGGAGCGAAGTTAATCCAGTTATAATAGGAATAAATTTCAATAATTTTTGGTAAAACATAAAAAATAAAACCAGATATTTATAATTTTATAGACTTCTTCAGAATGTTAGTAAGCAAACCAAACAGCCTTTTAGGTAATGCAAAAGTCACAACACAGCTAGAAACAAAAGCGAAACTGACCCAGGAAATATGTTAACTGTCCAAGCTGAATGACATGCAAAATATAAACAAACAGTCCAATTTCAACTAAAGTTTAAAAGTTAATGGAATGGAAAATATCGAAAGAGGTAAAATCTTCTCATTAGAATGTGACAAAATAGTAAACTCAAAAGTTCCTTTTCAAAATAACAGCATACAATTATTTTCTCAAGCGCAAAGGGGGGCCCATTAAATGACATTCAAACAGTACAATAAGGAAGAAAAGCAAGTTGCTTAATGTAGCAGCTTTCTGTATTTTTATATATAATTATTTGTATATAATATTAATTTTAAAATTTCTGGATTCACAATACTTTCATATATTCGTCTCTAAATATGTCTGATTTTCATGAAGTAATACATAATATAATACAATGTCTCTATTTTATAGTGTTTACACAATTTGTTCAAGATCACCCCACGAATTACTGGCAGAGTAATTCAGAATTTGTGTTTTTTACTAAGTCTCATTTTTACCCGTAGCTTCCGTTCTTACAGCTAAAGGGAAAGAGTTGCTGGAATGCTTAGAATAGCCCAGTTCCCATTCTGGCCCCCTCCACTCATGCCCTCCCGCCCTCACACAAGGTAAGAAATAAATGACAAATAGGTGAGAAAGGGGAGTTGTGTTCAAAAGACCCCTCAGTGCCCCAGAGGGAGGGCTCAGAGACCCGCCACTACAGCCCACAGCTGGAACAGTTCCCATTTTCTCCCACTGCCTCCCCAGGTAGGGTCCTGACTATTAAAGGCAATCTGACAGACAGATGTTTGTGGTTTACCAGGAAGTACTAGGGAACCTAGAGGAGCTGGGGGCTGGGATGTGGAGAGTGGAGATTTAATGGGCTTGATGTTTTGCTTGGCAACTAGAAGGGGAAAAGGGAATATAAAATATTGGTGTTTTGCCCTTTCTCCTGCTCTGCCTCTCTTGATGACTTTTCCTAGCCCTCTTCCCTACTATTTCATGTCTGATGTTTTTATTGTCCATTAGGTAGAAAGAAGGTGTTGTTTTTATTTAATTCTTAAAATTATTTACATGATTTAAAACATCGAAAAAGTGAAAAGTCTCTCTTCTACTTTTGATGAGAATTATTTGCCTAGTTCTCATCCACCGAAACAGGTAGCAACAATTACTGTTTCTTGATTATCCTAAAACAATAGATTCTTTTTTTCTTCCTTGTTTATACTAATGGTAGTATTCCATAAACATTTTCTAAACCTTGCTTTTCATCTGTAACAATATTCTTAAGACTGATTTTTTTTTCATATGAACCCATAAAGAGCGTCCTCATCTTTATCCCAGCTGCACTGTGTTCCAGGTTCTAGATGTACCACACTGTTTAACAGACATTTAGGTTTTTCCAAATCTTTTGCAATTTGAGTAACCTCATATACACATCATTTTGTATGTATGAAAGTATGTAACAGGAAAGTTCCTAAAAGTGGAATGGCTAGTTCAAACAGGATATGCATTTATAATTTTGATACTGCCAAACTACCCTACATGGGCGTTATAGCAATTCACACTTCCACCCATAATATATGAGATGAAATCTGCTTTAAAATTGTTTGTTTTATTCACTAAAGAGTCACATTCTTTGTTCTCAACTCAGAAGTACATGGGTTTAACATTTTATGTCATTAAAAATAAAACAACAAAAAATAAAACCCATTATAAAATTAACAGCACATCTTTTACTATAGGATCTTCTTGTTAAAATGCTGTGTAATCTAACAGAAAAGGTGTGAAAAACTCAGAATTATTAAATAAATTGACTCTAAGAGTCAAAAGATATCAGAAGTTTACAGCTTTCCTCTTTTTGTAAAGAATACAATCTGTAACTGATTTGCATATTCAAAATGTAAGTAAGTATATATTCAAAGATTTAATTGTTAAAGAGAAAAACCAACACAATATTTGAATCAGGAGTAAAATAAATGCTAAAATAACAAAGAAGCACTCCTGTGGCTTTAATAGACAATACTGATGATTCCTTTTCTCAGCAAGAATCTAACCTGGGTCCAAGTTGGTCAGGACATTCCTTGCGCTTTCTTGTCTCTGCCCTGGAGGGGTCAGAGGTATTTTCTCCCATCCCACTCATCTTGAACACATATCAGCAACTAAAACAGAAAACAGAGAAGAGGAAGAGAAAAATGAAGAGAGCTGATGATGAAGTGTCTGATCATTTTACCAACAATAAAAGAACTTCAACTCCAATCAGAAATTTGACACCAGTAATTAACACATTGTTTTATGTGCATGTATAATTTCTAATATACAAGCTGTCTCTTTTAAAAAATCTTTTAAGATTAAGCAAATGTAAAGGTTAACATTTAAGAAACAAACAAGCCTACCTCATTGGGCCCCAACTCTTTAAACAGGAGTTGTATTTCAACAGCACTATGAACTACAATCTACCAGCTCTGGGTTTGGGCTGCCAGCCTCCAGTTTCAAGAGTGATCTTGCACCATGTGGAAACTACAGGTGTTGTAAGGGGCTCCTCCCAGTCTCTGTTTTGGGTTAGCTAATGTGAAGTCTGTGCTGCAATAGCTCACCCATGACAGACAGCCCAGGGAAGAGCCAATGCCAGGACACGAAATTGAAGGTTTTCAAATTTAACTAGGTAGATCTGACACCCCTGTAGCCCCGAGTTCCTGCACAAGGCCTCTTAATCAATGCCCCCTAGTGGGGGATCTTCCTGGCCCCTCGAGAAGCTCCTGTCCGGCTCTCCTGCAGTAGCTGCCTGGTTGCTCCTCCCTCGGTGCCCTCTCTCTGTGGCAGCTCGCCTCCCTGCACACAGCATGGTTGCTTCCTCTCTCACATCCTGCCCCCTCCAAACTTTCCTTCCCTCAGTTGGTTCTGGCTGATATCGCCAAAGGTCTTAAGATATGCCCCGAAAGTCTGGTGAACTTTACTGACCCCAGGTGGGAAGGGCCATGATCAGCTCCTGCTTGCTGAATTCCTCTCGGTAAGAAAATAAAAAAAATATAAGAAAATCAGTGTGCTCGTCATCACTAACACAATCAAAATACTATTTAGGTAAGTAAGAACAAGCCAGTGACAGAGGTTTAAGTACTAAAAGAGCTGAACAAAAAGACTTACAAAGACTGTGAGGAAACCATAAAAGATTGCTACTCAAGGTATTTAATAACTGCTTACCAAAAGAAAAAACAATGCAGCAGAACAAGTTGAAATCTGCATTTAAAGTCTTTCCTAGAGCTCCTATTCTATGCTACTTCCCCTTCCTTCTGGCCCCCAGACTTCTAAATCGCCTTTGCCCTCCTTTACTTTTTGTAGTGGCTTCTTTTCTTTTCTGGATAGGAAAAAAAAAAAAAAATCAAAGGGAAGGCCAAGTGCACTAGAAGACAGAGAACTTAAGGAAGATGACAGAGGACAATCAAGAGTAAGGACAAAGAGCAAGGAGGGCTAAGGAACATAATGCATACCAGTCAAACCGCTAGGCCGCTTCTTCCCTGTCCTCTAGGGTGCCCAGTCTCAGCTGTACTACACTTATTTCTTCTGGCCACTTCTGATACAATAGCGCAGTGGAGTTAGTTTTTTTTTTTTTAAAGAGTCATACGTAAGCGGAATGAAGAAATATTGTATCCGTTTAGGGAGGCTGCACCAATGGTACAGTACACATTTCATTTAAGAGGTAACACAGAAGGGAATAATTCTCAAAGCTGACACCCAGGCTTCTTGCTGGTTGGAGCAATGCAACCAAGTCCCTATGTCCCAGACCGTGGTCACAATTTTGGCCTGATCATAAGTATAATCTGTATTTATTTACTATGAAAGAGGCAGACTATGAGAGGCAGGATAGCAGAGAAGTTAAGGGCCAGTATTCATGTCCAAGCTTCACCACTTTTAGATATGTGAGGCTCACTTGAGACCAGGAGTTGGAGACCAGCCTGAGCAACACAGCAAGATCCCATCTCTATAACAACAACAAAACCCTAAATTCCAGAATCCTTCTCAAATGATACCTTATAAACATTCACTTTCAGTACTTCTCTCTGAACCACAATTCTCATGTTTTCAATCATGAGATGTAAGAAAAACCATTACACATCCAGTCTAAGTAAGCTTTCAACAAATGACCTAGGAGATTTTCACTCTGAAAGCAGCTTTCTAGAAGTCATACAAACTTAAGAAAGTTTCTATCATTCAAATATAGCCTTCAATATACAGTATAGCAAAATACCCTATACAGTAGGTATAGGTGGCAAGTTTTGCTGTTAAAATGGCTATTCTCCCCCCGCCAGAAGTATTGCTAAAAAGTATAGTATTATCAGAAAGATCAGAAAGCTTTCAAAAGACAATTAAAGGAAATGACTGTTTTACCTAAAGTCATATACACCCAGTTTGAGGATGATTTAACATTATTTGCATCATTTACCTGTGAATATTCCGAAATACATACGGGAACAACTGCAACACATGAGGGACAGCACTGGGACGTAGGGACCAGAGGGAGGGAGATAAGGAGCCATTTTCTAGTCTAAGTATAGTAAAATCATTTGAGCAGACTGTTTATAATTTGCTTGTACCTACTCAAGGTTGGCTTAAAAACCACTCTATTTGTAGATTGAAAACATAATTTACTCTTGAAGTAAGTTATTTAAATGCCAAGTTTTCCCTTTTATTATGTAGTGGTATCTTAAACACATTTCCTCAAAATCTGCAACTTTTGGCTTGATGAACATAATTGCTTCCTTATATTTTTGTGTCTAATGCACATGTCCTCTTCTCAGAGCAATATTCCTGGGCTATGTGCCCCAGTACACACCTCCTACCCACCTTTCCACCACCAAGGGAAAAGTGAGGTGGAGTCAGGAATGCCTCACCAAGCCAAGGAAGGATGGCTGCCTCCTGGTAACCTCCAGGAAGTGCCAACACGCAGGGGTGCCCTGTCTAAATCATTGCAAATCACCCATAAAAACAAAAAGGAGACAGACCGGAGACCAAAACGGGGGAGAGAATGTAACACTGACACAGGAAAGGGAGGAGGAGGACGGGGGGTGACAGGCAGCTGCAGTCCTAGAGCAGACACATAAATTTGTGCCCTGCGTTTTAGTGGGAGAGTCAAATAAATAACAGAAAACCTCATGAATGAGGTGCTCTAACCTAGAGGACTGTCTGATATTTCTGATGCCCTGTGTGAGGAGGCTGGGCTGGCAGCAAGTGTCAGTATTTCACACTGGAACAAGAGGTGGGGCCAGGTGAGTTCATTTCCCCCCCACTCAAAATACTGGGCAACGCAGAAGTGATGCAAATAAAAACCAGAGAGAGATACATAAGTTATAAAAATGACTTTCTTCTAGGTTATATAAATTACTTTTTCTATATAAATGTACATTCTAGTGTACATTCACTCATAGAGAAATATCTAAAATAAACGATATGGACAGAGGAATTTTGATGCACTTTTGTAGACTGAAGTTAAAAAATTCATTTCCAGAGTAAAGGCAGGAGATGGAAAATACTAAAAGGTAGCACTGAAGGTTCTAAAATTTCATTTGGTAACCAGCCCTAAATTAATAGTTTCTTATAATTGCTGCACACTCACATGAAATTAAAATTCTTAAGCATCTCACTCTCAATGCTGAAACCGTTTAATGTAAATCACAAAAACTGAAAATGACACAAGTAAACTCTCAGGCTGTATTTGATGGTAATTACAGTCATTGAGAGCAAACCAGTTTCTAACAGATGTTGGGGGTTGTGAAAGGACAAGGCTGAAAAAAAAGTTTCAAATCATCCATTCTTGTTATCTGTAACAACACAATAGCCCTGCTTTCACAGTGACCATACATCCTCCCTTACATCCCTTGATATCAACTTGGATGAGCTAGACAGTAGGGAAGAGTTACAGCCTTATGATTAGTAAGTTTTATCTCTAAAAAGTAACAATATTCTGGGAGGGGTGAACAAAACCAGTTGAATCCTTAGCATAATGACAGAAAGCAAAATAAAATGTTAAACCTCAACACAACTCAAAAATGTACTCTTTCATGGGATTCACCAATATAACTTACAAGTTAACAAAGCTTTGCTCTCAACACAATCTCATACTATTAAAGCTTGTTAATCATCCATAATTTATGTAAACGATAATATGCATTTTATCTTTTATCAGGACAGGCTATCTTCCAAACAAGGCTTGTAAAACTGCCAGATGCATTATATACAGAACAAATTCAGTTAAAGAATAAGGATACTACTGCTGCTGAACACCAAACATAATAAAGTGATCGAACATCTATCCCAATTGCTAGCTCCAATAACTGTTCTTAAAGTTAGGCCCTCTCTGAAATTCCCCAAGTTAGAAACGACATAGAAAGAGCTACTGGAAAACTTCTCTTATGAATGTCTACCTGAAGAGGACCTGCCTGATAAATCATCTAGCTCTTGTTATGAGAACAGAAAGACTCAGAGACTTCTGAGGTTCCTTCTGAACTCTCTTTACAATAGACATAAGAAATTGTGTAACATGTAATCTAATCCTTTACAGACTTTTAAAACCAAGAAATGCTCAACCAATATTAAAAGTATATATATAAAACCTCACTTAAATACCCTTCCATTTCTATTAAACTAAACTACAAAAGGACAATCTTTTAGAGCCCACTGTTTCTCAGAATTCCACCTCAATAGCTAAAGCTGTATCCACTATTGCTTTCCCACAAATGAAAACATTTGCTCATTCTAAACTGGCAACAGTTTTTTCTTCAAAGTATACTGTGTTCCAAGAGCGATCCCCTTATAAGCATAAAAGCAAGATTTCTGGGCCAGGCTCTGATAAGTCTAAAAAACATAGTATCTAATGCTTCAATAAACAAAATGTGCTCTTTGGCTGTAGATGCCTGAGAAAGGTAGAACAGAAAGTAAGCCAAACTTGGGAAGTCAGTAAGATGATACAGAAGACATCCAATTGCTAGAGGAGGGGAAAGATCTCTTTGCAAATAGGGTTAATTGGTCAAAATTACCCAAAGCAGACATTATTTTGGCAAGATCCCAACTTCTGGCAACAGTTGAATAAATATTTCATGCAGGAAATATACAGACTACTCAGGGATATACTGTTGATTCATACAAAGAATCATCACACAGACAAATAAAATAGAAGTAGAACTATGTGGATTTACTAAATGCTAGGATGACAGCACATAGAAAATCAAACTTTGCTCCCCATTGGCAAACTAGTAATGCATTTAACAGTGATGGAGGACATGACACAATATTTTTAAAATTTTTACTTAGTAAAATTATGTATTATTTCCACCCAAGTGTCATTACTCTTTTTTACTAGATCATAAGGTCTCTTTTAATTTCATCTTTACATAACACTGTAGTGCTTCCTGCTTTTCATACAGTAAAATTTTAATCTGCCTCACATACTATAATCTGTATCTATAGATTAATGTACAGACTCATAAAACTTTACATTAATTCATATAGTAACAACAGTTAAGTTACCAAGATTTAGAGGACTTACTTCAAATAAATCCAGAAAATCTAAAATTTGTTTTCAAATAAGTTCAATTTTACTAGTTTAGAACAGTTTACTGTACATTTGCCTTTTTAAAATAACAGTAAGATAGACACAAACCACTATTATTAGGATATGATTTTTCAATACTAAAACACTAGCCATTTATCGTTAGGTAGAGGATTAAAGAGAGCAACATATCCTACAACTACAACTAGTCTCTAGGTAAAATGGTTTTAGCACCTACCTTCTCTTATGCTGTGTCTTAGTCCAGGAACAGTAATAACAGTGTATAAACAAATGTTTAAGCTAAAAATTTCTTCCTCTCAGTATCGTCTGCTCTTAGATTACTTTTGTATAATGGCCTTAAAGTGGTATATTAGATAGTAACTAGAAGACATATTCCATTTTCTGACTGAAAGCCAATAATACTCATGAATTTTTTAGCTGAAAGACACTTCAAGATGCCATTGGGAAGACTGGAATAAACACATTAGGCTGCAAACGGGCAGCAGCAGCTCTTTAACACATGCTGCAATAATCAAATAAATGGCTACATTCATGTTCACTGGTTACACAAATATTTTGCTGTAACATATCCATCATCTGCATCTCTCCTAAAGAAGGGGAAAACCTCCTTAAAAGTCTTACCTTAGCAAAATTCAGGGCAGAATACATAAGTAGCAGGGAGCTGTTCTAAACTATCATTACCAACATGGGGGAAAATGTCTAGTCTGACATCAGTGGCATATGATGGTTTCTACTTTCTGAATTCTCATAGGCCAAGTTCCTTAACATAGCCTGTCACTGGACTGCTTATATATCGACATCAGCTGGTGCGAATATGGCCAGGAATAGCAAGACTAGGTTTTAATAAGTCCTCAGATGAGAAAACATCGCGGGAAGAAGCTGCATTCCTTGCATAATGTAAGCATTTTCTCTCCCCTTCAAGAAGAGTGTACTCAGTGTCTTTTTATTATTCTGAAAACCAGTTTTCACCAAAGGCTTAGCATTCTGGAAAGAAGTCATCAAACCAAGGACTACAATGTAGTGCTTGTGCTTGAGTTTCATAACTTGTCCAGACTAAAATTCAATTATCTTTCTCTATTCTGAAACCCATTTTAAATTTTGTTATGAGATTTAAAAAATGACTTTCCAATTCATGAGAAAGTTAACTGGCAAGGGCAAGGCAGTCTGTACCTATACAAAGTGTTTTTTTAATCATTTGAGTTGTCAACAGTTCTTAAATAAATGAGAGTTCTCTCTCATAGCATAATACGTTGTTTAGGTTTTTTGCTAACATTTATCGAAGACTTATTATGAGTTAGGTTACTCTGCACATATTTCCTTGCTTAAAAACCACAATTTGATATGTATATATACATCTTACAGATTATATAAACCTCTCTGACCTGTTTCCAGTAATTTGCCTAAGTCACACAGATCATGGGTGTAATGATAACAACCATCATCTATGGAGTGTTTCTACATTGGTTGGCATTTTCTACGTACTTTACCTGTATGCACTCCTTCAGTTCCTGTAGCAGCCTGATTATCACCATTGTATAGATGAGGAAATTGAGGTACAAGAGAAATAAAGTAACTTGAAAAAGGCCACACAGGAAATCTTGGAGTTCATGAATCCAAACAGTTCCTCAATTCTTAACCACTGTAATGTGGGCATTAAAGGTTCCTATACTTTGATACTTTCACTGAAGAGAGAAATTTATAAACTAGTGTATATTATAGGAAGCAGTACATTTTAACTTAGTAAACAGTAACTATGTAATTTGAAAGCACTTTTCCTTTTCTTAAAAACAGTATCACTGTGAAATGTAAAACACTTCTTTCTGTTAAACAGTGTGTATGTTAGAATCATGTATCCCTTTATTCAATAAATAACTAATGCTCCAGGCACTGCTGCAGACACTGGAGAGAAAGTCATGACAAAACAGCTAACAATCCCTGTCCTCCTGCAGCTCACATTCCAGCGCACAAAAGATATCATGCTCAGCTCATGCACAATTATTCCCCGAAGATAAGCAAATATTTTTGTTATTATTGAATTTATTATGAAGTTAGTAAGACACCAACTAGAAATTTTATCTGGCATACCAAGAATGCTCAGTTTCACTCAAAACAGTAAAAACCTTCTTTCTTCTGTTTCAGAAATGGTAACTGGTTAATTTAAAAAGTCAGTTATGAAGGGTAATTGTAAAAATGATACATTCCACTTTAATAATTTCCTTTTAACTTTAAACACAAATGTAACTTTGACTCTCAGTCTCCATTGGTGTTTCACAGTGCTTTTCTTGCAAAAATCATGCCTATAATTTATCATATAAATAGTGGACAATAAAACCAGTCTCTACTCTCCAATTTCTGTTTATTTAAAACAGACCTAGAACTTATAGACACTTAGATTTCTTTAAAGTGCTTATAAGGTACAGATTTGTATGATTTTTTCCCAGTGTATTGGACATGTGTTATGTGTCCTATACACCCATTTGGCAGCAATGTTTGTTCATTTCACTTTGAGTCTCAGTTTTCACAGAAACAAATGTATCTTTTCAAACTCACACTCGATACGTTACATATATTTAATTAAATTATGTCATTATAATAACAAGTACAACTGGCAAAAACTGTCTGGAAACAAGAATCTGGCTCTCGGTAGGCACACAATATCATGGCTAGGTGCAGAGTGCCCCACCCCCGCCCCGCTTCTCCCTGTCCTCCCGCTCCTCTGTTTCCCTACCCCTATCCTCTCCTGTCCAGAGTGGGACGTACTGAAGTTGCCCATCATCCTGAGACTCTCAGACAGTGGCAGCATCAGGCCACGATTTATTAAGGAGGAATGCAGATCTTGCGGGTATTCTAGTCTATCAGTCCAAAGGTGGTTTTTTTATTTTTTAAATCAGAATTTACACAAACCCAAACTGAGGGTAGAGGTCATTCAATCATTCAACAAATATTAGTGAATACCTATTATGCGCCAAGCAAAGTTCTAGTTATTGGAGAATATGGCAATAAACAAAACAGACCAAGTCAGTGACTCTTATATTCTAATAGGAAAGTAGGGAGACAGTGGGGAATAGTAAAACAAAAATATTTACCACATCAGATAGTGATTAGAGATATAAAGAAAAACAAGGTAGGGCCGGGCGCAGTGGCTTACGCCTGCAATCCCAGCATTTTGGGAGGCCGGAGCAGGAGGATCATGAAGTCAGGAGTTCGAGACCCACATGACCAACATGGTGACACCTGCCTCTACTAAAAAATACAAAAATTAGCCGGGCGTGTTGGCGCGTGCCTGTAATCCCAGCTACTCAGGAGGCTGAGGCAGGAGAATCACTTGAACCCACAAGGCAGAGGTTACAGTGAGCCAGGACCGTGTCATTGTACTCCAGCCTGGGCGACAGAGCAAGACTCCATCTCAAAAAAAAAAAAAGGAAAAAAAGAAAAACAAGGCAGGAAGATTAGGATAGAACATAATGTAGATGGGGTGAGGGATACTATTTTACATAGGTAGCCAGCAAAGTCTTCTCATATGGGTGTTATCTGAGAGCTTCCTAACAGATCTCTAAGATTCATAATATAATTTCTTTAATATGCAACCATTAATCATATGAAAAGCTGTACAATGTTGTGGCTTAGATCACATTCTCTGGTGTCGACTCTGGCTGGAAATCCCTAGAACACCACATATATTAGTTATTTGACCCGGGGCAAGTTATTTAATTAACCTCTTTGGAGCTCTGTTTCTTCATTTGTAAAACTGGAGCAATAATACATACCTTTATAGGCTTGCTGAGAGCATGAAATGTAAAGGGCACAGAAGAGCAGCTGGCATATAGTAAGGGCTTATTTAATAAACATAAACTGTTATTTGAATTTAATAGACTATAAATGTTAACAAAATAATCTAAACTGATGGTGAATTTGGAAAGAAAAATTAAACAGAAAATTAAAGAACTAAAAATTAATTTAAAACAGAAAAGTTATCAAAATATTAGCAATTAAAGTATTTCAATAGGCACTATGGGTGTAATTTAATTTTTGTATTTTCCAAATTCCCTTTCACTAACACATCAGACTTTTGTGAGTTTATACTAAGAACAAAGAAAGACAGAAAGAAAGAAAGAGAGAGAGAGAGAGAAAGAAAGAGAGAGAGAGAGAGAGAGAGAGAGAGAGAGAGAGAGAGAGAAAGAAAGAAAGAAAGAAAGAAAGAAAGAAAGAAAGAAAGAAAGAAAGAAAGAAAGAAAGAAAGAAAGAGAAAGAAAGAAAGAAGGAACGAACGAACGAACGAACGAACAGGAGGGACAGAGGAAAGAAAGAAGAAAAGAAACAAAAGAAAAGAAACAAAAGAAAAGGAACAAAAGAAAGCTGACTGTGCTGCTGGGAAAAACAAACTAAAACCTAGGCAAAACAAACGGAATTTTTAAAGTAACCTGCTCTTTGGAATATAAACTGTAAGTGTATGAATTGTTTACATGCATATTTACAGAAAAAATATTGCAAAAAATGAGGTAAACCTATACGGTACTAAGCGGCACAAAGACTGCCTACAATGAATGAAATGAGAAATCAAATCTCATTTTACTGGTATTAGCAATGAAATTTCAAGTAAAAATTATTTTCTTTGGTAAACCAAAGGATATTTCTATATCAATTTCCAAACTACTAAATCTGTATTATAACTATACTTAAAACTTAGGGTAAACTTAAATTTACCCCAAGTTCTTCTGTATAACATAGACAGATATTTAGGTATTTTAGAGTCACTAGCATATCCTACGTTCTTTAACTATATTGACCGCTCATGTTTTTTAATTCTACTGACTCTTTCAGAGCAACAAATATATCTAAATCACAAGAGCTTTCCAGTAAAGGTTACTAAAATTGCCCTTCTTCCTCAGAAAAATCTGGTCTATCCTTCCAAAGCAGCTCAAAGCATACTCCCTTTACGCAGGCTTCATTGAGTCCACCAGGAAGAATTAAAGGTTCCCTTTTACTTGTTCAAAGCCCATGGTACGTTAAAGTGAAAGTAACACTTTTTTTAATGCCTCCTGATCAGCTGCCTCTTTCCCAAGAGAGGGTCCAGGGTGTTTGTTGGCACCCACAGTCCCCATGAGGCAGCCATTTGTGGGCCCCAGGCAGGTTCATGCTGCTGCCTCCCACTCCAGTTTCTCTGTGTCAGGGATGGGCCTTAAGAAACTCACTCCTTCCCTTTTGTCCACTATCACTCATTTAACTCCAAACTTTCCTGTGGGTTCTTTACCTCGATCAAACAGAAAAGCAAAGTGGAGGCAAAACTTTCAAGCATGTGGCATGAAAAAAGTACAGGACCCAAATTTAATAAAGGCTTGTGGTTTGAGAAGAAATAAGGGACATAGTTATAGCCTTTTTTGGCAGCGTAAATAATGTTTCCTTTCTAGGGTGACGGTGTAAGAAGTATTCTTATGAAATACTTTTTTATGCTCTTCTCTCTATTTTCTACAGAGGTAGAAAACAATAATAAGGAAAAATCCAGTTTGGGAGGACCTCTGAATCATTTTCTTACCATACCAATTCCTACAAACTTACTCTTGGTCAGATCATTATAATAATTCTTAACACTATTTGTTATGAGGCAATGGTTGACATTAATAATGAAAATGGCAGCTCTAGATTAACAGAAGCTCCCCTGCTCCAAAAAGATACCAATTTTGTCTCATAAAAACAAACCAAATTAGGCCAGGTGCTGTGGCTCATGCCTGCAATCCCAGCACTATGGGAGGCCAAGGGGGGCGGATCACCTGAGGTCAGGAGTTTGAGACCAGGCTGGCCAACATTGTGAAACTCCATCTCTACAAAAACACAAAAAAATTAGCCAGGCATGACTGCACGCACTTGTAATCCCAGCTACTTGGGAGGCTAAGGCAGGAGAATCACTTGAACCCAGGAGGTGGAGGTCGCAGTCAGCCATTGCACTCCAGCCTGGGCGACAGAGTGAGACTCCATCTCAAAAAAAAAAAGCCAAATTAAGCATTTTTATTTGCAAATAACACAAACTACAGAATGTTTACTGAGAATTACTAGAACTTAGAAAGTTTTATTTAACAAAATTCACTATATAAATGGAATTTGAAAATTACGTTGGCACCTAAAAATGTGAGTCAAAACCCTTAACCATTTTTTCTCCCTCAAATGACGGATTTTGGTAATCATCAAAACCAGCCATTCTGTAAGATCATGATTTATATTTTAGCTCTTTTAAGTTTCAAACTTGAGACACAGGCAAGTAGCTGTCAGCAAAAGCATAATCATATTGCTATCACTGGGATTGTACAGTGGAATCTAATTCTCTGACCTCAGTGTCAGAGGCTGGGGGACCCTCTAGTTTTGGCAGACAAACTTTGTGAAGAGCATAGAATAGCCTTGGCAAGCTGCCAGTGGAGGGTTTTCTCCCCTTTATAGCCCCAGATGGAGAATTATTATGCTTTGTGGAACTAAATATGTAATTAGATTCAAGAATGGTAGCTTCTAGTTACCCCTTGAGTAGTTAATAAGAGTGGTCTACAATAGGCATTAAAAAGATTAAAGAAAATTCCTTCTATTTTGTATGCTGCTCTCTATCTGTTTCTTACAAATAGTCCGAAGACGTTTTTCCACTGAGAGAATAAAGAAAAACTGTTTATAAAAGCTACACCAATGGATAAAGATCTCTAAGACTGCTGCACTCTATTTAGCTATAACTAGCAAGTAATAAAGCATGGAAAGAAACTTAAAAGAAATTGAGATAATTGCTTGACACCTCATAGACAGCTAGCTATATTATATTCCTTCCGCCTGATACTAAAATAAAATGGATGATAATCCATCAAGCTGAAATTTAAGCCCTGGTTCTAGCTGGGATAGAATGATGTGGAGAAAACTAAGCTAGCTCTCAGAGACACCACGACACAGTATATACGTGTTCACAGCATGAACATACGATTTCTTCAGTTGGTATTTTCTTTCAAGTCAATGTTTCTGAACCAACAGCAGTGACTATTCTACTTATGGCAAAAATATATTTGAACAATCTAATGTTACATATGGTTAAGTTTCTAACTAATATAGGTCTCTTTTGGTTTAAAATAAAGCCTAAATTATAGGCTTTTAACTTAAAAATCTATTTGCATTTATTTTCTTCTGATATTGAATTCAACTGTACTGATAATTATTGAGTAGCTGCTAAGGGCAAATTACTTTGCTCTATGGACAATGCAATACAGTCACTGAGTAAATAACAGAATTTGATCTCATGAAATGCAAGATTTAGGAAGAAGATACAAGTATGGAATTAATTAACACAGAAGACAGTATACATAAAAAGTACAAAGTGCTAACGAAGGAAAAATTACTTCCTTCATTAGGAAGAGTAGACAAAGGTTTTATGAATGCCTGAGCTAGGTTTTGAAGAATGGGTATAATCTTCCAAAGTGAAGGCGAGATGGGTGAGCATGTATAAGAGAACTTCAGGGCACCAAAGTGGTACAGTTACTAAAGAGTGAGGCAATGCTAGAGCTGTTGTGGGGAGCCTGCATGCTGAGATGACCATGGGACCTGGGGATTTGGGAGTATGGATCCTTCCCCTCCTCGCTTTCCTCTTTCTGCCAGGCCCTGGACTGAGTGCCAACGGCATCCTACCTGAGCCAGCATGACCCGCGCTTATCAAAGAGTCACCTGGAAACTGTCAGAAATGTACTCTCTGGCTCTGACCAGACCTTCTGAAAGGAGACTTTGGAGGTGAAACACAGCATCGGCTTGCCAAGCCCTCCCCATGATTCTGATGCTTGCTGAGATGTAAGTTGGAACCCCTGCCCTAAACTTTAGAAAGAAATTGTCTTGCTCTATGGGTGACCTGAAATCTGACTAACACATAGTGATTTTCTTCCTCTTTGAGGGAGAAGGAAAAGAAGAGATAAGGTAGAGTATATTTAATTCATTTAGTTCATTTATTTACCAGGTATTTAGTTAGGCACTTACTTTGTAGAGTCTGAAAACCTTAACCCCCAGAATAAGGAGTAGCTCTTGTCAATTTAATAAACTGTGAGTACAATGAAAACTTTTGAGCTGAAGATGGTAAAGTCACAGTTACGCTAGAAAGATTAGCATGGTAGCAGTCTAAATGATGTTTCTGGCAGTGTAGGGAGGAGAGACTGGAAAACCATTAATAGGATACTGCAAAAGGCCACATATTGTATGGCTGCATTTATATGAAATGTCCAGAATAAGCAGACCCGTAGAAACAGAAAGTAGATTGGTGGCTGCCAAGGGCTGGAGGGAAGGGGAAATGGGGAGTGACTGTTGAGTATAGGGTTTCTTTTGGGGTTGATAAAACTGTTCTGAAATTAGATCATGGTGATGGCTGCACAACTTGCAAATAAACTGAATACTCCTGAATTGTACACTTTAAAAAGGCTGAATTTAATGTGAATTATATTTCAAGAAAGCTATTATTTAAAACAAAACAAAACAAAAAGAACAAAACCAACAAACTTAACCTGGCAACACTGTGCAACAGATAAATGGATAGTTTGCAAGTATTTAGAAAACACACTGGGGATTATTATGAGCAAGGACTTCTCTAGCAACATTCATTCCAAATGAGTTTTCCTTATTCTTTTTGCTAAAGAGATCAGAGTAAGAATTTTAATTTTTTAAAGCTTACTTTTTGCTTAATAAACATGCTCCTAGTATACAATTTAGAAAACACAAAAACACAAAATAGAATAGCACATATTCCTACCACCCAGAGAACAACCAATGACCTAAAAAATTTCCTGCTCAGTATTTTAAAGTGTATGTGTGTATACAATCAAGCACAAACTGTATATATAATTTTATACCTGGGTCTTTGTTTTCTTAATGTTATCCACTAAAATTTTTCCATGTCATTAAATGTCTTTATAATTTTTAATGGCGCTATGATATCCCATCATATGAATATACCATATTTAACCATTTGTTTCCATTTTTGCAACTATACATAACTCTGATTAATATCTTAAATATGTCTTGATCCACATTTCTGATTATATACCTACAATAGTCTTAGAAACGTAATTACTAGATCAAAGGGTCTGATCATATTTAATCCTATTTATGTACTGTCAAACTGCTTTCCAAGAAGACTATTAATTTACAACCCCCTCAGCAGAGTATGCGAGTTCCCTTCTCACAATTCACGAGTATTAAGATTTTTTAAAAATGCTTTGCTAATTTAAAGATTATGGTGTGACACTGTTTTACAATTTAAACTGATTCCTAGTAATTGAGTATCTTTGAATTGTTTTAGCACTTCATTTCTCCTCTGATGAAAGAATGCTGAGTCAGGTATGCCATAGGTGCAATACGTTGAGGTCAGCTAGGCATGTGATGTAATGCTGTTGTGCAGATGAAAGCAAAATGTGGGTTCCACTGGTGGTCTTCAACTTTGGCCACTAATCAATCAACCAAGGAGCTTCTGAAACCACAGTTTTCCTGGCTCCGCCCCAGACCAACTAAAACTAAAGCAAAATCCCTTGAGGAAAGACCCTAGGGGATCAGTTGAAACCTACTGGGTTGGATGACAATGGAGAACTGAGTCAAGGCTGGTGGAATAACATGCTGGGTGTTAACAGAATATTAATCCTGTCTGGTTCTCCTGAGAGGCCACCACTCCCCTGCAGTCCACTCCAGTGGAAGCTGCTGTCCTCTCATTACACAGATAGTAGGGATAGTACGTGGGGTCACCCTCTCCTCACTCTATTACAAAGATGCCCTTATATAAAATCTTTCCCCCTCTGAAAAAACCCTCTCTCCATGAGTACCATAGAACACTTCTATCTTCCTAAGTTTACCAACATGCAGCTTAATCCCCCACAGTTACTGAAGAATTCTGCCATCAGACTGGCGCTTCCTCTATAGCTCAAATCTGGTCATCATTCTGAGTAATTTCAAAGACTGTGTGGATGAACTAATGAGTATCCCCCAGGTCCTTGTCTGTCAACTCCAACAAACTTCACCTCCCCTCTACTTCAGCCGCTGCCTTCTGCAATCATGCTGTGAACCTTGTTACCACGTAGAACTGTTCCCATTTGAACACCTTTTTTTTGTCCACAAACTCCTAAGCACACTAGCTTTCATACTGTCTTCCTCCACAACAAACAGTCTTCAGTGTACTCCAGTCCCCTGCCCCTTTCCATCATTCTCGGCTACAGCCACCTGCCCACCCGCAGCCACCCCCGTTCCCTTTCACACCCTCCTCTCACAGAATTCTTTCAGCAAAACTTCATTTCCAAGTCTTTCCACCATAAGGGGAAGCTGAGCACTGATGGAGAATATCAAGCAGCTAAGGGCAGAGTGGCCCCACAGTTTCTAAAACTGCCCAGGCCCTTAGTCCTGCCTGTCAATCCTTTACTTTGTTCTCAGCTTGTTCTACTGACCTCAACAATTATTTCCAGCTTTTGCCACTTCAGCAAACACCCATTCAATTTGATTTTCCTCAACTTTCCTTCTTCCTGCTTAGAAAGACAGCCACCTCCATCTTCAACATCACTGCTGGGGTCTCAGAGAATGTGTGATCCTTCTGTCTGTAAATACTAACTACTCCAACCCCATTTCTATTCCCCTCCTCACCTTGTGAGACCCTGCTGCAATAGTCACAGCTTCTCATTTCAACCTCTTCCTCTCTACTGAAAGCACACTCAGGTCATTTCCATCCTTTAAAATAAAAATGTTTAAAGGATGAACTTAAATTCCTCTCCAGCTACCACACAATCTCACATCTTCCTTCACATCAGACCTGTCTAAAGAATACAAAGGTCTGGGATTCCTTTATCTCCAAACACTGGGGACCATATGATTTAGAATTGACACACACATATACATATACATATATATACACATATATACACACATCCATACACATATGCGTGCATATATATATATATATATATATATATATATTTCATTCTAGAAAGGTAATACATGTCAGCCAGGTGCGGTGGCTCATGCCTGTAATTCCAGCACTTTGGGAGGCCAAGGCAGGCAGATCACAAGGTCAAGAGATCAAGACCATTCTGGCCAACATGGTGAAATCCTGTCTCTACTAAAAACACAAAAATTAGCTGGGCAAGGTGGTGCACGCCTGTACTCCCAGTTACTTGGGAGGCTGAGGCAGGAGAATCGCTTGAACTTGGGAGGCAGAGATTGCAGTGAGTTGAGATCGCACCACTATACTCCAGCCTGGGTGACAGAGTGAGACTCCATTTCAAAAAAAAAAAGATAATGCATGTCATATACCATATTTCATTATAACCCCAGAGGGGTCTACAGAAGCATTCTATAATCAAATTCAGTATTATTTCTGCAGTGAAATGTATGAATATTCACACCAAATGAAACAAATGATGATTATAAATCATCTCACATCCATTCAGGTCAGGTTTTACCACCAAATGAATTACAAAACGTCTTTCCATTTTAGTGTGCTGAATTTTGAGATTCAAATAAGGGAATACAGGCATGTAGATTATTCTCCTATTCCCTTCTACTCACTGTATGACCCAGAGATGTTGTATTCCCTATTACCCCACTAAATCTGCCCTCCCTAGTCTTCCATGACATTCAAATGTCAACCTACAGCAATTTGGGCATACTATATGTTGTTACCAAACTTTCTGCTGTGTTTATCACACTTAAAAATCACACCCCTTTTGTGGTTCCTCCTTTAACCTCTCCATTTTGTGGCTTTCATGACATAACAATCTATAGGTCCTCCTCTTACATAATTATTCTTTTTAAATCTCTTTCATGGGATCTTCTTCCTCTTTGAAGTTATCCAGGTTTCCATCTGTCCAATTCTCTCCTCATTCATCTCTATTTAAAAAATTATTTTTAACAGCTTTACTGAGGTCACATGTCATAAAATGCAGCAATTTAATGTATACATTAAAAAGCAGTTTTAGTGTATTCACAGGGTTGTGAAACCATCACCATATGTAATTCCAAACCATTGTCGTCACCCCAAGAGGAAACCCCAAACTCATACAATTAATCCCCATTCTCTCCTCTACTAGCCCCTCGCAGCCACTAATCTACTCTCTATCTCTATGGATTTACCTAATATGAACATTTCATATAAACAGAATCAAATAATATGTGGCCTTCCATGTCTCGCTTGTTTCAATTAGCATAATGTTTTCAAGGTTCAGCAATACTGCTGCATGTATCAGTACTTCATTTCTTTTTAAGGCCAAATATTCCATTGTATAGCTATACCAAATTTTGTTTACCCATTACTCAGTGAATGGACATTTGGGTTGTTTCTACTTTTTGGCTATTATGAAGAATACTATTATGGACATTTGTGTGCAAGTTTTTACACAGATATATGCTTTCCATTCTCTTGGCTATACAGCTAGGAATGGAATTAGTGAGTCATATGGTAACTCTATGTTTAACTTTTTGAAGAACTGCCAAACTACTTCCCAAAGTTCTACACCATTTTACATTCCTACCAGTAATAAACGAGGATTCTTTTTTTTTTTTCAAATCTTCTCCAAACCTTGTTATTTTTGTTTTCCTTCTTAAGTTATAGCCATCCTACTGTATATTAAGTAGTATATCTCACTGTGGGTTTGATTTGCCTTTCCCTAATAACTAACAATATTGAGCATCTTTACTTGTGTTTATTTGGCTATTTGCATATCTTCTTTGGAGAGGTGTCTACTCAAATCCTTTGCCTGTTCCTAAAATTAGGTTCTCTAGTGATTGATTCTTAATAGCTTTTGGGGTTATGAACCTCTCTGAGTATCTGATCAAGGTCAAAAAGTAAAAGCACACACATACAGAATATGACATACAATTTTTCCAAAATGTCACTAACTCATTAAGATCATTTATGGATCCTCCAGATTAAGAACCCTTGTTCTATACCATAGGTTCTCAACCATGGCTGCAGACATAAAAACCACCTGATTTTCATTTTCCACTGCCATATGATCCATCAATTCTACCTCTAAGTATACACCCAAAAGATGTGAACTTTATGTGGGACTCAAGACATATATATATCCATGCTCAAAGCAGCGTGATAGGTGAATAGGTTTTGCTAAAGGTAAAAACAACCCAAATGTCCATCAACAAATGAATAAATAAAATGTGCACACATATAATAGAATATTATTCAGCCTTAAAGAGGAAGATGGTACTGATACATGTTAACACATGGATGAACCTAGAGAATATCCTAAATGAAAGAATGATTCCACTAATATGAGGTACTTAGATGGGTCAAATTTATGAGAGAGAAAGAGGAATATAGATTATCAGGGGCTGGGGAGTGACAGGGAATGGAATTATTAATGGGTTTCTATTTGGGATGATGAAAAAGTTCTAGAAATGAATAATGGTGATGGTTGCAAAACACTGCTCATGTATTTAACATTCCTGAAATGTGTACTTAAAATAGCTACAATGGCAAATTTTATGGATATTTTACAATAAAAAATTTAAAAAAATATTTAAAAACACCCAAGATAACCAGGTACCATTCCAGAGCCATTAAATCAGAAATTTTAGAGGTGTGGTATGACCATCAATATTTCTCTTAGGCCAGGCGCAGTGGCTCACACTTGTGATCCCAGAACTTTGGGAGGCCAAGGCAGGAGGATCACTCAAGCCTAGGAGTTAGAGACCAGTCTGGGCAACAAGACAAGACCTTGTCTCTACAAAAAAATCAAAAATTAGCTGGGCATGGTGGTGCACACCTGTAGTGTCAGCTACTTAGGAGGCTGAGGCAGGAGGATTTCTTGGGCCCAGGAGATCAAGGCTGCAGTGAACTATGATCACACCACTATGCTCCAGCCTGGACAACAGAGTGAGACTTTGTTTCAAAAAACAATTTTTTTTTCTTAAAAATTTTCCAGATAATTCTGATGTTCAACTAGGATTAAGAACTGCTGCTTTATAGTATCTTTGGTGGTACCAATTATCCTTATGGGTTCCCCAAATCTTTCCAGCCTTCACCTCTCAAAGCTTTCACCTTAAAAATCATGTTGCCTGCTAAGTGACTACTCAGAAAATTAAACACATTCATTTTTATTCCCCGCCCCCAAAATGCCCCATGTGTAAGATGTCAATCCACTGAACATCCTCCTTATACTTCTGTATTCTTGTCAAATCATCAACAAGATAACTGTGCCTCTCCAATATCCTCAAGTCTCTCCTCTTATCACTTTGCTAATCACTACTGCTTCTATTTCAGGTCTTTATCACCTCTCACCTGGATTATCCAAAATAAGTCTCCTTATTTTCCAGATAACTTCCCTGATTAAAATTCTTTAATGGTCCTCACTCCCTCCAAGAGGAAGTCTGTGCTTCCTCAAACATAATACAAGGCGCCTTATGATCTAGCCTGTGCCTCTGTCTCCAGGTTCATTTCTTGTCCTTTTCTGTTTGCCCAGGAACTATAAAATGCACATGGTTCCTCATTTACTACATACTAGCTCTTACCTAAGTTCTTTTGCTTGTCCTATATGCAATAAGCCATATATCGTCTCCTTTTGGGTACCTCCCACTCATCTTTAAGACCTAGCTCACACTGACTCTTCCTCCCAATATTAAATTCCACTCTTCTGTCTTCTAAATGCCTACACAGTTGGCTCTCTCCATTATCTGTGGTTCTGTATTCACAGATTCAGCCAATCTCAAATTTGAAACCTAAAAAAAAATACAACAATAAAAGCAATACAAATAAAAAAGCAGTACAATATAACAACTATGTGCACAGCATTTGCAATGTATTAGGTATTATAAGTAATCTAGAGATGATTTAAAGTATGTGGGAGGATGTGCATTATATGCAATTACTATGCCATTTCATATAAGGGACTTGAGCACTGGCGGATGTGGGTCTCCATTGGGTTTCTAGAACCAATCTCCTGTAATACTGAAGAACAACTGCATATAACTCTACCATTAATCATGTATACCATAATTATCTTATTTATGTCTTTTCCCTACCATATTTTAAGCTCTTTGAAAGATAGAAACGAAGTATTTCTCATTTTAAAAAAATCCTAGGCCCTTATTAGAATGCCTGATGCACAAGTGCTTAATAGTCATGGAATAAATTGCTTTACAAACTGCTATCGAGTTTGAAGCTACTTCACCAAAATAGGTAGCATCGTTGAATATTTACTATGGTATAGTAGTATACTTGTATTATTTTATTTGATCCTCACAATTAACTGTATGACGTAATTATTATTATTCCCTGAATGAAAATCCAAGTAACATGACTAAGGTCAAACACAGACAACAGCTGGTAGAAGCAGGATTTGAAACCATGCTGTCTGACTCTAGGCCTGTACTCTTTACCTCTAGGACACTGCCTCATTATTAGAGGCACTGCTACTCTCTCAACTTCTTACTGTGCATGTCTCATCTCAAGTAAATAATTCCATCCAGTATTTTCCTATGGTTTCTTTTTTTTGTTAAAGTATAAACTTATACTTTTGTATGTTAAAATTTAGGGCCAGGTGTAATGGCTCATGCATGTAATCCCAGCACTTCAGGAAGCCGAGGCAGGAGGATTGCTCGAACTCAGGAGTTTGAGACTAGCCTGTACAACATAGTGAGACTCTGTCTCTTAAAAAAAAAAAAAATCCGGGCATGCTGGCATGCACCTGTAGTTCCACATACCAGGGAGGCTGAGGTGAGAGGACTGCTTGAGCCCAGAAGGTGGAGGCTCTAGTGAGCCAAAATCACACCACTGCACTCCAGCCTGGACAACAGAGCAAGAGTACATCTTCCAAAACAACAGAAAGAGTTTACAAAGCTTTAGCATATTACTATACACTCTTCATAGCCAGCATAACTACTCCAAGAACAAACACAGACACTTGCCATTAGCTTGAAAAAAAAATTAACTGTGTGAAGTTCTAAGTAAGGGAAACCAAAGATGATGGTCATTTAAGTCAAAATAACCAGGGGATTATAGGTGATTGCAGTTTACTATGATTTAGCCAAATGACTTGATGCTAAAAATAACAAATATACCCACAGACCACCAAAACAAAGGCAAAATTAAAAATATGTGATTAAGATAGAAATATGAGATTCCATGTTGCTCCAGAAAACAGAAATGACAGGTTCATGGATAACTTAGTCAATGAATAAGAGTGTGTGTGTGTGTGTGTGTGTGTGTGTGTGTGTGTGTGTGTGTTTAAACTACTGAGGAAGAGGACATACATAGGTGAGAAAATACACCACATGTGTTAAAGGAGTATTTCACAGACAAGAGATGCCACACTGACAAAATATGCAGTTTAAACAACAAACAAAATAACAATATACTAGGTGCTTAGTAATTAGTATAGTGTTGAAGAATGTATTTGGCATGACATTATTTGATTCTCAGAGCTCTACAATGTAAATATTGTTCCTATAAGAAAATATATTCAGAGAGGTTATGTGACCTCTCCAAGGTCTCAAAGCTCTTACATCACAGGACAAGGCTTGAAACCAAGCTCTGACTGCAAATGCCATGCTCTGCACAATTTTTCCCATGTCTAAGAAATGCCATTAAATAACTACCTAGAAATACATAACAGGAGAGTTGCTAAAAACAACACAAGGAAATGATCTAAGTAAAACATACATGAAAAAACGAACAAATCATCCTCAAAGTCTATGAACTGTCTGTCCCTGGAGACCAAGGAAGTATGAATTTTCCCTTTACCCAAATCTTCCTTAAGTTATGTCACTGGGATATGGTGACTTGTGCTTCTGTTCATTTCTAGCACCCAAACCATTCTCAGCAGCTCCAGGTACTGACCATAATCAACAGCATATATGGTACATTACTTGCCCAAACCACAAAATTATATAGAACTTAGGTGATTTAGACATTCAGGACAGACCCAGGCCCCCATAAGTTCAACTGTGTCCCCATTTCCCTCCATATCTGCAATCTTGACCCACTATTCTAGAGAAACAACAGATTTTTGTGTCTCACAGTAATTGGGTTGATTTCTCTTACTTAGGTGTGTTCTGCTCACATTAACCTCTGTATAAGAGACAACTTTCTGTTTACATCCGCTACCTTGCCTTTTCCTACTTAATCCTAGGTACTCTGATAACATTTCTAACCAACTTTAGAAGACTGTGTTTCAGAATCTAATTTCAACTGCCTTGAGTTTACCTGGGAGTTGAAATATCTGGAGGTGATGGGAGATCAAACCAGGTAGGACAGAACGGGCCTCAAACAGGTCATCACAGGAATTCTGTTTCAGTCTTGAAACGGTAACTGAATATATTTGAACAATGGTTCATTCTGATAAACATATATAACAACTTATCATCTAAATGAAAGACTAAACTCTACCAACCACCAAGCAGAAAAACCAGAGAATTTAAATTGGTCTTCAAATTTCAGGTGTGAAGAAATACAAGACCTAGAGTCCTCATTGATCTTCTTGGTAAATGTCACGTAGTACAAGACTCCAGTGCACTCTATTCTGAACCAAACAATCCATTACCACAGCCCGTCCTAAGAACCCACAACCTGCTGATGTAAGACAGCTTTTCTCCATCTCCTTACACAGAATACACCCTGATAACACGATGAGACACTGCCCCCCAGCACTTGATTCAGGTATCCAATCTACAGGTTGCCTGGGTCTAGGGGGATGGCTTGGCACAAAAGTTCTATCCAGACAAAGACAATGGTGATTGGTTGGCTCAAACAGGTTGTCAGTCTTTGGGATAATTAAAAGAGAGAACTGTTCAGTGAGAAAAGAAAGCAACAGCTAAAAAGACACATAGGAAGAAACCACAAGATAATAAAGTTACACGGAGAAATGAATGAGCCAAAGTTACAAGGCAGAGAAAAGATATGCAGTGAGAGTGCGAATGGGCTGGTTAGCTGGCAGGACAAGCAGAGCAGAGCAGATTGAGAGACCACCTTTGCTACCACAGTCAACAAGTTCATGGTTCTCCAACCACTCCACACAGGAAATCATCTCTTGTGCCCAATCCTTTCAGATTTCAATATCTAGACTATCACACAGACACAAAGGCTTTGGGGAATTGTGGCCCTCTAAGCCTTTCCAACAAAGAAGCTCTATTGAGAAGGGCAGCCCTATTTGACTGCATCTACTAACATGGCCTTCAACCTCCAGATAATAATAAGCTTCAGAGTCACTTCTTTTTTCCACCATTTACTAGCTGTACAACCTTAGGAAAGGTACTTACTTAACCTTTCTAAGCTGTTTCCATGTCTGTAATATTTGCAGATAACATTTACTTCACAAGTTTGAATGAAAATTAAATGAGATAAAGCAGAAAAGTACATGGCCTGGTATACAGAAACACCCTCATAAAAATATGCTGCCTTCATTATTATTATTATTATTATCTGAAACACCTGGTCCACTGTAGGTACTCCACAAATAGCACTCCCTATTCAAACAGGAGATGCTCTGTCTTGTTTCAGCTCTCATATTGTAAAGCAAGTATCTTTCTGCAGTCTCTTTAGGGCCACATTTTTTGTCTTTTTGTTCTTCTGCTGTTGAAAATGGCCCCCAAGCATAATGTTGGAATGCTATATAGGGTTCCTAAGTGCCAGAAGGCTGTGATGTGCCTTATGAGAAAATATGAATGTCAGACAAGCTTTGTTCAGGCAGGAGTTACATTGCTGTTGGCTGTGAGTGCAATCTTAATGAATCAACAATATTATGTAACTTACATATTAAATAAGTTGTCTTTAAACAGAAATACACATAAGGTTATGTATTGATCAGATGACTAAGATGATGTGACCAGAGGCCTGCAGGAACCTAACCCTCAATTTTCCACTAGGAGCCATGGCTCAGAATTCACCAGTTCAATGTTTCCCACAACTTTATAAAACATAACTCCTGTGAAATCAGGAGAATCAATGCGATTACATTAAAGGTAGAATATGGGACTAGGTGAGAATGTCTAGAACATGAAGTAGGAGGGGCAGATCCAGATTGTGAAAGAGGCTCTTAGTCCTAACAAGGAAGGTGGACTTCTAATTGCTTCTAATCTATAGTTGCTGATTCAAAGACTATGGGCTTGGGAAGGGTCTGTATACCTTCCTCCTCTTTATGGAATCCCTGGTATCTGTAAACAAGGATGTTTATTTGGATTCTCTGTGGTTTTTATACCTGAATGCTCCATCATAGCAATGCAGTGAGTAAAGGACCTTGGAGGAAGCAAGTTCTCCATTTGCCAAGAAAAAGGAAAAGAAACTAAGTAAGAAAATATGCAACACACTTCTTTCAGATCCCAGAACTACAAAGCTTCTCCCCACCCAATTCATCTCATGGCAATTCATAGTCAATCTGTTTTAACAATCTCTGCTATCCCATTTTAATGCTCTCCTTCATTCTCCTTCCTCTAAAGCAGATTTCTGAATTAGCTGGGAGTTAATGTTCATGAATATGTTACTTTTCAATGCAGACTGAATACTCTTTAAATAATGTCTTACTCTCAACATACTTGAAATGAAACAGAAGTTCACTAAAGTACAAACATTAAAAAACAAAAAATTACTTCAACTGTAATAGTTCTCTCCTTGTCTGTTACGTTCATCTTGTCCTCATTCTAGAATAAATCAGCAAATCTAACTTAACCCAGCATTATCTGAACTCAATATACACAGTAATTTAGAGCCTAGACTCTTAAGGCAAACTACCTGGCCTGAAATCCTGCACCACTGACTTACTAGCTGTGTGAGCTTGGACCAGTACTTTACCGCTCCATGTCTCCCATCTCCCAACTGTGAAACAGGAATTGAATCAATATATGTAAGGTCCATGGAAGAGGACCTGGCATGTAAGTTCTACATAAAAGATAAGCTTTAAAACTACTGTTAACTGTTTTGCAAAAGTCATTTTCCTCATCAAAATACAAGAAACAGTAAAACAAAGCCTTTAAAATGTTAGTTTTAATAAGCATATGTAAAATGACATATAAAATTGACATTTTCACATTTAAAACATGAAAGCAAAATGTGGAAAAGCCAATTAATATAGAACTAAAAATAAAAAGGCTATTACGAAGTTTCAATACTATGTTATTTATCATTATTTTGACTAGTCTAAGGACTTAATGGAAACAAAACATGTATCTTTTTTTTTTTTTTTTTTTGAGACGGAGTCTGGCTCTGTCGCCCAGGCTGGAGTGCAGTAGCCGGATCTCAGCTCACTGCAAGCTCCGCCTCCCGGGTTTACACCATTCTCCTGCCTCCGCCTCCCAAGTAGCTAGGACTACAGGCGCCCGCCTCATCGCCCGGCTAGTTTTTTGTATTCTTTAGTAGAGACGGGGTTTCACCGTATTAGCCAGGGTGGTCTCGATCTCCTGACCTTGTGATCCGCCCGTCTCGGCCTCCCAAAGTGCTGGGATTACAGGCTTGAGCCACCGCGCCCGGCCAAAACATGTATCTTAAACATAAGCCTCATAGTATGATTTTTATGACTATTCTAGCCAATCCATTTACTATTATAATTGGATTTGACATCTAAAATGATGAAGCTAAATAGATAGCTTCTATCTCAACATATTTCTTAATCTTCACTGACTTTTAAAGAAGAAACAATCATTCAATGTCAAGATTATAGTGTTTGGTGTTTCTTATAAAATCTTTAATAAAACATACATAGCAATAACGTTATCTTTAAAATTAAAATAATGCAAATGTATGTTTATGTTGTACTATATTAATGATTACTACAAGCCATAACCCAGCATGTTAACTATGGACCTGGTGAAAAGAGCTATCACTACTAAAACGCAGGCTAAAAAATGCCAGGTCTTACCTTTTTAATGACAAGGACCAAAGCACCTGTGAGAGAAATGGGTAAGCCAAGTGATTCTAAACCTTTTTCTGCATTTCTCAGTGACAATTTTTAGAGTAAATCTTGTAAGAGGTGCTGTGGGAAAATTTGCTGGCTGTTGCACAGGCTTTTCCACTTTCTGAATCTTATATTCCCTTGGCTTCCACAGATTTTAAATGTCTCTAAAATATAGCCCCGTACTTTAATGCTGCCTAAATCTTCCCAAACTTTTACCTTCTCAAAAAACCAAAAGGTCCCATGAACACATTTCACTGAGTTTTACAACACTGAATACTAAGATTACATTTAATTCTACCTTTTCTTACCCTATCTATTCTACAAATTAAAACTCGTTCCAAGAAACAAACCCCCTCAGCCTGACAAGATCAGACCCGATTATAATATTTGTGGTGAATTATTGTGGTTGGAATTCTGAAGTGGAGCAGGATTTTGCAAGCTAGACATCTGGCTTGTTTAGACACTACCTGGACTTCAACACCTGCACCTCTTAACTCTGATAATACTAGGGTGCTTCCTCACTCCCCAACCCCCAAAAGTAAATACTGTTTGTTTAGATAACTCAATATGTTAATCTGTTTAGGAAAATACTTTAAATTTGCAAAGGACTGATATTTTATGTCCTGGGGAAAACAAAACCATCAGGAACAAAACTACTCTTGCTGTAGAAGATTATTAAAAAAAAAAAAAGTATTTCTGTTCTGATACAAAGAAAAATGAAATGGCATGGATTCAGACCAGTTAAAACTACCATCCAAACCTGCTCATATGAGATGTCACTCAAAAAATCAGAGAAGCACTCTCTCAACAGCCAGTTACGTTTTATTCTTTTTAGCCATTTTAAATTCCTATAGGATACAGGATAATTACATTTACTGAGGCTGGATTTCAATGCCAGTTGTAAGTTAACTTATTGGATTAAATATCTTATTTGTCTTCATGTTCCCATGTTGTTTCATACGGTGGCTTGTAATAATAGTAGGTACTCAATAAAAATACCTTTTAATTATTACAAAAGTCTCGGCTCATTCAAAGGTTTAGATAAAGTAACAAAATACAATTTAAAACAAAATAAGGAAAACAAAGAAAGCCCAAACAATACAACTTTGAAAATTTTATTATTCAAAATATTTAACATATGGTGCTAGTGTTTTCTGGGCTGAAAATGGTATGTAACCCTGTCTCACAGCCTACCTACAAGAATGTGAGAGTTACTGAAAGAGCAGTGGAAATAAAAAATGAAAAAAAAAAAAAAGAATGTGGGAGAATACTATAGTTAAAAAAAATCCCAAATTAATTAACTGCTTATTTGAACCAAGTTGTTTTTCTAGGTAAAGTGCCAGTGTTGTTTGTTTGCTTTTTTAAAGAAAGTCCCATTTAATGAAATTAATGATTTATTAAACTATACTGTGCTAAGATACGGCTTGTAGATATAAAGAAGAATCTCCTGCACTTAGTATAATTAAAAATTATGTTTGAGTTGCTCTCATCTTTTATTAGAAAAGACAGTGAGAATTAATTCTTTGTTAAACTGTCTATACACCTTATAAATTGCCTGATACATTCTTACCTCTTCCAACCTCAATTTCAAAAGGGAACTGCATACAGTATAGTTTAGTTTCAAAATCATATGTGATTTGGAAACACACATACACTTCAGCACATCTGCTCTAGAAGTTAAATGAAAAACATTAGCAAAATCATTCTCCGAGTATATGTTGTGTAATTGTTAACCCTTTTCAGATAATGCTTCTGATTATCTTTCACCAATCTCAGACTATTTTAAGTACTACATTTTCCAAGGTTAAGAGACAGGTACAGACTGCTATGAGAATTAATAGCATTAACATGAGCAAAAGTAGACAAGTACAGTCTGAAGATTAACTGTATGTTATTTAGCTCTCTGCATATAGTAGCGTATGTAGCATATGATCAATCTGAGAAAGTTAGGTACTATATATAACAACAACAAAAAAATAACTGAATCAAGGCCTCCACCAAAAATAAAAGCTGTACTTATCATGTAATCAAAAATTAAATAATTTCAAATTCATCACAAAGCTCCCCTTTAAGCTTGAAATTAGAAAAGGATAAAAGTATAAAGGTAGAAAGATAACCCTTATAGTTATATTTATTCCTTAATAATTAAGATTTGCATTAAAAAATTAAGATTCTCCTCCTGAATTTTAGAAAATGCTTACCAAAATATTTCCGAAAAACAAGCGTGACACTGTATTTGGCTACATAAAGAAACTACAAGGAATATTTAAAAACACTAAACAAACACAAAAGAAATAAGGACCACAGAATCAATTTGGGTCACACTGTATCTATGTGTTCCTGAGAACATTATCACTGCCTGGTTGTCATGCTCAGTTCTCCCTTCTACAATGCGCCGCACATCCAATCCACAAGCACACAGAATTCCAAGAACATTACCAAATATTAAGTCAGAGCACTTCTGAAACACACCTTATAATTGTCCACAGCTTCTGCAGTTCATATCAGAGCTAAGCAGCTTCTCTTTATCTTCACCAGTGATGTAAATACAAATACCATACATCACTCATCAAAACAAAACAAAAACCCCCACAATTAGCAATAAATTTATTGCCTCAGAGATAAATCTCCTCTGTTAACCCAAACCAACATTACATCTTGATGTAAACCTAAGCACATGCTGAGCACCCCGCTGCTTATCTCCTCTATCATTTGTTTCTAACGATAGCTGACAAACTAGCCACACAAATCCTTTTTTAGCTGCTGATCAGACAGATCCCCCTTTGACAATCCAGCATGGTGGAACACTCGAAAATTCTTCCTGCTTCTATTCTATTGCTTGCTCTAAAACCCGGTTTCCTTTTCATTGAGATAATAGCCTTTTCTGCAGTCACATGACTCAGAAGCTACATTAGCAGAGCTTTATGATAATAGACTGAGTAAGCCTCTACCCCCTCCTGCTATTAAGGGAATGTCTTTTTCTTTTCTCTCCCTCTCTCTCCCTCTCCTCTCTCACACACAGTCTCAGACTCAGTCTCTCACTCTCTCACACACACATACACACGTGCATGCAATGTACACATGCACTCACATATGCATGTCTAAAATTATTTAGTCTTGGAATGTTAATCATAAATAAAAAATATATACCCTAAAATGAAAATATAATTTCTAGATCTGCTGCTAAAAATAAATGCTCAAAACAAACATCCTGATGCATGATTTTCCTTTCACTAGGATGTACCACACTGGCCATGAACAATGAGGGGCAGTTAAAAACAAATATATACTCTCTTCAGCTTTGCCCTCAACGATATAAATCTGACAAATCTGGCATAATGAACACGTTGGAGACATTACAGCTATCCACATACTAAGAATTAATTCCCTGTATTAGTAAAACACATATACATATATTTTTTAACACCAAAATGTACTCTTGTTAAGAATATATCCTTATTAAGTAATTTATAATTTGTTCCAAGAGGAAAACTATTCCCATGGCCAAAGCAATCTTAAAAAATAATAATCAAAAGTTCCTTTAAGGCTGGTTACCTTTGTCCATTTCTGATAAATGATCAACTCTCAAAACACATATCTGGAAACACCAGCACAGTGCCTGACACACAGAGGCTGCTCCATATTTTTTTTAAAATTTCCCTAGTAACAAGTAGAAGTACCAGATCAAAAGAAAGCAGCTGATTACATTATATTCCTACTTCATCTTTGGTGATGGTTTGTTTCACACTAAAAACTGTTCTTAATCCACGAAGCAAGCAATTTGAGGAAGAAGTTTAAATGTGAGAGTGCTGGGTAGTTGAAAGTGTGGGAAAAGATGGTGTAAGGAACTACGCTCAAGTACAACGTGCAAAGTGAAGAACGCTGTACACGAGGAGACTAAAAGAATGACAGATTCTGTTAATCTGAAGTCAACAGAAATTTAAACTATATTTTACATTTCTTGGTTGTAACTGGCTTCCTCATCTCAAAATGCAAAACATATTTTAATATATATATTTTACTTTTAACCGTGATAAAATACACATAACACAAAATTTATCATCTTAACCATTTGTAAGTGTACAGTTCAATAGGGTTAAGTACATTCATACTGTTACGCAACAGATCTCCCGAACTTTTTCATCTTGCAAAACCGAAACTCTACACCCATTAAACAACTCCTATTTCCTCCTCCCCCAGCCCCTGGCAACCACCATTCTACTTTCTGTTTCTAACAGTTTGAGTACTTTAGATACCTCATATAAGTGGAATCATACATTAATTGTTCTTTTGTGTATACTTTACAGATTATTTTAATACCAGATCAAGACAGAGTTTTCATTTCACAAAATCATTCTACATAAACTGCATTATTCATAAGTAAACTGAGCCAAACTTATATTCTTTAATACAGAAAAACCAAGAATTATTACAGATACCAGAAGGGATTATTATCATTATCATATAAAAGTTATCTATATAAAAAACTCTCTTAAGTTCTCAGAACTCAAAGAATTTGACAACTCTAATTCCAAAATTAGAGTTGGAATTAGTTTAATTAACCACTCAACATACAAATAAATAGGACAGAATGAGTGTTTACTAATTCTCTTTAAGTCACTGAAGGGAACCATGGCCACTCTGGAAGATAACACTAACAACAGAGCCTGAAATGATAGTGAGGTGTCAGGGAACATAAGTTTTCATAAAGACCTGAGCAAAGAAATTCAATTAGGAAATAAAATAATTTCAGAGATGAAGAAAATAAACATAAAAAATTTAAAATACCAGCCTATGCCAACACCTCATAATGAAAACCCAAAGTACAATTCAGAATTTTTAAGATAATATTTTAATTGCTAAAGAACCTTTAAAAGTTATAATGATTTTTACCACCACCTAAATATTTTCATTATGGACGTAAAATCTAAAATCAATAATCAGCCAAGGCAACATATAAAATCAATCCAATGACTAGCAGACATAAGACTTTCAAAAGACTAGCAAAAAACTGCAGGGGGCAGTTTGTGAAATCCGTCTACCCAAATGTGTTCTTTTTCTGCTCACAAGGTCATGAAACCTTTGGCAATCTTATAGATCACTACCATAGAGACAGGATGAGGTCACAGACATGCTAACATTAACACCATGTGTCCTTTATTAACTACAATGGCGCTTTCACAAGTTATTTCTCAGCCAGATCATGGGCAGCAGCAAAATGTTGTGCATTCCCTGACCAGATCAATCGCAGTAAGAGAACGCCTCCTGCCAAACACATCTAAGTAAAATGTCTTGATCCAGATTCTGTGCTTACACTTCAAGATGTATTGCTGTTAGCAAATCTGTCCCTCTATCATATTTTCTGCTGGCAATACACGAACTGGTAAAATTGCCTAACTCTCCTCCTGAGTGCAAAAGATAGCAACAGCAGATTTTATCATTAGCAATTTTAAACTTTTTTCTTCACCAAGGCAGTAGTGTTTATAAGGGAATTAGACTAGATAATTTGTCAAGTTGTTTTTAGCTTTAACATTTTATGATGGTGGTTGTATATAATTGTGGTTCATTTCTTAATCCAAGAGTCTGGTGAGAAGTAAAACAAGGATTCAACAGAGTAATGTTTTCATTTTTAAACTGAGGTACAATTTACATTCAGTGCCATATACAGATCTAAAGAGAACTTAAGAGTAAAGTTCAATAGTTGAGACAAATGAACGCATCTATGTAATCCAGGCTCCTATCAAAATGTAGAACACTTCCATCACTCTGCAAAGTTCTCTTGTGCCTGTTCTCAGCCAAACTCCACACCTCTCGTCCTTGCCAACAACCACTATACTCTGATTTTCTATTACCACAGATTAGTTTTCTTTGTCTAGAACTTTAAATAAATGAAATCATACAGTAAGTACTCTCTGTCCTGGCTCCTTTCAGTACAAAGCTTTCAAGTTTCATCCATATTACTGCATAGCCTTGGGGGATTGGTTCTAGGAGCTCCCTGTGGATACCAAAATCCATGGATGCTCAAGTCCTGGATATAAAAGGTATAGAATCTGCATATAATCTATGCATATCCTCTCATATACATGAAATCATCTCTAGATTACTTATGATGCCTAACAAAATGTAAGCGCCATGCAAATAGTTGTTATACTGGATTGTTTTGGGAATAATGACAAGGGAAAAAAGTCTGCACATGTTCAGTAGAGACAACATATTTTTTCTCCCGAGTATTTTCTATCTGAGGTTGGCCGAATCTAGTGTGCAGAACCCACTAATACAGAGGGTGACTGTATATTAACAATTTGTTTCTTTTCATTGCTTAGGATATTGTATGAATATACTAAAGTTTGTCCATTCTCCTGTTGGTAGACCTTTAAGTTGTTTCTAACTGGGAGCTTGTGATGAACAGAATTCTGACGTGGTTCTGCAAGATTCTCTACCCCCTGGTGGACATGTTCTGCACATTTCCTAGGACTGTAAATATGACAGATGTTTTTACCCTGATGATCAGTTTATGTTATTTGGCACAACTGGCTCTAAGAAAGAAAGATGACCAGGGTGGGCCTGAGCTAACCATGCATTTTCTTTGTTAGTGTACCCGAGGGGCAGGCTCCTCAGCATTAGAGCACTCACACTGAAGGGCAGAGACCACACCTTTTATCTCTCTAACCCACAGCAGCATCTATCCTAGTGCTGCTTCTGTATGACACATGGTCAAAATTTATATACTGATAGTTCTTTTTCCTTAAAAAGGTGATTACGTTGCAACATGAAAAAATGCTTTTGAAGAGGCCACTTTAGAGGGAGGAAAGAGCATGCCCTCAGAGTTAGACTTCTGTCCGAATACATATGCCAGATACGCAGTGCCTGAGCAAGTTACTTAACCTCCCTGTCTCAGGTTCCTTATATATAAACGTGTGTCTCTGGGAGAGAGAGGATGTTTATATTGTTATTGTGAAGAGTCTATGAATTATACGTAAAGCAACTAGCCCAGTGCATGGCACAGGAAGACATCAATTGATGGTAGTCATCATTAGCTCTTAGTTTGATATGATGTTCAGCAAAAAGAAGAAACAATGTCTGTATATCAAAACTGTAGGCCGGGTGCGGTGGCTCACATCTGTAATTCCAGCACTTTGGGAGGCCGAGGCGGGTGTTGGGAGTTTGATACCAGCCTGGCTAACATGGTGAAACTCTGTCTCTATTAAAATACAAAAAAGTAGACGGGCGTGGTGGTGCATGCCTGTAGTCCCAGCTACTTGGGAGGTTAAGGCAGGAGAATCACTTGAACCCAGGAGGTGGAGGTTGCAGTGAGCCGAGATCACACCATTGCACTCCAGCCTGGGCAACANACAAAATTTCTTCTTTATACACTATGACCACATATTTATTAATTAAAAATGAGATAAGCTCTGAAGGTGACATGTTTAACAAGTTGCAGGGTGTGAACTTTTCAGTCATTTATAATATTAATTTGTAAACCCATTAGCATTGTAATTCCATATTATAGCTAAATATCAGATTTTTTAAACCTGATAAAATATCATGAAAAAATCTATATGTTAAATACATTTTTAAATGCAGTGAGAAATACGTTCCATAAATAGTAGGATAGTAAGGGGAAAAGTAATACTGCCCATTTGAATTTACTGTTTCCATTAGGCATAGATCTGCATAGAATTAAGTCACTTGGGCCTCTGACCTCCTTCCTCAGGTGAGCAAGGGATAGAGAAAAGGGCCATCTTTGAATCTCTTGCTTGTGGATATCATCCCACTAACATTAACTAGAGACTTTTTTTTTTTTTTTAATCTGTAGGAAAATGAGCCTTAGAAAAGGCCCAACTGTACTAAGCTAGCAGGGACTGCCATTTTGTTGGGTTATTTCCAATAAAAGGCTTATGCAAACAGCAGTGCATAAATGTCTATGATACTACTGCAGATTATACCCACACAAAAGAGGGCTGAAGAGAAGGACTATAGAGTGCAATCACTTCTAAATACGACTCTGCCAAGTTACCACTTCATGAAATGGAATAATATACAAATAGCATACTACATTTCCATCTCAGCATTTGTACTTCATCCAAGGATTTCAGAGGCTTGAAACGACTGAGTTAAATTCTTCCTAATTAGCGCACTGTAAACCACTCTAAAGTAAGTTGTCTTTAAAAATGTATTTACTCCTTGAAGTCAGTGGAGTACCACTAGGTTAAAACTGAAATTCTTAAGTGACCTGTTAACCAGAGTTAATGAGAACCCTAGTGGTCTATACAGGTTATACCTTATAAACCTTGGGCTTTCACAAACGCCAAAGGCTCAGAGAAAGATCACAATAATTTGATTCACTGATTAATCCTGCTCTTTGAGATTAGTATTATTCCCAAATAAGTCTCTGACAGTTTTAATGAACAACCAGAACTTTAAAAGGGGCTAAAGAGAATGTGAGAGTCATCTAGTCTTGGGACTCTCAAAGTCATCCGTTTCAAATTCTCAGACTTGGATAACCATTGTCTCTGGTTAGACTTTTCTGGTACAGACAGTCATTCTCTATATCCACAGGGTATTGGTTCCAGGAGAGGGAGAGGGAGAGAAGACGACGACCAAAAAATGATGATGACAGTCAGGTTAAACTGGGTGAGACCAGAGGTCATTTTCATTCTAATTTCCAAACTTTTAGTAATGTTGTTTTCATCATTTAAAAATATGGCAAAGACCAGGTGTGGTGGCTCATGCCCTGTAATCCCAGCACTTTGGGAGGCAGAGGCAGGTGGATCACTTGAGCTCCGGAGTTTGAGACCAGCCTGGGCAACATGGCGAAACCCATCTCTACAAAAAATACAAAAATCAGGCAGGTGTGGTGACACACACTTGTAGCTCCAGCTACTCAGGCGGCTGAGGTGGGAGGATCATCTGAGCCTGGAAGGTCAAGGTCTGCAGTGAGCCATAACTGCACTACTACACTCCAGCCTGGTTGACAGAGTAAGACCCTGTGTCAAAAAAAAAAAAAGAAAAAGAAAAGTCAGCCGAATGTGGTGGCAAGCCTGTGGTCCCTGCTGTTGAGCAGACTGAGGCGAGAGGATCACTTGAGCCCAGGAGGCAGAGGATGCAGTGAGCTGAGATTGTGCCACCGCACTCCAGCATGGGCATCAGCGAGACCTCATTTCAAAAAAAAAAAAAAAAAAAGCCAAAATGTTTATATAACTTCTGAAGCTGGGTATGATGGGTACATGGAAGTTTACTATACTATTCTAAATGTCTATAATACAAATGTTAAAACAGAGTTCAGTGTACCAAAAGGTGACAAATCTTTAATCTACAAAATTTCTTCTTTATACACTATGACCACATATTTATTAATTAAAATGAGATAAGCTCTGAAGGTGACATGTTTAACAAGTTGCAGGGTGTGAACTTTTCAGTCATTTATAATATTAATTTGTAAACCCATTAGCATTGTAATTCCATATTATAGCTAAATATCAGATTTTTTAAACCTGATAAAATATCATGAAAAAATCTATATGTTAAATACATTTTAAATGCAGTGAGAAATACGTTCCATAAATAGTAGGATAGTAAGGGGAAAAGTAATACTGCCCATTTGAATTTACTGTTTCCATTAGGCATAGATCTGCATAGAATTAAGTCACTTGGGCCTCTGACCTCCTTCCTCAGGTGAGCAAGGGATAGAGAAAAGGGCCATCTTTGAATCTCTTGCTTGTGGATATCATCCCACTAACATTAACTAGAGACTTTTTTTTTTTTTTAATCTGTAGGAAAATGAGCCTTAGAAAAGGCCCAACTGTACTAAGCTAGCAGGGACTGCCATTTTGTTGGGTTATTTCCAATAAAAGGCTTATGCAAACAGCAGTGCATAAATGTCTATGATACTACTGCAGATTATACCCACACAAAAGAGGGCTGAAGAGAAGGACTATAGAGTGCAATCACTTCTAAATACGACTCTGCCAAGTTACCACTTCATGAAATGGAATAATATACAAATAGCATACTACATTTCCATCTCAGCATTTGTACTTCATCCAAGGATTTCAGAGGCTTGAAACGACTGAGTTAAATTCTTCCTAATTAGCGCACTGTAAACCACTCTAAAGTAAGTTGTCTTTAAAATGTATTTACTCCTTGAAGTCAGTGGAGTACCACTAGGTTAAAACTGAAATTCTTAAGTGACCTGTTAACCAGAGTTAATGAGAACCCTAGTGGTCTATACAGGTTATACCTTATAAACCTTGGGCTTTCACAAACGCCAAAGGCTCAGAGAAAGATCACAATAATTTGATTCACTGATTAATCCTGCTCTTTGAGATTAGTATTATTCCCAAATAAGTCTCTGACAGTTTTAATGAACAACCAGAACTTTAAAAGGGGCTAAAGAGAATGTGAGAGTCATCTAGTCTTGGGACTCTCAAAGTCATCCGTTTCAAATTCTCAGACTTGGATAACCATTGTCTCTGGTTAGACTTTTCTGGTACAGACAGTCATTCTCTATATCCACAGGGTATTGGTTCCAGGACCTCCCATGGATACTAAAATCCTCAGATGCTCAAGTCCCTGATATAAAATGATATTTGCTTATAACCTACACATAGACTTTATTTATAGATTACTTAAAATGCCTAATACAATGTGCTATGTAAAAAATTGTTATATTGTGTTGTTTTTAAAATTTGTACTATTTTTACTGGTTTTAAAAAATATTTTTGATCCATGGTTGGTTGAATTCAAAGATGTGAAACCTGCAGACACGGAGGGCTGAATGTATCTAGCTTTAGAATCATTTATGTACTAAGTAAGGAGAATCTCCCTAACTGTTATTAAGTAAAAAAGAAACTGAAAGCAGAGAGTGGACCATACTACTTAAGTAGTGGTGGTTAGTGGCTGGCTGCAGCAGGGAACGCCTGTAATCCCAGCACTTTGGGAGGCTGAGGTCGGAGGATCGCTTGAGCCCAGGAGCTCAAGACCAGCCTGGGCAACATAGTGAGACACTGTATCTATTATTTAAAAATACAATAAAACAAAATAAAATGTTAGAGAGGATGGAGCTTTCAGGGTACAACATATGCTTTGACCATGATGGCTTAATGGCCCTATATAACTTCTTCCCATCCTTGGTGGGTTAACCAGATTTGCTCTTCTGACTCTACATTCTCTGGTTCGCCTATGTATTAACTTTTCCCAAATAGAGTCAAAAGAAAGTGACAATCATACACATTAGGGCCCTGAAGAAACCTGGCTCCTCAATTTATCAAATATTACACAGGTCATTGGTATTAAGGCTTTTATGTCTTTTTTTGGACAGCCTACTTGGATGAAGATCAGACTAATTAATGTTTTCATTTATTTGCAGATTTGACCATACAAATAGAATTGTCAAAGACAAGAAGCTACTCTTTGTAGAGATGTTATATTCTGAGACAAATAATTAAATATTCATGTATTCCAAATTTCAACAGGCACAAGAGACATTTGTGACAAAAGGTGCTAGGGAATATGTGTTTTAAGTTTGTCTGCAAGACTGCATTTCTCACAGCGTATCACTGCTTCTTAGCACCTTCAGCCTGTTCTGACTCAACTTCAAGTGTACTGTTAAATGCTTTTGAATGAGGTTGATTTCTTTCACCTTTCCTTTCCTTTCTTCTGTTTTCTACTTATTTCTATTCATCTTCCTCTCAAATTTTTGTGAAGATTATTTATCCTTGTAAGGAAGAGGGTGATAACTGCAGTCACAGTGGCAAGTATGGGAAAAGAGGGCAAATATCAT
>NW_016805524.1:2147290-2173347 GCF_001698545.2 Rhinopithecus bieti | reverse complement strand
GGAAGATCGCTTGAACCCAGGAGGTCAAGAACAGCCTGGGCAACAGCAAGACCTCATTTAAAAAAAAAAAAAAAAAAAGCCAAAAATGTTTATATAACTTCTGAAGCTGGGTATGATGGGTACATGGAAGTTTACTATACTATTCTAAATGTCTATAATACAAATGTTAAAAACAGAGTTCAGTGTACCAAAAGGTGACAAATCTTTAATCTACAAAATTTCTTCTTTATACACTATGACCACATATTTATTAATTAAAAATGAGATAAGCTCTGAAGGTGACATGTTTAACAAGTTGCAGGGTGTGAACTTTTCAGTCATTTATAATATTAATTTGTAAACCCATTAGCATTGTAATTCCATATTATAGCTAAATATCAGATTTTTTAAACCTGATAAAATATCATGAAAAAATCTATATGTTAAATACATTTTTAAATGCAGTGAGAAATACGTTCCATAAATAGTAGGATAGTAAGGGGAAAAGTAATACTGCCCATTTGAATTTACTGTTTCCATTAGGCATAGATCTGCATAGAATTAAGTCACTTGGGCCTCTGACCTCCTTCCTCAGGTGAGCAAGGGATAGAGAAAAGGGCCATCTTTGAATCTCTTGCTTGTGGATATCATCCCACTAACATTAACTAGAGACTTTTTTTTTTTTTTTAATCTGTAGGAAAATGAGCCTTAGAAAAGGCCCAACTGTACTAAGCTAGCAGGGACTGCCATTTTGTTGGGTTATTTCCAATAAAAGGCTTATGCAAACAGCAGTGCATAAATGTCTATGATACTACTGCAGATTATACCCACACAAAAGAGGGCTGAAGAGAAGGACTATAGAGTGCAATCACTTCTAAATACGACTCTGCCAAGTTACCACTTCATGAAATGGAATAATATACAAATAGCATACTACATTTCCATCTCAGCATTTGTACTTCATCCAAGGATTTCAGAGGCTTGAAACGACTGAGTTAAATTCTTCCTAATTAGCGCACTGTAAACCACTCTAAAGTAAGTTGTCTTTAAAAATGTATTTACTCCTTGAAGTCAGTGGAGTACCACTAGGTTAAAACTGAAATTCTTAAGTGACCTGTTAACCAGAGTTAATGAGAACCCTAGTGGTCTATACAGGTTATACCTTATAAACCTTGGGCTTTCACAAACGCCAAAGGCTCAGAGAAAGATCACAATAATTTGATTCACTGATTAATCCTGCTCTTTGAGATTAGTATTATTCCCAAATAAGTCTCTGACAGTTTTAATGAACAACCAGAACTTTAAAAGGGGCTAAAGAGAATGTGAGAGTCATCTAGTCTTGGGACTCTCAAAGTCATCCGTTTCAAATTCTCAGACTTGGATAACCATTGTCTCTGGTTAGACTTTTCTGGTACAGACAGTCATTCTCTATATCCACAGGGTATTGGTTCCAGGACCTCCCATGGATACTAAAATCCTCAGATGCTCAAGTCCCTGATATAAAATGATATTTGCTTATAACCTACACATAGACTTTATTTATAGATTACTTAAAATGCCTAATACAATGTGCTATGTAAAAAATTGTTATATTGTGTTGTTTTAAAATTTGTACTATTTTACTGGTTTTAAAAAATATTTTGATCCATGGTTGGTTGAATTCAAAGATGTGAAACCTGCAGACACGGAGGGCTGAATGTATCTAGCTTTAGAATCATTTATGTACTAAGTAAGGAGAATCTCCCTAACTGTTATTAAGTAAAAAAGAAACTGAAAGCAGAGAGTGGACCATACTACTTAAGTAGTGGTGGTTAGTGGCTGGCTGCAGCAGGGAACGCCTGTAATCCCAGCACTTTGGGAGGCTGAGGTCGGAGGATCGCTTGAGCCCAGGAGCTCAAGACCAGCCTGGGCAACATAGTGAGACACTGTATCTATTATTTAAAATACAATAAAACAAAATAAAATGTTAGAGAGGATGGAGCTTTCAGGGTACAACATATGCTTTGACCATGATGGCTTAATGGCCCTATATAACTTCTTCCCATCCTTGGTGGGTTAACCAGATTTGCTCTTCTGACTCTACATTCTCTGGTTCGCCTATGTATTAACTTTTCCCAAATAGAGTCAAAAGAAAGTGACAATCATACACATTAGGGCCCTGAAGAAACCTGGCTCCTCAATTTATCAAATATTACACAGGTCATTGGTATTAAGGCTTTTATGTCTTTTTTTGGACAGCCTACTTGGATGAAGATCAGACTAATTAATGTTTTCATTTATTTGCAGATTTGACCATACAAATAGAATTGTCAAAGACAAGAAGCTACTCTTTGTAGAGATGTTATATTCTGAGACAAATAATTAAATATTCATGTATTCCAAATTTCAACAGGCACAAGAGACATTTGTGACAAAAGGTGCTAGGGAATATGTGTTTTAAGTTTGTCTGCAAGACTGCATTTCTCACAGCGTATCACTGCTTCTTAGCACCTTCAGCCTGTTCTGACTCAACTTCAAGTGTACTGTTAAATGCTTTTGAATGAGGTTGATTTCTTTCACCTTTCCTTTCCTTTCTTCTGTTTTCTACTTATTTCTATTCATCTTCCTCTCAAATTTTGTGAAGATTATTTATCCTTGTAAGGAAGAGGGTGATAACTGCAGTCACAGTGGCAAGTATGGGAAAAGAGGGCAAATATCATTAGCAGAAAAAAGACATATTTCCTTAAAGGCCCATAAGCCACAGTAATAGTTTATAATAATGGAAAAGTATTTCTTATACCTAACTTGTTGTCTTCTAGTTCTTTCTTTTTTTAGCTCTAAGTTAATTTCATCCAACAAACACATATTCAGTACCAATGACGTATAAGACACTAGGTCTCCAGAACAAAATCCCTGCCCTCCAGGGACTCATAATCAAAGAGGGAAAAATAGAAAAGCAGGCAAAACTTAGAAAATATAATCAGAATGCCAGAGTAGAAATGTATCAAAAATGATACCTGAATTAGGGACAATAGTTAGGAAGTGTGCAATATCATTGAGAAACGATGAAACTCTGAACTTAACTTAAAAAAAAACCTCTCAGGCCGGGCGCGGTGGCTGAAGCCTGTAATCCCAGCACTTCGGGAGGCCGAGACGGGCGGATCACGAGGTCAGGAGATCGAGACCATCCTGGCTAAACATGGTGAAACCCCGTTTCTACTAAAAAATACAAAAAACTAGCCGGGCGAGGTGGCGGGCGCCTGTAGTCCCAGCTACTCGGGAGGCTGAGGCAGGAGAATGGCGTAAACCCGGGAGGCGGAGCTTGTAGTGAGCTGAGATCCGGCCACTGCACTCCAGCCTGGGCCACAGAGCGAGACTCCATCTCAAAAAAAAAAAAAAAAAAACACCTCTCATATATATGGTCAAATGATTTTTGACAAGGGTACCAAGACCATTCAATGGGGAAAGGGTAGTCTTTTCAACAAATAGTACTGGGAAACTTGGATATCCTCATGAAAAAGAATAATGCTGGAGCCTTACCTTACGTATACAAAAATTAACTCATAATGATTCACAAGATCTAAATGTAAGAGAGTAAAAGTTAAACAATACTTACAAGAAAACACAAGGGAAAAAACTTCATGACACGGGATTTGGTATTTCTTATATCTGATACCAAAAGCATGGGCAACAAAAGAAAAATAACTTGGATTTCATCAAAATTAAAAACTTTCAGGCATCAAAAGGCACTATCAACAGAGTGAAAAGGCAACCCATGGGACAGGAAAAAAAATTGCAAACTGTATATTTGATAAGGGATTGACATCCAGAATATATGACGAACTCCTACAACTCAATAGCAAAAAAGCAAGGAACCCGATTACTGGCAAAGGACTTGAACACACATTTCTCCAAAGACGACATACAAATAGGCCAATAAGCACATGGAAATATGCTCAACATCACTAATCATTAGGGAAATGCAAATAAAAAGCACAATAAGATACTACCTCACACCCATAAGGATGGCTACCATCAAAAATATAGAAAATAACAAGTGTTGGTGAGGATGCAGAAAAACTAGAACCCTTGTGCATTCCTGATGGCATGTAAAATGGCACATCCATAGTGGAAAACACTGTGGAAAACAAAAGTTTTTCAAAAAATATGATCCTGCAATTCCACTTCTGGGTATGTATCCAAAAGAACTGAAAGCAGGGACTTGAATAGATGTAAGAACACATGTCCATAGCCGCGTTATACACAATAGCCAAAAGGTGAAAGCAACTCAAGTGTCCATTGACAGATGAATAAACAAAATGTGGTACACAATACAATATTATTCAGCCATAAAAAGGAAATTTTAACACCAGCTACAACATAAATGAACCTTGAAGATATTATGCTAAGTGAAATAAGCCAGTCACAAAAAGACAAAGATTGTATGATTCCTCTTACATGAGGTAGTCAAATCTTTAAGTAGCTCCAGCAATGAGAATGGTGGTTACCAGGGGCGGGGGGAGAGGGGGCAGGTAGGAATGGGGAGTTAGAGTTTAATGGGTAGAGTGTTTAATGGGTAAAGGAAGATGAAAAAGTTGTGAAAATGGATGTTGTTGATAGTTGTATAACAGTGTGAATACCCTTAATGCCACAGAACTATACATTTAAGAAAGGTTAAAAGGGTCAATTTTATGTGTATTTTATCAGACTTTTTTGAAAAGTCTAATATAAATATTTCTTTACTTAGCAAACATAAAAGTGCCTCTCAAATTTTGCTTATATTTTCAACATTTTAACTCAAGGAAAGAATATTCTTTGTCAGCTGCCAAATTAGGAAAGACTTACTTTGATTCACAAGAAGGAAACAAAATAAAATTTCAAAATACCTTTTTACCTCAGTGGTTAAACTGAGGATTACCTCTGATTCATAAGGAGAGAAGCCAAGGGACAACAGACACATGACCATTCCTTAACGAAAGAGATGTCTGGTTTGTTCTACAATGATTGGAACCCCCAAGTCTATCACAGCCACCTGCTGTGTGCCCAAGGTTGCAAGTGACTCATGTTAATTTGTCAGTAGTTTGGTAAGTGAAATTACCCAAAAATTTAAGAGTATTTTCTGCCAAACTTAAAAAACAGGAGATCAAAATTATGTATTGACTAAACAAGAGAAACTCACAAAAAGTGTAGAGAAATGTAGAGAATTTTATTTCAGAAATGAAAGAACTAATAAAAATTTAGATCCACACTTTAAGCCAGCCATGAAAAGCATACATAGGTAATTCTATATAACCCAACCTAATCGATAATTCCCAGTTTATTTATATTTTACTGTGTAATATAGTAGTAAGTACATACTAATTCAAAGACAAAAATATACAGACACAAAATGCAACTTTGAATCTCTCAAGGGTAAGCCCTAGCGTGGAATCCATCATGTTCAGCACATGCACAACACATACGCTGTGGTTACCTCCTCTCCCCTCACACGGCAGACATTGCCAATTAATCACTTCTAAGCCTGTATGTGGCCTCTCAATTCTCCTCAACACAGCACTCCATGCAATCACTATAATCAATAGGAATTGGCACCAGAGATTGAAGCATGCTTGCCATCCCAGCACCAAGGTGACAGTCGGGGGAAGATTAGGCATAACCATGAATCACACACAAAGAAGATCCAGGAGAACCTCTGCTAGCGGAAAGAAGATCTACACAACAGCTTTTGCAATAGCAACTTGCTACATGAATGGAAGCTGAATCTGCTGACTTGAAGCAGCTACCTTTCCTTCCTAAGTCTGTTTTGGATGTGAATAAAGATCCAGCCAAGTCATCAGTGGTGCAATAAGCTCCATAGTTCTTTACATACAGAGAGCTTTTATCCTTGACAGAATTAAAGAACTGAGGGACACATTTAAGGATATGTTCTTAGAGTTTTGTTACTGCTACTACAGAAAACCTTCCCTAGCAAGAGGGGAAGATTTCCAGATCGGCCAGCCACTCACTACCTGTCCCTCTAATTTTGCTGCTTCCTCCCAGGTTTCTACTCAAACTACATTCCCAACCATTCCTAGAGACCAGCTGGCAGAATGGGAGGCAAGGAAATGGAGGCAGATTTGCAAGTGACAAAAACATTATTCAGAGACAAGCTCTCAATCAGGCTGCCATTGCTAGTAAGTGAATCACGACAAGAACAGGGACTAAAGGACAGATTTTACAGTGCCGCTGCATGGAAGATTTGGGACCACAGCTGCCTTACCCAGTCAGGTCAAACCATGAAGAAGCAGTAGTATTGTTTTTGTTGTTTCATTATATTTTCCAACATAAACATGGCCGACTTCATTGTAAAGGTGCCTCATTGGTTATACCATTTGACAGACTAAAGAGAAAGAAAAAAGCAATAAAGGCACACTATTTTATTATTTTTTAAATCAAACACTTTTAGTGCTTACCATATGCCAAATATCGGTCTAAGCTTTTAATTAATATTCACATTCATTTCTTTCACAGTACCATGGAGCTGGTACTGTTATGCCTCCCAATTTACACATGAGGAAACTGTGGCACAGAAAAGTCAAGTAAAGCTAAAGTAAACGGGTTAGGATTGGAATTCATACAGTCTGGTTCCAGAGTCTGTGCTCTCAGTCATGATACAAAAAGAACAGAGGGCACCTGTGCCTACTGTCTCATTGGTTCCTCCAAATCTCATGAGATTGGTTTCATTCTTCCCTTTTAGAGATGAAAAAACTGAGGCTCAGTGAAGTGAAGTAAATTACTTAAGGTTACTAACAGAGTAGAAAGACTGCAAAACACTATTTACTGGGCACAAACAATGTGCTAGCCACTCTGATGGGTGTCATCTTTTAATCCTCAACAGCCCTATGACAGAGGCACTAGTTTAGTCCACTTTACAGCTAAAGAAAATAGGGCTTAGAGAGAGGTCTGGTAGTTTAATTGGGGCCAAATTAGTAAGAACAGAAGAAATTTAAGTTCAGACCAGTTGAGTCCCAAATCCCTGGCTTTTCCCTTCTGATGCTACTATAAATAAAACTTTATATATCAGCTACAATAACATGTAAGGCATTGTTAGGGTGACAAAGATGACTCAGTTCCATTTAAGAAGCTTACAGTATATTGAAGGAGAAAGGTTAGTTATTCAAATCACTATAATTGCCACACATTTATTCATGAACCATTCCTTGGGGTCCTTCCTAAATGCAGGGCACTGTTCTAGGCACTGCATATAGCAGCAAACCAATCATGTACTTTCCTTGCCCTCTTGACCTAACAATCTAGAGACAGACAATAAACAAGATAAATAAGGAAAAGATATAGTATGTAAGATGATGATAAGCACTAAGGAGGAAGAGCAGCAGGCAGGAGGATTAGAGAAGAGGGCAGGAGGTGGACATTTGAGATGGGGCCGTCGGGGCCTCCCCTGTGCTTTGCTAGACTGTTAGCAAGGCAACATGCCTCACATCACTACTGCCAAAACCGCCCCCGCCCCTTTCCAAATGCCATAGGGTCGCTGGCCCTGGAGAACCACACAGAGACTATAGTTTCCTGCCATTCTCTGAAGTCTTGTACAATTTGGCCTCTATTAGAGAACTTTTTCACTGTTGTCCCTTGGCTTCAGTGACACTGGCACTATCTTATTTCTCCTTTCCTACCTCCCTGACCTGTCTTGGGTCTGCGTCTCCCTGTCACTGAGTCCCACCTCTGCAACAACAGCAAAAAAAAAAAAAAAAAAAAAGAGAGAGATGAGCATGTCTTTTTTCTTTTCCTTTTTTTTGAGACACAGTCTTGCTCTGTCACCCAGGCTGGAGTACAGTGGCACGATTTCGGCTCACTGTAACCTCTGCCTTCTAGGTGATCCTCCCACCTCAGACTCCCCAGTAGCTGGGATCAGAGGCACACCACCATGCTTGGCTAATTTTTTATATTTTTTGTACAGACAGGATTTCCTCATGTTGCCCAGGCTGGTCTTGAACTCATGAGCTCAAGTGATATGCCAGCCTCGGCCTCCCAAAGTGCTGGGATTACAGGTGTGAACCACTGCGCCTGGCCCAATGGGCATTTCTTGAATAACAACCTTGCCCTTTCTTCTCACTACAAAGCTGCTCCTTAAAATCTTGTCTGCTGATACAGTATCAAAGATCATATCCATGTAAATGAGACCCAATTTTCATTTGTAGCTTCAGGATATCACCTTAGCTACTACAGTACCCAACTTTCAAGCTCTCATGAACATCTCTCCCTAGATGTAACCAAAATTGAACTCCTCACCTTTCTGAGGAACTCTTTCTTTATCTGCTACTTTTTTTTTCCCCAGGAGAGGGGAGACAGGAAATCTGTATCTGCTACTTTTCATTACATACGTCACCAGCAAATTTTTTTAACTCCTTTTTTCTCTCAATCTTCAAATCCAATCAATTTCCAAGACCTTTAGATTCTACTTTCGCAGTTTCTCCTGATCACATCACCTTCTTTCCAATCCCTCCGCAATTACCAGGATTTCTTTCTCTTCAGTAACCCCACCACCAATAACTTCTCATGCCAGGTCTCTCCCTTACTCAAACTATCCTATAATTAGCACCAAGTTATTAGGTCACAATTCCCTCATGTGTAACATGGAGACAGAAATTACTGTACAGTACTGATTTGACGATTAAACGTGATTATATTAACCATCTAACATAGTTCTTAACATATAGTAGGAACTCAATAAATGTCACTTATCTTTTTCTTACTCTCTGTGAAATCAAAACAGGGATTTGACATTCAGGGACCTGTGCAATCTACCCATTTTCCTAGCTCTGTCCATCAAATATTCCCCTAGCTATATGGTTCGAGTTTCAAGCAAACTCATACTGTGTGCAGTATTCTCTGACTTGGCCTGGCATTTTCATGCAGACAGATCATTGTTCATGCTTTCCATCCTTCCATTTTGAGTGACCTTTCCTTCCATCCTCTGCCTATCTAAGTCTTACTGACCCTCAAAGGTTTATTATCTCAATAGCTGCTGCCTCAGAAGGCCTTTCCTAAGTGCTTCATACAAGTGAGACCTTCCCCTCTCTCAATCCCCTGAAACCATTGGACTACTCTGACAAAGCCTTTTAGTCAGTCTATAAATATGTGCCTGTATCAGGAAATAAGGACACAAAAGTAGAAAACTATTCATGTTATAACATGGTTATTACTGCCTACGTACTTATTTTGCCCTAAGTATATTATAAACATGAAATAGACCAGCATAGTGATTGTATTACTCATCTCTGTATTCCCTACAGGACTTATTATGATACTTTGGTACATAATGTAAACTTAAATTTGATGGTACTCATAATTATTTTGTTATACTTCAATAACATTTTATTCCAGAGAACCATAAAGAGTTTCATAGAGAAAAATAATTATTACCAAAAGACATGGAAGAGAAATTACTATTATTTGTAAAATGTCAGATGAAGAAATATATATATACAGCAATTATGTGCATAAAACTTTACCATGATTAAAATATATAAAACTAGAAATAGAATTTAGAGGCTTAGACACTTAACCTCAAACTTCGGTTGAAAAAATATTATCAAAGCAATGATTAAATAAAAATAATCACTCAATAAAACCTCAATCCTTATACTAAATGTTATTACAAACTTCTGTGTTTTGTTATTAAGAGATGCTCTCGCACATAAAAGTCTTATGACTGGGAATCACCATGCCATATGTAAATAGAAATTAAAATGATTGAATAAAGAACAAATTCACTGTACTGAGTCCCTGATTCGGTGTTAAACACAAGGCTATTAGTCAGCAGGATGAGTCAAATACAAAGTGTAAAGAAAATCTGACAACAAGACAACCCCTCTAACTCATCCCTTCCTGTTCAACACCACTACCAGGAAACAAAGTTAGAACCATAACCCTCCCTAACAAAGTTAAAGCAAAATCAAATAAAGATCCATTATCCAGTAGCTTAGATGCCATCAATGTATGAATATATGCTTAGACAATGAAAATGAGTCTTTGTGTGTTTTTGTTTTTTTTTGAGACAAGGTCTCGGTCTGTCGCCCAGGCTGGAGAATAGTGGTGTGATCACAGCTCGCTGCAGCCTTGACCTCCTGGGTTCAAGTGATCCCCTGACCCAGCTAATTTTTAATTTTTTTTGTAGAGACAAGGTTTCACCATGTTGCCCAAGCTAATCTCGAACTCCTGGACTCAAGCAATCCACCCTCCTCGGCCTCCCAAAGTACTGGGATTACAGGCATGAGGCACTATGTCTGGCTGGAAATGAGTCTTTAACATCTCAAATGTATTATTTCTTGACCTGAAACTTCCAAATGAATTTTAACTCTAAACCAACAAGGTAGGGTCTAACGAGGATGAAGGGTCTATCTACATGTGGGGCTAAGGTAGACACATACCTAACCATTTGCTTTAAACATTATAATGAACAAATTAACTGTTCAACTTCTAGTGTTAACTATCACAAGCACAATTACATAGTCAATTTTAAATTACTGAATAGTACACTAACATCCATGTTCTACTCTTAAAGATACTAAAGGCTGTCAATTTGTTTTCCTTAAAAGCAGGAACAGTAACACTTACTTTAATAGGGAATCTATTCCTTAAAAAACGGACTGTCAAGTAAAAGTTTCTAGCTAAAAAATGATTAACAACTAAAACATTTGCAAAATGCTTACCAAAAAAAGGGAGCAATCACAATAATTGCTGAAACATAAACTAGTGAGTGAACAAAGCAGACATTTTACTGGGAAATGCCACACCACCGGGGCCCCTATTATAGGTGATAGTAAAGATAAAACAGCGTATTACACAAAAGGTGACTCTTCAAAGCTAACCCTCTCCCTTGCTTATATGACAATATGCTTTTATAGAAAAAAAAAGAAAAAAAGTACAAAATTATAGGCATGCTCCAGACGAGAGGAAAAAAGTGGATACAGCAAACAGTGAATATGATGGCCAACCACTGCAGAGAAATCTAAGTCTTCATTTAGGAAAACATGTAAAATAAGTTAAAAATTTTAAACTTCGGTATATATAGAAGATATTATAAAACAATTATAATACAAAAAATTAACAAGCACCTCATACTCTAATACCTTCTCAATATCAAAGCTTCAAATTAATTTTGAGACTAGCTAATATTTATTGAGTGCTTAGCAAGTGCTAAGCCTAATATTAAACACTTTACATACATCTCCTTTAACAACATCCCTATGAAGCAGATATTTATACTGTCCCCTATTTTATGTAAGTGTCAGAGCTTGATTTCAAACGCAGAGTCTCACTTGGTTCTTTAAATACTATCATATTTACTGTACTAACTTTCATATAATTTTAATGATTTAAGCACATGCACAGGATAATCAACATGTCCAGTCCTTTGGTCCTACAGGAGTTACCATACGGATTTTTAAAACTTACTCACCTTAAAGTACCTTTACAAAGAGGAGAGAAGACGGGAAAATTAAATCAGGATTACTCTTAATTGCAGTTCCTTGAATCATAGCCCAAATACGAACTTGGCTAGGACTGCTGCGGGAAAGATTCAAAGGCAAAATCAAGCACTCATGCTGCCAGGCAAAGCCAGGTCTCTCAACAAGTGGAATACCAACTTTTAAATAGGTTTACACGAGCTTGGTCGGGAAGGAAGGACAAGGGAGCCAGTGGACACAAGTGCTAAAAAACAGTGGCGGTCAATGTGGGATGAGGGAAGAAGGCCTGAGAAGGCTGCTGTAATTTCAGCCTTGATGCAATAGAGATTGTATTTCCTTTATCTTTAGGGAAGTGAAGTACAGCAGCCCCCTTGATCCTCGAGTGGATGCCTGCAACCACAGCCACTACTGAACTCTATATACACCGGTTTTTCCTATGCACAGATACCTATAAAGTTTAACTTATAAATTAGACACAGTAAGAAATTAGCAGCAATAGTTAATAACAAAATAGAATTATAACAATATACTATTTACAATTTCAGAACAGAAGATTCATTATTACTATAGATTTTGGCAACCTCAGCCTTGTCAATAACTTTCACCTTTTCACTTAAAGGAAGCACTTTACGGCTTCTCTTTGGAGTATCCAAATTGCCAGCATCAATAGTCGTGGGCCTTGGGGCCATTATTAAGTCAAATAAGGGTCACCGGAATACAAGCACTGGGATACCTAGACAGTCAACCTGAAAACCCAGTCGGCTACAAGGTGACTGACAGGTGGGTGGCACATAGAGTGTGAAGATGAGGGACAAAGGGAGGATTCATCTCCTAGGCAGGACACAGCAGGATGGCAGGAAATTTCGTCACAATGCCCAGAACCGCATGCAATTAAAAACTCATGAATTATTTCTGGAATATTCCATGCAATAAATTTGGGCCATAGTTGATGGCAGATAACTGAAACCATGTATAAGGGTGCACAACTGTAGTGACCAGATTACTCCATTTCATGTAAGTGGTATGATCCTTTTTCCAAAACAAGATCACCTTTTTCACCAAAGTTGATCTGATACAGAGTTCCATCATACACAGCTAGTTAACCAAAGGGTTAAAAATTCCACCTGAAATATTTGGAATACATCAATATCTATAAGTCAATATAAAAAACATCACCGGGAGGCTGAGGCAGGAGAATGGCGTGAACCTGGGAGGCAGAGCTTGCAGTAAGCCGAGATGGCGCCACTGCACTCCAGCCTGGGAGGCAGAGTGAGACTCCATCTCAAAAAAAAAAAAAAAATTCACCCTACAGCTAACAGGTAATTCAGAAGAAGGAATCGGAATGGCCACTGTGCACTGTGTAATCTCAATAGTAATCAGGAAATGCATAATGAAACTGAATAGTGAAATAGCATTTCATACCCCTCATGCTAACAAAAATTAAGTCTTAAAAAAAAACAGTGGGCTGGGTGTGGTGGCTCATGCCTGTAATCCCAGCACTTTGGGAAGCCAAGGCGGGCAGATCACTTGAGGTTGGGAGTTTGAGACCAGCCCGACCAACAAGGAGAAACCCCGTTTTTACTAAAAATACAAAATTAGACAGGCGTGGTGGCGCCTGCTTATAATCCCAGCTACTTGGGAGGCTGAGGCAGGAGAATCACTTGAACCAGGGAGGCAGAGGATGCGACGAGCTGAGATCACACCATTGCACTCCAGCCTGGGCAACAAGAGCGAAACTCCGTCTCAAAAAAAGAAAGTCTTGGCTGAGTGCAGTGGCTCATGCCTGTAATTCCACCACTTTGGGAGGCTGAGGCAGGAGGATCACCTGAGACCAAGAGTTTGAGACCAGTCTGGGCAATATCATAACATAATTAGCTGAACATGGTGGTACACACCTGTAGTCTCAGCTCCTTGGGAGGCTGAGGTGGGTGGATCCCCTGATCCCAGGAGTTAGAGGCTGCAGAGAGCTGTGATAGTGCCACTGCATTCCAGTCTGGGAAACAGAATGAGACTCCATCTCTTAACAACAACAACAACAAAGTCTTATATCAAATGTCAACCTATATACTTCAAGCTCCAATGTAAATTGGAATAAGTTGAAAATATTCAATGAAGCTAAAAATCACATATAACCCAGTCTAGGGATATTACCCTCATAGGTAGTACCCCAAAGAAACTGTCATATCTATGTAAGGTATCATGAACAAAAATGTTCACTGCTGGAATGCTTGAAATTGGAAAAAATTAGAAACAACTTAAATGCAGATCAAGAGAAAAACTGATAAATTGTATATGTTCACAAAATGGAATACTGTATATTTGACTGACTTGCAACTACATGGATGTTATCACCAAAAAAACCCCATAATGTTATGGGAAAAAAAGAAGTTGCAGAATAATACGAACAGTATACTATTTAACTGAGCTTTCAAACCTAAAAAATACTAAGTATTATAAACAAATACATAAAGAGTAAACTTTTTTCTTTAAATGGGTATAAGATACAATAAATTCTGGATAGTACTTACCTCTAAGAAAAGAGCACGATATAAATAACCCAAAAAGGGCTTAAAATTACATATATGGACTCAATGTCTACGGGGCACAATATTCATAAATCAAAGTCCTGACCCCTAATGTGATGGTATTTGGAGGTGAGGTCTTTAGGGAGTAATTATGTTTAGAGGAGGTCATGAGAATGGGATCCTTATGATAGAATTAGTGTCCACGTAAGAGACCAGAGACTTCCCCTTCTCTCTTTCTTTCTCTTCCTGCCATGTGAGGATGCAGCAAGAAGACCACCATGTGTAAGAAGAGAGCTCTCACTGGGATCCATGCTGGCACCATGATCTTAGACTCCCTGCCTCCAGAACTGTGAGAAATAAATGTCTGTTGTTTCAGTCACCCAGTCTAGGGTATTTTGTTATGGCAGCACAAGCTGAAACAGTAAGTGTTATATTTTTCAACTGGTAAAAAATAACAAAAAACTAAAATCCAGATTAAGTGAATGACATAGCATGGCAGTTCTCAATTAGAACACACTAATAAGACACTGGTTCTCAGAGAACAACTTTAAGACTATTATCCTATATGTAATTCTATTTTTTTTTTTAAATACTGACTTTTTCTTCTTCAAAACAATCAATAATCAGGTTCTGACAAATCTTTCTGATGTCAGAGACACTCAGTCCATCTGGAATGCCATCCCTACTGTTCTAAGCCAACACATAGCCTCTCTCACTAGTCTTTTCACCTCTGGTCTATTTTCTCTCCAATTTCCAAATTCACCCTGTGTACCAAGAGCAAACCAGAACTTCTGTTTTGTTTGTTTGTTTTCTTTTTTTCTTTTTTTTTTTAAAGAGACGGAGTCGGTTGGACATGGTGGCTCACGCCTGTAATCCCAGCGCTTTGGGAGGCTGAGGGATCACGAGGTCAGGAGTTCGAGACCAGCCTGGTCAATATGGTATAACCCCATCTCTAATACAAAATCTCTAAAACACAAAAATTAGCTGGGTGTGGTGGCGCATGCCTGTAGTCCCAGCTGCTCAGGAGGCTGAGGCAGGAGAATCACTTGAACCCAGGAGGCAGAGGTTGCAGTGAGCCGAAATCGCGCCACTGCACTCCAGCCTGGGTTACAGAGCGAGACTCCGACTCAAAAAAAAAAAAAAAAAAAAACAAAGAAAACAAAACAAAACAAAAAAAGGGATGGAGTCTTGCTCTGTCACCCAGGCTGGAGTACAGTGGCACAATCACAGCTCACTGCAGCCTCAAACTCCTGGGCTCAAGTGATCCTCCTACCTCAGCCTCCAGAGTAGGTGGGACCACAGGTGCAGGCCAACATGCCCAAGAGCATGCCCAAGAGCTTCAAGAGCAAATCAATCTACATAAAATGTTACTTTGGTAATGTCACTGTTAGCTCCTGGAATTTAACTCTTTGACAGCAACCACTGCTGAACAATAAAATGAAAACTCCTTAATCTAGCATGTAAAGGTCTCTAAGCCTGGCTCAAAGCTGTATTTCTAACTGTACCTTCCATTACTCTATACAAATGGCTCTTTCTAGCCAAACTGCTCTATTCAAAGCCCTGTATGGGCTTTCCTCATTCTCACCTCTTCTTTGGTCATCCTGTGTCTCCTGTTTGGAATGCCATCCTCTCCAACACCACCTTTCTCACAGTATCTAAATTTTAGTTGTCTTCTAAGACCTTGCCACAAGTCTTATCTAATCCCTAAATCCCTCCCTAACCAATACACTCTAATTTAGACTCATTCAATCAATCAATCTTTATTGGATACCTGGCATGTGACAGGAGACACAGTTCTAGGGGCACTCATAGAATGCCTATATATATATACACTACACATGAATTAAATAGTTTATTAATGTATATGTTAACCTCAACTACATTACGTGCTTCTTAAAAACAAGGAGTTCATTTATCCCACAGAGCAATAACATAGTACTTTGTGTTTAGGGTTCAACATTCTCTGGCTAAATCAATTTTGAAATAAGTTACAATCATCTAATTTTTTGACCCAAAATAATCAATGCCTATCCTTGGAACTTTGAACAATTACGACACTTTCTTGTGATATATATATATATATATATATATATATAAAACAAGAGAAATGGACTTGGAGTCAGAAGGTCTGTGTGGAACTTGAGCTCCACTGTGCACTATCTCTGGCCATATTACTTTCTCTGCACATTAATCTCCATAAAATGAGAATATTTACACCTACCTGTGAAGACGTTCATGACTGTTACGAGGCATAAGTAAATTAGAAAAAGATATATTTTATTGTGCTAGAAGCATGCCTCACACTCATTCATGAATCCAACAAATTTTTACTAGGTTATTTTCAACAGATGCCAATATCCTCATTTCCCACCAGAAGAGTTAATACAGATCTGTTTCCTTTCTGGTTTATTTTTTTCTTCTTTGAGATAGGGTCTCACTCTGTCACCCAGGCTGGAGTGCAGTGGCACAATCACAGCTCACCACAGGCCTCAATCTCCCAGACTCAGGTGATCCTCCTGCCTCAGTCCCCAAGTTCTATCAACACAAAATCTAGGTAAGAAGCTGGGACTACTGGCATGAGTCACTATGCCCGGCTAATTTTTTTTTTTTTTAATTTTTTTGTAGAGATGGGGTTTCGCCATGTTACCCAGACTGGAAGATCCATTTCCTTTATGCTAGGTGATGGGAATGCTGTCTTTGACTAGTAAATGAAAGAAAGGAATACCTACAGAAATATTCAAATATTCAATTAAAATATTTGAATTATATATTAAATCATAATCTCTTAAGGCCATAAAATTATTCTATTTTTAAAATGTCTTTATTCTATTTATCACATAAGGCACAAACGTTAGTTATTTATAACCTTGCTAAAGCACCAATGAAAATGGGATTTGGAAAAGAATAGAGAAATTAATAAAATTGCTAATTATAAGGAATATGATGAAGAAAACTTTGAATTCCTCTTTCATAAAATCGTTTTTCATATTTGACTTCCTATTTGAAGCAGGATACATGGGAATTCATTATTGATTAACTGGCTAGCCTACCTGGTTTTTCAGAAGACTTATCAACCTCTGTTAGGAATCCCTGCTGCTCCTGCTGGATGCAGTTGCCCACAAGAGAAGTGGCTGCTTTTAAAACCAATTTTAGATTGACTACAATTTGGAGCCTACCCTTGGGACCTTCATTTGGAACTCATATTTTTTTTTTTTTTTTGAGACGGTGTCTTGCACTGTTGCCCAGGCTGGAATGCAGTGGCACTATCTCAGCTCACTGTAAGCTCTGCCTCCTGGGTTCCCGCCATTCTCCTGCCTCAGCCTCCCAAGTAGCTGGGACTACAGGCATCCGCCGACACACCTGGCTATTTTTTGTATTTTTAGTAGAGACGGGGTTTCACCATGTTAGCCAGGATGATCTCAATCTCTGCCGGCCTCCAACTCCCAAAGTGCTGGGATCACAGGCGTGAGCCACCACGCCCGGCCTGGAGCTCATATTTTAAACCACGATTTGGTCTCTATCCTCATTGTCTTTATATACAAGGCTCATCTCTCTTAATCTGCAGTGGCTTGAAATCTCTCATTATCTCTCTGTTTCAGCTACTTGAGAAGTCCACTGCCCATCTTTGAGATCCACCCCAGAAAGGTAATTTCAAGTAGACCATCTAGCCTACAATATAGGGCTCCTCATATACCCTCTAAATTTAATGATACTCAATCTAGCCATTTTTACATGACACAGCAACAAACAGAAATTTGTGCATTTACCATTCAGTTTATAGACAAAATCTTACATTAGGTACAGTTTGACTATTTTATTTGACTATTTTCCCTTTATTTTCTTTCTAAGTCACCTTTTCTATCAACACAAAATCTAGGTAATTACTATATAATGCTTAAGATTATAGGCTCTGGTGTGACACTAGTTCAAAAAACTGGGCTGCACTGGTTATTAGCTATGTTAACTTAAAAAAATTACAAATATTTTTAGGCCCCAAGAGCAAGAACCACCACTACTGCTTCACAGGTTTTTGTTAGTATTAAATGAGTTAGTACAAGTAAAACAGAAGAGCACCTAACATGAATTCTATACAAATCCTGCATTTTTAACATGGAGTAACACTAGTTATTAGAGTAATAAGCTATACATGTACTTTCAATGCTTAATAAGACTGAGCAAGTATCATTCTGGTGAGTAGGCTCTTTTGAGCTTGAAACATTATAAACACAACTTAGTTGTCTCCGCAGCTCGTCTGTAAAGATAAATATTTATAGATTTTTCTCCCTCAAGTTTATTGTTTTAACACAGAAAGTGGTTACTAGAAAAAGTGTGGAAAGTAAGGAAAAGTGAAGGGGGGAGGACATGCATATTTCCACTATATACCACTATGTGATATATTTACTTCCAAGAACTTTATAACAAAATGTAATTTTAAAATCAGTCATATAAAATTAAATCCTACCATTTCTACCTACCAGTACCATGAAAGTATTTTTCCTTGTTGGTTCAGCCTTTGGCAATATAATTTTCAATAGCAGCATAATATTTCAAGTTGAATTCATATATTCTAAAGCAAACCTGGGCAGGTTCTTCTTGTGACAACTGCAAGCATACGTGCCATAAAAGAATAGTGATGGGGGGGCCTAGGTACAGTGGCTCACACCTATAATCCCACTGCTTTGGGAGGCTAAGAGTTCAGGAATTCAAATCTGGGATAAGGACCAGGAGTTCAAGACCAGCCTGGGCAACACAGTGAGACTCTATCTCTAAAAAAAATTTAATTAAAAAAAAAAAAAAAAAAAAAATTTTTAATGTCACTCAGGATCCACATCATGGGAGTGCAGACTTTTTTCTACAGCACAAAACACTGGCATCTTTCTAGTGTTCAGTATAGTCAAAAACAATGATGGTAGCACTAAGTTAATAAATACAGGAAGAAAAAATATTGAACAAAGTTGTGGCTTCAACTGACATGTTAATTTTCATTAAGGAGCACTTCCAATTTTTCACTAAGACAAATTAACAACTTCAATCAATATACAAAATATACATATTTGCATTCTGATTTAAGGCAAGTCAACCTAAATTCATCCACAGTAAGAAAAATTCATAGATGTGCCTATGTTGAAACTCAAATTTTCCATCCGGTAGCTTAAGGATACCTGAGGTTATCAGAGATTTAAAAAATACATACAACACACATTTACTGAAACCTAATTGTGAATTTTGCCAGACTCAACACATACTACTTTAACTGACTAACAACAACCAGTAAAAATGTTTCATTTATTTAAAAAATTACCAGCCTGGGCAACATAGACCTCAACTGTTAAAATTAGACCAGGCTCGTTTTTTTTTTTTTTTTTTTTTTTTTTTGAGACGGGGTCTCGGCCCCCTTCTTAATCGGCCAGGCTAGAGTGCAGTGGCCGTGATCTCAGCTCACTGCAAGCTCTGCCTCCCGGGTTTACGCCTTCATCCTGCCCTCAGCCCTCCCGGAGTAGCCTGCCGGCCCCCTATAGGCGTCCCGCCACCTCGCCAGCTAGTTTTTGTATTTTTTAGTAGAGACGGGTTTCACGGTGTTGCCAGGATGGTCTCGATTCTCCTGACCTCGTGATTCCCACCCGTCTCGGCCTCCCGAAGTGCTGAGGATTACAGCTTGAGCCACCGCGCCAGGCTAGGGGGGGGGCTCATTTTTAATTTTAGCTTGGCGCATGCCTGGTAGTCCCAGTACTGGCGAGGCTGCAGTGGGGAAAATCACTTGAGCCAGGGAGGTCGAGGCTGCAGGAACAGTGATCTCACCACTGCATCCAGCCTGAGTGACACAGTGAGACCCTTGCCTCCAAAAAAAAAGGGGAAAGAAAAAAAGAACAAGAAAAAAATAAGAAAAGAGAACATTAGGCAGCAGAGTGGGGAAAAGGAGTTCGTGAATTGGAAAGGGAAAAACTTGGATTCACGTCCCAGGCAAGGCCCCCAACTAAGCACAGCCAAAAATCTGTTTACTTAACTCTAGGTCTATACTTTAAAGGTGTAATCCTTCAACTGATGATCCTAGGGTCTCTTCCAGCTCTAAGTATAAGATGTAAGAAACATAAAGATTGGATAATGCTATCATTATCTGGATGAACTGAGGCATAGGCAGGCGGACTATTGATGTACATCATATTCCTAAACCCTGTAATTTTGTTCAGGCACTGTCCAGTTGCTATGGCTGTAGTGGGGTGGGGTGGGGGGGCGGAGTCCGGTAGCACAGTGGCACTATAACTTCCCATTATTGTTATGTAAATGTATTGTTTTCTTTAAAAGTACAAACAACATAAGAAAATCCTGCTTTAGTCTTTTTGTTACCTTGGTCCCTATCCCTTTAACAATAACCACCCCAGACTGAAATTAAATATTGAGTTGCTTCATTAAAGAAACTTTGAGCATTTACCTCCCTGGTACCACAGGAAAACAATTTTGAATCTGCCTAATCAACCGGAATTAATATGTCTGTTGAAATAAATATGTTTGCATAGTTATTAAAGGAACACATATAAAAATCATGCTTAAATTCATTTATTTTGAACCATACCTATGAGAAGTAGATTAAATATAAAGAAAACGATAAAATGATGAATTATATTGAATTTTCAAAGCAAATTAAATTATGCATTGAAATTCTAGATGGAACGTACTTTAGAATGCTAAGTTGTGTTAATTTTTTGTTTATTTGTAATATGCAATAGATGGGGAAGATATATGTTGAAATACTCTTGGCTCATTAAAATGCAACACAGGAATATACGCTTTTTAAAAAATCTTTTAAAAGCAAGAAGGAGATTTTTCTTTGCCATTTTCAAATAAACATTCATTTCTGGTCCTCATTATAAGCAAGATATAGTATAGTGACAGATTTGCTGTGTCTTTGAGTTAACAAAAAATAATAAACAAGGTAAGCACCAGAGTACTGTGGAACACACTGAGCTTATTAGTATTAATTTTTTACATGTTTCAACTGACAAAATGTAGCTATAATGGATACCCTGATTGTAAATTTAAACTGCTATGCTTATGTGAAGATTGTGTAATAAGCAGTCATTATGCTCTTTTCTTTTCTGATCTCTAATGGGAAAACTAAGAAGTTCTTCCTCCTTTAAAATTAAGTGCTTTAATAAAGTAAGATTTTTAGGGGAAAAAACACTCAACTTTTTACGTTGTAAATTACTAAAAGTTGCTCTCACTAGACTTGACTATTTAGAAAGTACAGTGATTAAATGCTTTCCAGAGCTTAGATGTTAGTGCTTTCAACATCAAATGTACAATGAGAATCATGTCAGCACTCTGCTCTGCGAAGCTTTGGCCTTCAGTGAGCAATAGAACAGGACAGCCAGGTCCTGCACGACTGAGATAGACAGAAATGCCTTAGCAAACCAGAGCCACCAGATCCATAATTTGCTTCTGACCACTTATGCCTACATACTTGCCCTCAACCCACATGTTTGCAAACATTAAACTAACAGGCTATTCCTTTGCTCCTAATCACACAGGCTGCCTAATGAAGTTCCTAGCTAAATCTCTCCACTGAAATTACTTTCCATAGGAAAAACCGTACAGATATCCTAATAAATTGAATAAAGAGATTGAAAAATTGTAGGAATTCTGCACACACGTGTAACTGCCAAAGTAAAAGAAATATTTTAAAGTATGTATTTATTGTCGATTGATTTCCAACTTATGGAAATGTACATACAAACACTTGAAAAATACAGCTTCAAAAGTACATACTTTTTTTGGATTCTGGAATGTGTTCAAACTTGGCAGAAACTGTGGGATCCTTGAAACATCAAGGTTTTTCACTTTTTCTTCTTCCTTTTCTAAATTGCCCATAAACTTTCATCATCAGTATTTTGCTACAGGTATAGACATGGCTAAGATACATTGATTCATCCTAGAAGGAGGGATGTTTACAGAAATTAAGCCAGATTCAGTCAAAGCAAAGCACAGGCTTCAACATGAAACCCCACCCCCACCTAAAAAAACCTCAGCAGTAACTATCTAACTTATCTATGTGTCTCCTCTACTCTTCCCTTAATTCTTCTGTGTCATGTTTCTGGTTATATTATCATGTGCTTCCAACTTCTTTTCCTTTGATAAGAGTAATTTTAAGAGGCTAAATAATTTTTTTTTTCTTACCCCATAGCAGTCTCTTAGCTGACTGGTCTGAAATTCTTTTGCTCCACCTCCTAATATCTGTCACAAGAGTCAGATTACAAGTCAACCCAAAGGGGAGCACGGAGTATGCACGTGAAGAGGGAACACAAGAAAAAGGGAAACACTAGTGGTTAGGGCATCACTAGAAGCCATAATATAGTTTCTGTTCTTTATTTGATACAATTGTACAAAAGGATACCATGTTAGATATAACATTAGGCTGAATGTTAATTTCCTAAATAAAAATTCTCTTTAAATATGTAAAATAATAATCCCTTTATTATTCAACATGTAGAGATTTATTAAACACTTATAAAGTAATAATTTAATATTTGCAGTGAAGGAAACTTTCATCTTCGTTTTTAAAGTCATCTAGACTACCATCAGAAATATTAACAGTGAAATACATTAATTACAAGCCAAATGATACAATGTATGTAGCTACTTAGGTATTTTACTAAGAAAATAACTTTATCTTTGATATTTTCTATTTTAAAAACTTATCTGTGAATTGATTTAAGGACTGTATATGTAAATCTGCTAAAATTATTTCAGTGGATAAAATAATGAATCAGTACCTATTTACATGCTGCCAAAGCACACCTATAATTTTTAAAATGATGATAAGAGTAGCCTAAGGCAGTCAACAGACATCTCAGAAATCTCAGTGTAAGTGGTTTTAACTTGCAACATGATGCCAAAAAACTTACAACAGGGAGCTGCCATCTTGCATCCCCACCTGTGTGCACCTAATCTCAGCTGGTTCCCGAGATCCCCTGAGCACCAACCCTAGTCCCACGCGCAGCCCCTTATCCGCTCCAACAAGATGAAAGAAACAATCATGAACCAGGAAACACTCGCCAAACTGCAGGCAAAAGTGCACATTGGTGGAACTGCTCACAGAAAGAAGGTAGTTCACGGAACAGCCACAGCAGATGATAAAAAACGTCAGTTCTCCTTAAAGAAGTTAGAAATCTCTAGCATTGAAGAGGTGAGTATGTTTACGAACCAAGGAACAGCGATCCACTTTAACAACCCTAAAGTTCAGGCATCTCAGGCAGTGAACACTTGCACCATTACAGGCTATACTGAGACAAAGCACCTGACAGAAATGCTACCCAGCATCTTAAACCAGCTTGGTGCAGGCAGTCTGACTAGTTTAAGGAGACTGGCTGAAGTTCTGCCCAAACAATCTGTGGGTGGAAAAGCACCACACTACTGGAGAGGATGATGATGATGAAGTTCCAGATCTTGTGGAGAATTTGGATGAGGCTTCCAAGAATGAGGCAAACTGAAATGAGTCAACTTCTGAAGATAAAACTTGAAGAAGTCACTGGGAGCTGCCTATTTTATATTAATTAATATATAAATTATAAAATTTTATAAGAAATTTAAAAATTTCTTATTATATTTTTAAGATAATTTTTGTTTATGGGTCTGATAAAACCCAGATCTCTAATATTTTTGAGCCCAAGCCCCTTGGACACTGCAGCTCTTTTCAGTTTTTGCTTATACACAATTCATTCTTTGCAGCTAATTAAGCAGAAGAAGTCTGGGAACAAAGTTTGAAACAAAGGTTAATAAAGTTCTTTGCCTAGTATACAGTTGTATTCTTTATTTCACTGATACTGATCTGTACACAGTAATCACAGCGTAGTGTAAAAAAGGTAGTATAAAGTTCTCATGTTTGAAGAAAAAAAAAAACCTTACATCAGGAAAACATCTAACTAAAGCAACAATAAAACTTGTTTTTTGGTTAAAAGTGCTTGGTGGTTCTCTAATACATATGAGCACCTGAAAAATGTCAGATCCAAATCTACTCCATTAGGATACTGAAGTTTCCAAAGCCTACAGAGCTTCAGCTGATCGTAATTGTTGTGAAGGGGGAGAACCTACTGTGTGCTCAATCTTGCCATCTGTAGGTGCTTTACACAACTCCAGGGTTTTTTAAGTAGGGTCAAAAATTTACAGTATTTTTTAAAACTAATTACCAGTCACAAAATCCTTTTGCTTTATGTCATCCTTCAAAAATTCTCTGAATAATTTTGGTACAATCCCATCATAAATTTGCTCAACATTAGCTCTATCCACAAATCCGTTTTACATTCATAATACAAATACAGTCTTTAATGATCAAGTAAATATTTATTCTTATATTTAGCAAAATGATTTTCTTCCAAAATAACTCTCCAAAAGATACTGCTTATAGAACACAGCAATTATTCTAAGACTCCTTTACAAAATCACTGGTGGCCTGCAATGTAACAATCCACATAAAATACGAACCGAAAAGTATTCATAATCAGGACCTCAATCTCATCGCTACTCATGAACTCTACTACCACTCAAGATGCTCGCTCATTCCACTGTCTCACCTGTTAATGTCCACAACTGAAACACAGATGCATCATCTCCCGTAATTAAGATTTCGGCTAGAACTGGCACAGTAAGCTATACCATTTCCAGACCTAACAGATTTACACTACAATTAAATATATTAAAGTTTCTGCACATAAAAAACTCATATATACCTAATCAAAAGGCATCTTTACCCAGTCAGTAGGTTCATCTGTAGTTCTGATTATTTTAATTAACAGATATTCCAAAATCAAAATAAGTACAAATACGCCATCTTCTAAAATTATCTAATTCTCAATTTTATTTCTCTCATTTAGAGTTATCAAACTTTACTTGCAAAACTGTATCCTTAATTAACCACAGGAAATTTCCAGTAAACTGAAATCACCATAAATTCAGTAGGTATAATGAGAAATCATCTCAGAGTAGAATATAGTCCTTAAAAAGAAATAAGCACTTATATATAGTTGCAGTTTAGCTTATTAGAGAATTGTATCCTTAAAATACTATATAAATAATGTAAATTTGAATTGTATTTTCAATATACAAAAGAAATTTAATATTTAAAAGAAAACTGCTGAGTCCTTTTTTAAAACTGAATAATCTTTAGCAATACAAAGGATCAACTCCTACTTAAATTATTTTATATGTAGGAATCTGATACGTTAAAACAGGTTGTCTATGTAGTATTACTCTAATTAAAAAAACAAAGAACAGCTAACCAAAGAAGAACGAGCTCAGCAGAGAAAATACGAAAAAAATTTTGAAGTAATGTTTCTAATTAGCAAGGGCTTTCACAAAGACATAATAGCAAATTTTGCTTTCCTGATTAATTAGAACACCAACACAAAGAACTAGACTCTAACTGGCAGTTCTTATAGAGAACTAGGATGGAACAGATGCAAGCAACAGTAGAATATGTGTTATTTTTTAAAAGGGCACTGAAAATCTGTGTCATAGATATATAGATAGGCGATGGTTCTCATGTTTAAACACTTTCAACAACTATAAAGGCTATGTAGCTGGTAGCATAACAGAAATAGTTTGGCCAAAAAAATACTAAACTTTGCAAAGAGCTTTTTGTCCACTTAGCTGTAAGGTAAAATATTGACTGAAAAGACCTTTGAAAACATCTAGAATTGTTCCTCTTTCTATGAATGATTCCCTAATTATCAGAGACATATTTCAGTATTTGCTGTTAATTTTAATGGAAGAATTGCACAGTACACTCAAAGAATACCAATTTCTTCCTCCAAGATAAAAGGAGGCATAGATCATTAATGTAAAATTAATATGCCTAAATTAAATGAAAAGAGAAAAAGAAATTAAGGAAGAAATTTAGGACAGGACCCATAACAGCACCGCAATTAAAAAGATAAGGAAAGGAAATTCTCAGGAAAGACAAATAAATCCTCCAGCCTCCAAGATGAGAAACTTGCTCTTAGGGGAAAAAAAAGATTAACATTAAAGAATAGCAAATTGAGGTGAAAAGAAGTAAATTCAAAATACTGCAGCAAAAACTTCTGAATGCCAATTTTTTTTTTTTTTTTTTTTTTTTTTT
>NW_016805524.1:2117716-2146852 GCF_001698545.2 Rhinopithecus bieti | reverse complement strand
GAGACGGAGTCTCGCTCTGTCGCCCTGGCTGGAGAGCAGAGGCCGGTTCTCAGCTCACTGCAAACTCCGGCTCCCGGGTTTATTCCATTCTCCTGCCTCAGCCTCCGAGTAGCTGGGACTACAGGCGCCCGCCACCTCGCCCGGCTAGTTTTTTGTATTTTTTAGTAGAGACGGGGTTTCACCGTGTTAGCCAGGATGGTCTCGATCTCCTGACCTCGTGATCCGCCCGTCTCGGCCTCCCAAAGTGCTGGGATTACAGGCTTGAGCCACCGCGCCCGGCCCTGAATGCCAAATTTTAAGTACACTGACTGATATGGTTTGGTTGTGTCTCCACCCAAATCTCATCGTGAATTGTAGTTCCCATAATCCCTACATGTCTAGGAGGGTCCCTGTGGGAGGTAATTGAATTGGGGGGTGGTTTCCCCTATCCTATTTTTGTGATAGTAAGTTCTCACTGAGATCTGATGGTTTTATTAGGGGATTCTCCCTTCACTCAGTTCTCATTCCTCTCTTGCCTGCTACCTTGTGAAGGAGGACATGTTTGCTTCCCCTTCTGCCATGACTGTTAAGTTTCCTGAGGCCTTCCCAACCATGTGAAACTGTGAGTCAATTAAACCTTTCCTTTATAAATTACTCAGTCTCAGGTATTTCTTCATAGCAGCATGAGGACTAATACATACACCCATTAGTCTCAAAACAATTCTCTCAAATTCTGATATACAGACCTTTAAAAAGCAGACATCATCTACACGGCATTCTAAATTTTCTGATATTTTCATTCTTTACTAGCCACTTTCATTCTGCTGTCTCAATGTCTAAGTAAAATAATTTCAGAATGAATAACACATAATAAAATGTAAGTATACTAAAGCACAAATACCTTCTCTTAAAAAACAATTTCTAAGATCCCATTTAAGAAGAACCTAGATTTACCCAACTTGTGTTTTATCCTTCATTCCCTAGTACCAATCATGGGCAAGTTCTTCAATTTTTTTTTTCCTCCTCGGGTTCTTCATCTAAAGCAGGTGTTTTTTTTTTCCTAATTGCTTCAGTGATTATGTAAAACAAAATGAGACAAATGGCCAAAAATGGTCCGCATAACATTTTTGCAATAAAGTATAAATGACAGAAGTCACTAAATGTTGAGTGATCCTCAACTGTCCAATTTCCTTCTGAAACTTTACTGTACATTACTACTTTCTCTTGCCTTTTCTGTTTTTCCAAGTAATAATCTCTTCTTTTCTCTATTTACCCTAACCTTAAGAAACTCACAATTCAGATGAGAAAATATTTACTGGTTCTTCTGTAAAGATGTTCTAAAGATATAACTCTATCTTTTGGTTAAATGAAACTAATCCTGAAACTTTTAAAACTAAAATCCCTACATTTTAAAATAAAATCTTTGCTAAAATACATGGTTTCTTTACCTTCCTAAATGGTGTTCTTTGGTAATGTTAATAGCAGTATTAAGGGCTAGACAGTTGAGTAAAAAAAATTATTTCTAAATGTTCCGACAAATGCTATTTTTAGGTCATGTTTATAGACTATTCATACTTTTATGTGAATTTCTTAGTTATCGGGTACTCACTGTCATTTTTTAAAAAATGAATACACTACAATTTATCCATGCTCCTGTTAGACATTTAAATTTTTTCCAGTTTTTTGCTATTTCCTCACTGTTGTTTTTGATGTATTCCATATGCCTGATTCCACCAGCCAGTTTTCTGTTTTCTAGACTTTACTCCCACATTCATATCTTTATAATAGCTTTAATGATATATAATTTACATGCCATACAATTCATCCATTTAAATAAAATGTACAATAGTTTTTAGTATATTCAGAGTTGTGCAACCAATACCACAATCAATTTTAGAACATTATTAACACTATAAAAAGAAACCCTATATCCACTAGCACTCACTCCCATTTTCTCCCACTCCTCAATCCCAGCGGTAGGCAACCATTAGTCTATCTTCTATCTCTACAGCATTGCCTATTCTGGACATTTCATATAAATGGAATCATACAGTATGTGGCCTTTATGACTGGCTTCCTTCAATAAATATAATGCTTCCAAGGCTCATCCATTTTGTAGCATGTATCGGTATTTCACTTCTTTTTATTGCCAAATAATATTCCACTGAAGTATATAAGAAAGTTTTACGTATCCATTCATCAGCTGATGGATGTTTGGACTGTTTTCATTTTGGGACTACTATGACTAATGCTACTATGAACATTCTCATATTCATATTTCATCAATATAGAAAATCTACTAATTGGTTTATGATAATGGGATGACGTGGATCATAGGGAGCCTGGATATCCACAGGAGACAAAGCCAGGTCTTGTGTAAGACCTGGGGTGACTCCTCCTTCCCTTAAAAGTCAGTCACTTCCTAGAATCCACTTATCTTCATCCCCTCTGCCACTACCCCTCAGTTCACATCTCATCTGGATCACTTCCACAGGCTAAACTTGCCTAACCCTCCAGTATTGCCCTCCTCTAGTCCATTCACCCCAGGGCAGGGCATTCATTCTAAAATGAATGAATTGGTTTGGCACCAGGGCTCATGCCTGTAACCCCAGCATTTTGGGAGGCTGAGGCGGGCAGATCACTTGAGGCCAGGAGTTCAAGACCAGCCTGAGCAAATGGCGAAACCTCATCTCTACCAAAAATATAAAAAATAGCTGGGTGTGGTGGTGTGTACCTGTAAACCCAGCTACTAGGTAGCTGAGGCATGAGAATCGCTTGAATCTGGGAGGCGGAGGCGGAGGCTGCAGCGAACCGAGGTCGTGCCAGTGCACTCCAGCCTGGGCAAAAGAGTGAAACTCCGTCTCAAAAAAAAAAAAAAATTCCATCATTTCATTTCCCTGTATCAATCCGTCAATGGTCCCCATGGTACTCAAGATTAAAGTAAAATGGCTTCCCAAGCAAAAGGCCCTTGGATGATCTCACCTCACCAATCTCCATAATCCTGACCTCTCGCTATTTCTGCTGCACGTATGAGGAACAGCTGGAGTTCATTATTCCAAAGGCCTTGCTCCCTCTTCTCACCATTGAACCTTTGTACATGATGCCCTCTCTGCCTGGAATTACCCCCAGTAGATGCTTCCCCTTATGATGGAACTGTTTACATCCTACCTTTTTTTCAATATGCCATCACCTCCACAATGACATAAACTCCAAGTGAGCGAAATGTGTCTTTTCTCATTGCCAGTGGATCTAGTACAATCAATGGCATAGAGCGGATTTTCAACATTATTTGTGGCTCTCGTGAGGAAATGCTATGCTTATTAGTATACCTGAATAATTCCTGAGTAAGAAGGACTTTCCTAGGCTCTGGGGTTGATAAAAAGCTGGTAAGGAAATACAAAACACAAACCTTAACCTTGGCTTACCCCTCTACAACACACGCAAGCAACCCTCCACTGTCAGGTCACATGGTTCACGATGGGACTAATATCCCCACTTCCTCACAGCCTCTAGAGTGACCAGGACTAGCCAAAACGCTTGCCTTAATCTCAGCCCCCTGGCAAGACTGGCTCAGAAATGGGCAGACAATCCAACCTGGACCAGGGAGAGTCATTCCTGTAATTTTTTTTTAGAACTATCAGAAAAGATCCTTTTGAGAGGGGATTATTGGCTGTTAAAATGACATAAGGCAGAATTGCTAATGACCTTCTCTGCCATGACATAAGGTCCTAATTGAAAAAAAGTCAACACAAGAAAGTAGAGAAAAAGAGAAGGTCCTGATGACATCATTTAATTCCTTCCATCCAGACTTGCCCTGAGCCAGTTGTGGCTTTGGACTTCCCACTTAGAAGAGGTAATAAGTTCCAGGTTTGCTTATACTGGTTTGAGTTGCATTTCTACACTTGCAGCCAAGGAGTCCATAACTACACACATCAAGAATCTATCTTCTTGTGTTAGTCTATCTTAGGCATTAAGCGACTATACCTATCTTTCAAGCATCTGCCATTCTGCATCGCCATTTACATAGCTTAAAGCTCAAAGCATTATGCCCTATTCTTAGGGATACCTTAGTGGAAGCCATAAATCCCTGCCTCAGAGCTGAGTTTCAACCATTTCCTTTGGTGGGTAAAACAATGAAGGTAGGCTGCCAGAGCCAGGGTAGAATCCTAAGACCCCAGGAAACTGGGACATCTGAAGCTTTCAACCTATAATGGGGAAAATGATAAAAGCTAGCATAGAATTAGACCAACTGAGGGACGATCACGATTCTGTGGGAGTTAATGCTACTTGCTTTCATCCTTAGAGACATAAGGTAAATCAAAATTCATCTGCTTTCTCAGAAATCAATTTTCTGAAATTGAAGGGTCAGGTTTGGTTGTATAGAATTCTTCCAAATTTCATGTAAGATATAGAAATACTGACCCACACACAATACACCAACTACTTCCCTATGGGTGGAGTAAATAAGGTAGAACCAGTTTTTCTGAATAAAGTGTTCATGAAATGTTACAAAATTGAGTGTTAATCTAAGCTAGATTTCTTGGTAACAGGAGAAGATATTGAAATTGAGACATCATCTGTGTACTCAGTGACTGGTACAGTACAGCAGAAAGAACGATATGACCAAGAATAATCAGAAAATTGGAGTCGAGCGTAGGATCTACACCAAGCAGCCTTGGGGCTTTTTCCTACTAGTTAGTTATGCCTCATAGAAATCCACTCAGGCCGGGCGCGGTGGCTCAAGCCTGTAATCCCAGCACTTTGGGAGGCCGAGACGGGCGGATCACGAGGTCAGGAGATCGAGACCATCCTGGCTAACACGGTGAAACCCCGTCTCTACTAAAAAATACAAAAAACTAGCCGGGCGAAGTGGCGGGCGCCTGTAGTCCCAGCTACTCGGGAGGCTGAGGCAGGAGAATGGCGTAAACCCGGGAGGCGGAGCTTGCAGTGAGCTGAGATCCGGCCACTGCACTCCAGCCAGGGCGACAGAGCGAGACTCCGTCTCAATAAAAAAAAGAAAGAAAGAAAGAAAGAAATCCACTCTACCCCTTACTTCCAGGCTCTTTTTCCAAAAGAATGACTTTGCATAACACCGTTGAGGGCTTCCCACTAATACAGGATCTTAAGAATGGGAGGCCGGTACGAGCTCTGTGGAGGGCATGCCACACGAGAAAATGGGCATCTGCAGGGGAAGGCAGAGGGCTGGGAAGATGTGGTGTACACATCTGCATCCTGGCTATGGAAGCTTCTAATGCGAATTAAGCACTGGGAACCATCATTAAAATTTAGGGGGAAAAAAGCGAGGCATGGTGGTTCATGCCTGTAATCCCAGCACTTTGGGAGGCCGAGGTGGGTGGATCACTTGAAGTCAGGAGTTTGAGACCAGCTTAGCCAACATGGTGAAATCCCATCTCTACTAAAAATACAAAAATCAGCCAGGTGTGGTGGCACACACCTGTAGTCCCAGCTATTCGAGAGGCTAAGGCAGGAGAATCAACCTTGAACATGGGAGGTGGAGGCTACAGTGAGCTAAGATTGTGCCACTATACTTCAGCCTGGGTGACACAGCAAGACCCTGTCTCAAAATAAAATAAAATAAAATAAAAAAAGGAAAAAATACATTAGAAATTCCAGGTATGAAAGACTCTGTAGTTGCATTAACTTAAATCTCTCTTCCACTTAGGGAGCATTAGCAGCTGGTGATATAGAAATGATTATGCTGTGGCCTCTCGTAGATCAAGGGAAAAGGTGAATTAAGAGCAAGTGGCTAGGGAGCATTCCCAGAAAAGCCTCTAAACTAGGAAACTCATCACCCCCCACCTCTTTGTTTTCTTGGATAATAGCAGCAAAAGTAACGACACTCAACAGAATCAGAGGATTCCAGGAAGAGAAACGTAGCTTTCTCTTCCACGTATCCTGCCTGAACACCCGGCAGCAGTCCGTGGCCAAGGGTCAATGCTCAAGAGCTGCTCACAGTAAAAGTTTTGAAAACACACTAAGCTTTAGAATTTCCAATCTTTACACCTGCAAAATGGAGATTCTACAGCAAAGCCACTATTAATCAGAATACTCATGAGATGACAAGTTACGTTACCCCACTATCACCACCAAATGTGGTTCATCATTATTTATTATTCAAAGCCCTCCTGAAATTGTATGATCATAATTTCCTATTTTAGCAAAATATAACATTCAAAATATAATTTTATCTTTCTCAATGACTTAAGATCTTATAGTCCTTAGGAATATCATTCTGAATATCTGATGTCAACACAAAATAATGAAACCTAAGGGGTGAGAGATAAGACTGAATGTCTACTAACCCCAACAAATTAGTGTGTACATATATATGCTGATTTCTAACTTCCTTTCATGAGATTCAACTTAACAGCAATGTAAGAGATTAAAATGCTATTTATTTGAGCATCTCAATATGGGGTTCACGTTAATCCAAGTTCATTATATCCAACTAGATGTATTCAGATTGATTATAAAGATTAATAACGATATATGATCATGCACATGTCAAGGACTACAAAAACACTTGCCAATGAAAAGACTGTGCAGGCAACAGGATAGCCTATGAGTCCCGTCTTCTCTACTAATTAATTACAAGAAATCAGCCAGGCCATAAGGCCACACACGGTGGCTCATGCCTTTAATCCAAACACTTTGGGAGGCCGAAGCGGGTGGATTACTGGAGGCCAGGAGTTCAAGACCAGCCTGGTCAACATGGTGAAACCCTGTCTCTACTAAAAATGCAAAAAAATTAGCCAGGCATTGTGGTGCATGCCTGTAATCCCAGCTACTCCAGAGGCTGAGGCAGGAGAATCGCTTGAACCCGGAGGCAGAGGTTGCTGTGAGCCGAGATCGCACCATTGCACTCCAGCCTGGGTAAAAGAGCGAAACTCTGCCTTTAAAAAAAAAAAAAGCAGCCAGGCTACTGGACTTGTTTCTTCCCAATCATAAAATTTCCTGTCAAAATTCCATGATTCGTTCAATATTGCTAATAAAAGTGTCAGCTGGATACTACTAGGGTTGGTGTAATATTAAACCCAAGTGACAGGACCCACATTTGATGTGCAATGACTCTCCAGAGTGATCTCAGTGTCCCCATTTTCTAAAATACTAATGTACTCACAGTGTGTGTGCATGTGCGCATACATATGAATGTCTGTTCACAAAAACTGAATTTTCATTTTAGTAAACATCCAGAAGGCCACCCACAAGCAGGGCTAAACACTGAGAATAAAATGCAGTACAGACAGAGGCTGGCCCCAGGACTCTGGTTCATGCTGACTCAACTCAGATCTACTAGTTTATCCTCTAGTGAACACATTCTGTAATTCAGTGCCAACACTGGTATCTTTCTTGGTTTATCCACGAAATTGAAGAGAGGCTTCCAATAGATATTCTAGGCAAAAAACAGAAAACTAACGGGGAATTTAAACTTTGCCATTGATAGGTGAGACTAGTTGTTCTTAGGGACACTAGTTAAACTGTATCATTTTTTTCCTTCACTCTCAAAGTGGAGATGTGTATTTGTAATGCCAAAATGATGCATTTAAAATGGTCATTGATGAGTTTTTAAGTTAAGTGTACGGTCACAACAGAGTTCTAGAAGCAATCTTTCAGACTGGTTTCAGTATTGAGTCCAGGCAACAAATACAGTTTGCACAAGGTCTCACAACTACCACCTGGGAACAAGTGGGTGAATTACCGACTCACTGACTCTTATGCGTGTTTGGTTCACTTACACTTTTTTCTGATGCAAGACGCAAAGATCAAAGAGCCCAGCCTTAACTTTTATTTGCTATAGTAACTGGTAGAATAATCAGTAAAGAGGTATTAAAAGTCTTCATGTTGTCTACCTACCATTATACAATATTTTCTGATAATATGTCAAAATAATACAAGATGAGTATCCCTTACCCAAAATGCTAGAGACCAGAAGTGTTTCAGATTTCTGATTTTTTTCAGATTTTGGAATATTTGCATTGCACTTGCCAGTTGGCATTCCAAATCCAACAATCTGAAATCCTGCATGTTCCAGTGAGCACTTCCTTTTCAGTGTCATGTTGGTGCTCAAAAATTTTGGATTTTGAAAGATTTCAGATATGGTATGCTCAATCTACATTTATTTGTCTAACTGAATGATTTTTCATTCCCTTTTCTCCAGGTTTACTATAATATATTTAGCAATAACAATGTTCAGAAGTATTCCTCTTGAATAAATAAGCAACATTCCCCTCCATGTTAGAAACAGCCTTCTCTCCTCCTTACTAAATGACTGCCAAGAATGACAACACCCCTTGACAACAGCTAGGTGCACTAGAAATGGAATGAGAGAGGCTGAAAAACACAAATGATCATCTGCTGGGGTCTACAGGAGACATGATTCACCACTTTTATAACTCTTTTTATATTCTCATCCTCAGAATCTCTAGACGGTGCTTTCAAGTGAGAATTTTTGTGAAGCCCTCCTTGGATGCAAATTTGAAAAATAAACGTCCTCCTCTTTCTCTTTCACTCCTATTCTCCCTCTAAAAGGAGGCCTGACAGGGTGGAAGTAGATGGAGGCAAGGAAGTAGTCACAAAGAAAACATGTACTAAAAGAAAATTAGTAGAAATACTCAGTGATTTTCAAGAGAGCAACGTCCCAGAAAATAAATTTTGTAGTTGTTGATCCTCACTTTCTGAAGGTCTTTAGCTCTCATGATACTCATTTGTTCCTAGAAAGCTGGAAAGGGAGGACTATTAATAGGGAGGGACCTTAACCCTCTCAGCCACCTTCTCACATCACCCTTTGTTACCAAACTGCCTATCAGATACCTTCAGATAATCTGTGGCTAACTTAATGATCATCCGTTCTTAAGGGATGGTATATACATATGAGGGAGAACATATGTGCATGCGTGCGTGTGTGTGTGTGTGTCTGTGTGTATGGTGAGTGTGGAAGACAATGTGTATTACTGAAGGGGATTTCAACATATCATGAGATTGTTAGGAAAGAAGCCTTGCCTCTACCCTCTGGCAGCATAAATGAAGACTTTTAAGGCACAATATGGAGAGAGGAGAGAGGAGAGAGGGGAGAGGGGAGAGGGGAGAAGAGAGAGGGGAGAAGGAGAGAGAATTATCTCAACACAACAAAACCACATACTAGAAAAAGAACAGATGGCCCAGGGAGCAGGGAAGTAGAATCTATACAGGGAGAAAAGATTAGACTCAAGTTGGTATCAAGAATAAAGGACCCTCAAGGTAGGCTTTACATTATATGCTGGATAAAACCAGACCTGCTCTACACTTTCCATCTGATGTAGCTACAAGTGACTACCTATAAAAAGGACACGGTCTTATAATATCCTTATATTCATGATAGCTTTTGAGAGCCTCATGCTTAACCATGTTTTATACTTCTTCAACTAGAGGTATTCTTCAAATAGAAAATATACCAGATACAATTTATTAGGTTCTAGTGAGAAAATTAAAAATCAACAAGAATTTACTTAGAGTCCTGTATATATCCAAGTGTTATGAGTTCCTATCATTTAGCAGATAAATTTACTATCTAGTTGAACAAGGTTTAGAACACAGCATCCACCATTAAGTGCCCACATACTTCAGCTGAAATTATAACCAAGAGTCATTTTCCTACCTTTCAGCACTTGGGTCCCATTAACCAAGATTCCCCTTATTTCTGTGTTTCACTTCTAACTACTCCTGTTGTGATGATCTAAAATAGATGGCAGGTTGTAGCCTTCATAGCAAGATACGCACATGGCCAAGAACACTGAGAGACAGACAGCCATGGGCACAGTGCCCACTGCCCTTCCTGCACTGTATGCCTACTACATTATTGTACATTTGTTGATAAACTGCTTTGGAATCCCATTCATGTAACTTAATGTTTGTCATTTCTCTTACTACACTGTAAGATGTGGGCAGGACTATATATATTGCTTCTGTATACCTAAAACATGCTTACTTTACTGCATGTACTACCATTGCTCCAGAAATGAGTATAGACTAAATTGAAAAATGCTAGCGGTTGGATGGGGAATGAAAAACAAATCAGGGCTTTCATGTAATCAAGAAGTTCCATTTGTATCACTAGAGAAGGCTCTATGTCATACCAGAAAGAGATTTTTGGAAATATATAGTTTCAGGTTCAAATTCTAGAATTTGCATAAATACTTGCTGTTCATTTGAACTGGAGTTACTACGGGGAAATGACTTTTGGATTCCACAGCATTCTGCTGCATTATAATAGTCTGGCCGTGCCATCATTCCACAAAATGGTTTAGCAATTTGTTACAATATTTTTTGTGGAGAGTAATCCGTCCACATACGAAAGATTTTAGAAAACATTTTCATTATTTAAGATGATTAATAAAACTGTAAGTATCTAGTATAGGCTAATAGAGTTCTTTATAACTTAAAATAACCTACACATTTTAAAAGACAATTTGCCTCCACATTTTTTCAAGACAAAATTTAAACATATATATTTTGCCGCAATTGTATATGTAATGGCTACATTAAAAAAGGATCAGAGAATAAGAAAAGACTGATAAGAATATATTGGCAAGTGACTGTATATTATATTTACAGTCAATTTTCAATCCAATTGATATATCTCAGTGGTTCTCAACCAGAGGTGATCTGACCCCTAAGGCACATTTGGCAATATGTAGAGACCTAACAATATGACTTAATTCATCTCTCTGTACCTTAGTGTTTTCAGCTATAAAATGGGGTAAGTTCTCTCTCCCAAGCTAGTAGTAAGAATTTGATGAAATAAAACACATATTATGACTAGTAGAATGTAGGTATGCAAGAAAAGTTTCCTTCTCAAATTTGCACCTCTTTATATTCTAATGTATAAAAAATATTTCCAGGCTGGGTACAGTGGCTCATGCCTGTAATCTCAGTGCTTTGGGAGGCTGAGGTGGGAGGATCACTTGAGCCCAGGAGTTCAAGGTCAGCCTGGGCAACATAACAAGACCTGTCTCTACAAAAAAATAAAAAAAATTAGCTGGGCATATTGGTACAACCCTGTAGTCGTAGATACTCAATAGACTTGAGGGAGGAGGATCACCTCTGCTCAGGAGTTCAAGGTTGCAGTGATGGTGCCACTGCACTCCAGTCTGGTGACAGATCAAGAAAAAGAAAAAGGAAAAGGAAATATATATATATATATATATATTTCCATCTCTGTTTTAAAAAGATGTGGTCAAACCCTTGCTAGAAAGTAAATGAAACAAACTTTTCAAGAGACTTAACTGTGAGTTACAATAAAATACTCAAAGTTAAAATTTTAAAGGTGAATTTCACCAGTGATTTAAGAAACAGCATGAATTGCTCAAACACTAAAAACATATTTCACAGTATTAATTAAATTATAACTGTATTATATATGCTTAGAAACTGCTTTCAAAGACAAGAGAAAAAGAAAACAGCAGTTGTGAATAAAGTAAATTCTAGGTAGTAAGCAATTAAAATCTCTTTTTGTGTTCATGGTAAATACTGTTAATTATATCACAGATACTCATAAGCAACCAAAAAGCCTGCGTACTGATTATAAAGAGCAGCTATAATTTCCCCTATATATATTTAAAACAAAACAAAACCTGGGGAAATCTGAGAGAAAGGATGTACTATTTTTTTTAAACATTTTATAAAATATAAAGGCCACGTCTGTTAAGGTATGATAATCTGACATATAGTGAAAATGAAACAAAAACCGTCCAGTATAAATTAAGGGTTTTTTGGCCAGGTGTGGTGGCTCACGCTTGTAAACCCAGCAGTTAGTGAGGCAGAGGTGGGCCGATCACTTGACACCAGGAGTTACAGACCAGCCTGGCCAACATGGTGAAATCCTGTCTCTACAAAAAAATACAAAAATTAGCTGGATGTGGTGGCATACACCTGTAATCTCAGCTAATCAGGACACTGAGGCAGGAGGATCAATCTAGCTTGGGAGGTCGAGGCTGCAGTGAGCTGTGATTGTACCACTGCACTCCAGCCTGGGTGAAAGAGTAAGATCCTGTCTCAAAAAAATATATATCAATTAATTAATTAAGTTTTTTAAAGTGATTGAAAGGATTTGCTAGTCACTCTTAGAATGTAGTATTTTCTCTTTTAAAAAAATTTTTTTTTCACTGCTGGAACAAAAGAATGTACTCTTTTCTAAATAAAAGCTGAAATTTGCTTTTGAATTGAAAATTTTCTTCACTTTGCGTAAAAAGGTCCTATATAGGCTTCTGATTATGGGAATTGTAAATTACTTTTTAAGAATTTTTTTATTGAGTAAAACTTGTGAAGTTCTTTATAAAGAGAGGAATCAAAGAGAGTGGGGCTGGGCCCCCTTTTCCGTCTTTCAAAACAAAATAACTATGTCAATAGAAAAGCTAAACACACATCCTGTTGAAAGCATTATCTGTGTAACTTCATTTGAAGCCAACAAACAGCATAGTATCATTTCTGTGATCTGCATTTTCTTTTATTAATTAATGGCAGATTATCATGTCTGATATAATAGGCAATTTATCGACTTCATGGACTTTAGTAGCTAGTAGCCACAATGATATGAGCCTGCAGACCCTCACTATCGAGAAAATGGCATACACAGCATTAAGCCTTGTCATAGCCTTACCTATAATGACAAAGTCAGCTTGAAACTTTATTTTGAAAATTACTAGTTAATTCTTTTTTGGCTTTCTTGGTCTTTTGCTTGTTTGTTTTAAGAGAACCAAGTTTCACAAGCCAAAAACTGCAAATGCCAGATTGGGTTGGATTTCCAATTTGGCCTCTAACTGGCTAATTAAATTAGGAGCAAATCACTGCACAAGTCATTTAACTTCTCAGTGCCTTTTTCTTCCCATCTTTAAAATAGGATCATAATAGCAGCTACATCATAGGTTTGAGGATTATGTGAATTACTATGAGAAAGTCTTAGAACACTACCTGGCACATGATAAGCACAATAGGCATGCTAGCTATTCTAAATGATCTTTCAGTTCCAAGAATTTTTTATTCACTATGATGTGAAAGAGGGTTTTTTTTTTTTTTTTTTTTCATTTTAAAAATATGGAGGAAATAGGCCAGTGTGTGGCTCATGCCTGTAATCGCAGGGCACTTTGGGAAGCCGAGGCGGGCGGATCCCGAGGTCAGGAGTTCAAGACCAGCCTGGCCAACATGGCGAAACTCATCTCTACTGAAAATACAAAAAAAAAAAAAAAAAAAATTAGCTGGTATGGTGGTGCAGCACACCTGTAGTCACAGCTACTCAGGGAGACTGAGGCAGAAGAATCGCTTGAACCCAGAAGACAGAGGTTGCAGCGAGCAGAGACTGCACCACTGCACTCCAGTCTGGGCAACAGAGAGAAACCCTGTCTAAAAAAAAAAAAAAAAAAAAGAGGAGGAGGAAATAAATTAGAATATTGGAAATAGATAAACACAGGGCACACACATTATGGTTTAAAGCATATGCTTTTGCATTTAGGATATGTTAAAAATACATTTAAAAGATAACAGCAATATTTTACAAAAGGCTATCATTTCCTATTTCCAAAAGACACTTTAAAGAGAAAGTTTGAACCTGACTTTGATATGTAATATGTTAGTGCACAAGTGCAAACAGTTTATGTGTCAGACAATAAATATTTTATGAAATTTTGTGAACATTTTGAAGCAGCAGCAACAATTAAACATCTAACCTCTGTATTAGAGAAAAAATTTAACTGTCCCAAAGTATCTAGTTACAAAAAAAAATCTAAATTCTACTCGGTTAATAAAACAAAATCTACTGTTGTATGCTAATAAGATTCATCAAACCAAACTAATTTGTCCAACAGATGTTTAAGTCAAAGAATTGTACATTTCTATTCTATTCAAATATAATAGCATAAGTAATCATGATACAGTCTTCAAAACACATGAGTTCAAAACTATCTTCTATTTTTATACTCTGTCTTATAACCCAGGAAACAGAAGTGTTTTCTGGACTGTAATAAAACTGCCACTTAAAAGGAAGAATTAATAATCTAGATCAAATAGCCTTTTTAATGACAAAGAATTGAAAAGCTGAGAGATCAACTGTTTTCACTGGCCACTACTCTCTATACGCTAGAATAAGCCACCAATTCAATAATTATGACACAGCTGTTCCTTTTAAAGATAGTCTTTTATAGTCTAGGTAGAGATTTTTAGAAGTCTCAGTACTCATATACAACACTGGTAGGTGTCTTAAAAATTTCCCCATTCATCCTTCCACTGAAACTCTGGCCGATCATATGCTTGCTTTCCCAGTTCTTTTCACTTCTCAGGGAAACATGATAAAACCGTGCTAGGGTTTTGTCATACTGATAGTTAACAAATTTCCAGACCATTAGGTTGACACTAATGTGTGACTTCTGCTTGTGAAATTTATGTAACTGGCACCAAAAAGGCCAAAACTGTTGGTTTAAAAAAAGGAAGTCCTTAATTCTACTTTCTAAAAAGTAGTGAAAACAAACAATTCTATACACAATGGCACCACAAAAGCAACCTTGCATGGAAGCAGGCAGTTAAGAGATCCTCCAAAATTGGACTACATTGATTTAAACTGCTGACTCCCTACTTGGCCGTTATTAAGTGCTACGTACATCTTTTTTTTTTTTTTTTTTTTTAAGAGACTGGATCTTGCTGTGTTGCCCAAGCTGGGGTGCAGTAGCTACTCACAGGTAATCAGGACACGCTACAGCCACCAACTCCTGGGTTCAAGCAATCCTCCTGCTTCAAGGCTCCTGAGCAGCTGGGATTACAGCACATGCCACTGTGCTCAGCTACATGCTACCCTACACATACTTCTTACTCTCTCTTTACCCTTTGTAGATGAGAAGGCAAAATGTAACGGTGCCTAGGCCAAAAAACACATTTCCATTGATTATAGACATCCATGAATCATTCATGAAACAGCAAACAAGGCTTAGACAGCCTAATGCATGGAATTAAGATAAAAATCACAATTTGCAAAGCTTACCGTTAATTTCTCTGGTTCTCTCCCATTATACTGAGTCTCAAGCTAGCAATACCAGTCAAAATAAATAGAAATACCTATATCCTAATGCTAAAGAATCACAGTAAAATAGAAAAAACTTAATTGCATGGATATGGATAATTTTATAAATAAATGCTTAATTTAGACCCTTGTATCTAGATGTTATAAATGGTTCAAAATAACATATATGAATTTCAGCTTCCAAAAAAAAAAAAAAACAACAAAACACAACTATAAGGTGTTTAATGGAAAGAGTCTGACTTTACTTGCTATTTTATGTTTAAGGGGATTCTGGCAAAGTTAGCTGACTCAAATTCAGCACCTGCCTAGAAAATAACATACATCTGGCATTTGCCTTCCAAAGTGAAAGTGAACAGCCTAGCTAAAAATCCTAACTGACCCAAATCTAATGTGAAGTATTTCAAAAGTTACTGTGGTGGCATTTATGTGAAATTCTACTTGTCACAGACCTTCTCCCTGAAGCTAACAACTCTACCATCCAGATAAGTGGAATATACAAGTTTGAATTGAACTCTAAGGACCAACAACAAAAACAACAAACAGAATATGCATTTTATTAACAATCTATTAAACCACTTATCCCACTCCTATGCATAAATCTCTCCTGTTTTCCAGTACAGAAAGCATAGCTGAGAAATCATGGCCCACCCTAACTTTCTCAGAATATTCTGACACCAGTCATACCTCTTCAAAACATGCTAACTCAAAAGATTTACATAAGACATAGACTGGCAATAGTTTTCATTTTAATTACTTTCAAAGAATACCAGCTATGCCAACAGAGGTCACACTTAGAAATTTTCAATTTAAAAAAAGTTGCTCTCACAGTAAAGTGGCTCTAAGCTAAAACTCAATTCTCTTATACTCCAAGAAACAACATCTTTGTGCATTTTGAAAAAAAAAATTACTGTCTATAATTCTAAATATATGATTTCTAACATCATTCTACTTGTCTGTCCACATGAAGACAGCAATGCCACCATGCAGAATGAAGACTGCCTGGACTGTGATTCATTCAACATCACTAAGCAAGACACACCTACCTCAAGAGGGGTGTGCCTTCCTAAGAGCACACTCTGAAAGCTGTTAACTCTATATAATAAACAAAACATTTACTAATGGTAGCATTTTGTTGTTGTTGCTATTGCCTTAACCTCTATTCACATGGACAGATTAAGACTTTGAATAGGGAGACATATAATTCAGAAATCAATGCCCTGTTTTTTGTTTGTTTGTTTTTGAGAGGGAGTCTTGCTCTGTCGCCAAGATGGAGTGCAGTGGCCAGGTTGTAGGGCAGTGGCGTGATCCCGGCTCACTGCAACCTCTACCTCCTGGGTTCAAGTGATTCTCCTGCCTCAGCCTCCCAAGTAGCTGGGACTACAGGCATGTGCCACCACGCCCAGCTAATTTTTGTATTTCTAGTAGAGACAGGGTTTCACCATGTTGTTCAGGATGGTCCTGATCTCTTGACCTCGTGATCCGCCGCCTCGGCCTCCCAAAGAGCTGGGATTACAGGCATGAGACACCGCACCCGGCCCTGAGGCAGGAGAATTGCCTGAACCCAGGAGGTGGAGGCTGCAGTGAGCTGTGATCTTGCCACTGCACTCCAGCCTGGGCAACAGAGAGAGACTCCGTCTCAGAAAAAAGAAGGAGAAAACCTAAACGCAATGTAAAAACATCGAACAAGGAAACATGGAGTTAAACCTGCATAGATAGATAATCCTTTTCCAATTTAATAATTTTTGGTAACCATTCTTTGTATTTCCTATAGCACTTAGCATAGGCTAGGGATGGCCTAAGGGTAAAAGGAAGTCAGGAAGAGAGAAAAGAGAGCTAATGGTGCTGAATGAATTTAGTTTAGCAAGGAAAACTAAGCTAATTGGTTCACACTAATATATGCACAGAAAAGGAAGAAAACAAGAAGAAAAGAGTAAACTGGCCTGTCAGACAAACAGTTTCCAACTGCTGGCTTTGTGTCAACAACACCCAACAGAAGTTCATTTCAACGTGAGCCTACACCATCCTGAGTTCAGTAGTCCGTTCTGTGTATTAAGTGCAGAGGAATCTGTCCTGTGAGACCAGGATTGTGATTCTACTCTGAATAGTTAAATGACTGAGGACATTTTGTCAACTGTTAATTTTTTTTTTTAATTCTACAGATCAGTGCCTACCATGCTGACATTTGCAGAAAATACCACAAAAATAGTGATATAAATAAATATGGGCAGATTTTGTCTAAAGCAAAAGATAGATATTTCAGTATTCTCAATTTTAGTTTAGATTAATACTGATTTTCCGCAGATAGTGCCCAAAGCCTGATATCAGTACCTCAAATCAAAGTGCCCATCTTCATAGATATATATACATCCAGTTAAAGCAGACATCTAATCACAAATCTTCTCACATCTATGAACAAAGGAGGGATTAAAAACTCCAACAAATACTCATTTGAAATGTATTTCAACCATGTCATATCCAATATGGTCAAAGTTTCTCTTAGGCCTTGATATGCTTAATTTTTAGTATATAGCACTTAGTACACAACAACAAAGCAAACTGGTACTACATGAAGTATATATTGTGTTTCATTGTACAGTGGAGAACTTCTCCCTCATGTTGGTATTTAAGAGATGGGCTGTACTTAGCATGTGTGAACAATTCACCAACCCATCCTCACCCTATCCGCCCACCCCAAATCTTCCAACAGAGAAAACTTATAAATAAATCCAAGGTCTATATAAATCCACAGTGAGTCCAACCTTCCATATTGAAAGGAAAATTACATTTCAAAGCTATATTGCCAAATGGATTTATTTAACTCTTGCTCCTGTTGTGATTATCAATGCCAAGTAAATTTTATGGGCTAACTTTAAAAATGCTTAAAACGTGAGACTAGAATGGAAATACTAACCTAGCTGTACACTAAAATCATAGTTCAGTCTGTTCAATAAGTTTTGTCTTTTAACTCAAACTACAGAATTCCATTTTTCATATACTCAAATCTGGAATTTGCATTTACACTCATAGATACAACTCTTTTGGAAAGTCTAAGGAAGTATATAAATAATTGTGTTTTCAAATCAGTATCTAAATATGTGTATTCAACAAAGTTGTCCTTCAGAACATTTTGTCCACTTTATAAATTTAAGACCCAAAATATAAAATTGTATTTTACATAGTATGTTCTACTCAGCTTTGAAAATAAACTAAGTAAGAGAAGCTAAAGTTCTATCTGAACCAACTCCTGATACACTGTAAGGCTATACTAAACTTCATTTCTTCAATAGTTAAGGTATTTTTCCCAGAGATATAAATTATTAAACTTTTCAAGATAAAGGTTCTAAGTAATTCTACAGTCACTATATTTCAAACAATCTATTCTTTGCAAAAAAAGTGATTTATCCAATGAACCACAGATGCCACTTACAATCTAAAATTTCTAATATTGCATGGGAGAAAGAATGTTGATTCATACTAATAGCACATCATGTTTACGACAGAAAAAGGAATGTGAATAGCTGTCCCCCATGCCCCTACCCATAATTTGTGAGTATAAAATCAAAGTCTCAGAGTGGAACTTAAATAGTTTAGGTTGTCATTACATTTCAAATGAGTCGTCATGTTTTAGTTTGGAATAAGAGTTACAAGTTAAGGTCTCCTAATGAAATATAAGTGAAATAATCTTTGGTTTTTAAATTAATTTTGAAGTCTTCAAATATGAACATGATTATTTTCATGAACTACAGTTATTGTCACAAATATTCTTGTACTCGGGGGTATTTAGGCAGAAAATGGAGCTCAGTGGTTAAGGTCAAGGTCTTTGGAGTGGCAAACTGCCTCTAACTTGATATGACCTTGGAAAAGTCATTTAAGCTCTCTGAGCTTCAACTTCCTTATCTGTTATTTTGAAGACAACCAAAAGGCACTTACATAATGCCTAGCATACAGTAAAAGAGCAATAAATAATAGTTGTTATTAGTATTATCAGTGGAATCTCTGCAAATTGCACTTGTAAAATAGATGTGAATCAGAAACAGCTGTATAGTTCCTAAAATTTTACTTTCAATAGTTCTTAAAGGTCAGACTTAATTCCTTCTATAAATGAAAAATTCTGATGGCAGAAGGAGAAGCAAATGTCTGGAAAAGGTAAGAAAGAACAAAAAAACAAAACGAGACAAGAACCCAGTAACAACTGACATCTTGAAACACAAAGAAAACTGGCATGGACACAAGGAAATGAATTAAGTAGTCCACTTATAAAATTATGCCTACCACTACCTTTGATAATGAGTTCAAACACATCAATATATAGGGCAGGAAAATGACCAAAACATTTCCCCAATCTAGAAACAAAAAATGAAGTAAGTTACATTTTGTATCGAGTGGCAGGTAGTGGGAAAATATTAATTTATTTGGTTTGCAGAGCTATAAACTGGACAACTTTCAAATCTACTTTGCTCTCTATAAATATACCACAAAACATATCTAATATGTTAATATGATCCAGTATGGAGACAAGAAGCTGCCACGCTTCCTTCGGGTTTGTTCTTTACTTGACTGTAAGAACCTTCTGGGACACTGACAAAATAAATGTGGAATTGGAAGAGTTATCTTCTTAATTCTACCCTGATTAAGCATATTTGGATATACAAAGTATCTAATACAGCTAATTTTTCATAACATTCAAGAGCTATATACCTTAAGTTCATGGTATAAATTAACTTCATATCTAGAAATAAGCTTAAGAGTCTGGGCGTGGTGGCTCATGCCTATAATCCAAGCACTTTGGGAGGCTGAGGCAGGCAGATCACTTGAGGTCAGGCGCTCAAGACCAGCCTGGCCAACATGGTGAAACCTCGTCTCTATTAAAAATACAAAAAAAATCAGTGGTGCATAGTGGTGGGCACCTGTAATCCCAGCTACTCATGAGACTGAGGCAGGAGAATCGCTTGAACCCACGAGGCGGAGGTTGCAGTGAGCGAAGATTGCACCACTGCACTCCAGCCTGGGTGAAAGAGCGAGATTCCATCTCAAAAAGAAAAAACGAAATAAGCTTAAGAAACTATTTCTATTTGTGTTACCAAAGTTCAATGTCTCTGAATATGAATATATTCTTAATGTTTATTACCCAATAATTACTTTAACAAATGTTTATTTAGTCTTTACTGTATACCAGGCACCATCCTAAGGTTTAGGGATGCCGTTCTGAACAAGATAGAAATGGTCCCTGATGTTCACGAAGCTAGTAGGGAAAGTTGTAAAGAATAAATAAAATTATATCACATGATCGTAAATATTATGATAAAAATCAATTACAGCTGTGTGATATGGAGTGCTTGAGAAGCTATTTTACACAGGTTGGACAAGAAAGTTTGGCTCATTGCATTTTATAATATCTACCCCTGTAAGTGAGATTTGCTGCTAAAATCTGTAGTAACTTTCCTTTTCTCCTCTTTTATGCTAGTTTGCTAAGAAATGAGAAATACTACCACTCAAATTTTTACACATAAAATAAATATAAACATTATGTCAAGCTATGAAATTAGAATAAATTGTAATCAACTCATTCAATAGGTATAATGTAAAGTCATCCCAAATAGATATAGTAACCACTGATAAACAGATATGAGCATTTTACCTTTAAATGTTATTTCCAATACATTTGTAAGGAACTTTCATAATAAAAATGAAATACAGACAAACATACAGTTTATTTTTATTTATAATCATCTTATTTGCATATTACTTTCCTAAACTACATATAGAATTTTAAAATATTTTAATTAAATATCAAAATATCCAATATGAAGAATTCAACATTAACTCACCTGTGCCTGTAAACAGTGCAGAAGATCTATAAGTGTGTAGCCAAATCCAAGAGAAATCTGTAATATAAACAAACAAATAAACATGAATAAAATCTGCAGAATCCTGTTGGATTCCTTAGAGCAGATGTGATTTTTATAACTGATTTTCAAGTAATACTTGTTAATTGCCATCAATACACAAGTAATATTCATTAATAACATCTCTTCTTAAATTGCATGGTAAATCAAGAAGTAGACTTGCTGCATTACTTTTATTTGTACAAGATAATGTAAAATATATAAGGCTACAATTCATTGTGAATTATAAAGTGCCTACAACTTCTCAGTTGCCGGCCTTATACTTTAACTGCTTGTCTAACCACCAGCCTTCCCTATGAGACAAAAAGCTGAGTAAAAGCAGGAGGCCCTAGTGACCTACTCCCACACTGCATTCCTAGGGCCATGCCCAGCACACTGTAACAGGCAGAAAATGTGTGCTGAATAAATAAATAAAGTTCACATACTAATCTTAATTTACCATGATTTACAGTTTACCTATATGGAACCAAAAGGCCTGAATGACTAAATACTTTGTTATCTCAAGAAATATCTTTTTTTCCCCCTTCAGAGACAAAAGTTTTGTTCTGTGACCCAGGCTGGAATGCAGTGGCACTATCACAGCTCACTGCAACCTCAAACTCCTGGGATCAAGTGATCCTCCCACCCCGACCTCCCAAGTAGCTAGGACTACAGGCATATGCCACCACACCCAGCTAAATTTTTATTTTTTGTAGTGGTAGGGTCTTGCTAAGTTGCCTGGGCTGGTCTCGAACTCCCAGCCTCAAGTGACCTTCCTGCCTTGGCCTCCCAAAATGCCAGGATTACAGGCGTGAACCACCATGCCCAGCCAAGGAAAGCCTTTTTGGCAGTAAAAATCATGTTATAATAACCAAGATAATTTGCAAGAGAAAAGAGGAAAAAGAAAAGGAAGAACTGAATATTTTCAATAATGAGGGCAACTGTTTGCAAAGTTTCTTCAGATTCTGTGTCTTTGCGAACAAAGTGCTTCACTGTAAATGAGCCTGCAGCTTTTTGTCTGATTCTTCCACTGCACCAATTAAGTTTGTTCCCAAGAAACAAAATGAGGAATATGAAAACAAGGGTATGTGCTTAAGGCATTTTATGTATATTAATATTTACTGCTTTTGTGTATTTTATGGACTCAAGAAAAGTGGCTTGATTGCTACTAGTAATGATACTGAAAATGTATCTCTTTTAAGAATAATTTTAAAGAAACATTAAACACTACTAGATTTAATCAGCTCCAAGGAATGTTTTACAACTAAGCTACTAGATTTTCTTCCTTCAGATGACATCCATCAGTAAGAATTTACAATTTGGATTATCAAAACTTAAAGCACTACTAATTCCTTTAAGAGCCCTTTACTCATTAAAACAGTAAATAGAATCCAATAGCACAAACAAGTTAACATCAATTTAATATCAAAATTACTATTTTTCTTGGACACTAGAAACATCTGATTTCATAATCTAAGAGGTCTACAGGGGAGAGAAACGGAAAAAGATAGCATTTTGATTTGTACCAAGACCTGGCCAGTTTTGAGCTCATCATATATAATGAAATGCAGCTAGTGTATTAGTCAGAGATACTTCATGAAAAACAAACAAAAAGAATCTATATGCAAATAAGAAGTTATCACAGTAAATAAACTGAATGGATTCTACTCAAGTGGCAGTCAGTGAATAGTGTGCAATAAACTTATGTAATAGGAGTCATCAATTCTTTCTAGCACTATTGGGATAAATGTATTCATTATGCTGGCCTACTTAAGCCTATTATAATTCTATACCAACAACTAATTTGCTCAAGGACATCATATTATGCAATAATCGTGAGCTGAAACTTGTAATATTAGTAGGAATGAGATTAAATGATTACTGTTGGCTCTATACTATTCAGTAAACTTTTATTAATAAGCTACTATAACATGAGGCAAAAGTGTCAATGCACCCATGCTAAAGAAAGATGTTGACCAGGTTCGGTGGCTCACACCTGTAATCCCAGCACTTTGGGAGGCTGAGGCGGGAGGATCACGAGGTCAGGAGATCGAGACCATCCTGGCTAACATGGTAAAGACTAATATTTTAGTCTCTACTAAAATACTAAAAAATTAGCTGGGGGTGGTGGCAGGCGCCTGTAGTCCCAGCTACTCAGGAGGCTGAGGCAGGAGAATGGCGTGAACCCAGGAGATGGAGCTTGCAGTGAGCCAAGATCGCGCCACTGCACTCCAGCCTGGGCGACAGAGCGAGACTCTGTCAAAAAAAAAAAAAAAAAAAAAAAAAAAAAAAAAAAAAAGACAAAGAAAGAAAAGAAAGATGTTTAGGAGATACAAAGATACTAAAATTTCCAAACATCCAGATACCTTGGTGTAACATTTTAAACAAAAGGAATAAAATACTTCCCTAAAAACAGAATTACAAACTATTTTGTAAGTTACTAAGAGAAACTAGTTGTCATTTAAAGCAAAAGTGCAGGTAATAAAAGCTCTTTTATAAAGAAGCATCTTGTTACTGTTCTGACCTGAGAGTTTCACAAAGTCCCTCTAAGAATGTGTCTCAAGGGAAGGAGTAGGGGTAAATTTGGGGATATCTGCAAAATAATTATCTGATAAAGAACACATACCTAGAATATATTACATAAGGAGTTACATTATTTGATAAAGGGCATGTATCTAGAATATATAAAGATCTCTTACAACTTAATAATAGGACAAATCATTCAATTATTTTTAAATAGGCAAAATATTTTGTAACTAACCATGAGAAATACAATAAGGAAAAGTACATGAAAAAATACTCAACATCATTACTTATTAGGAAAATGGAAATTGAAACCACAATGAAATATTCTACACAACCAGTAAAATTATCTAAAGTGTTGACAAGGATATGAAGAAATCAGAACCCCTTTAAATCCACTGCTGGGAGAAAACGCAATAGTACAGCCATTTGGGAAAAAAGTTTGGAAGTTTCTCACTACACAACGCAATTTTATCCCTGATGTTTTCATTTCTCTTGGGGAAGAGATGTCCATACAAAGAGCTGAATGGAAATGTTCACAGCAGTTATTTTCCACAATAGCCAAAAACTGGAAACCATACAAATATTTATCAAGGGATTTTCTTAAATGCTGTACATCCATACAATGGAATACCACTCAATAAAGAGGAATTAATTATCAATATATGAACAACACAAATGAACCTCAAAAACATTATGCTAAATGAAAGAAGACTAACACAAATACAACATATACTGTATTGTATGATTCCATTTATTTGAAATTTCTAGAAAAAGTAAAGCTATAAAGACAGAAAGCAGGTTGACGGTTTCCAGTGTCAGGATATGGAAATGGAAACTAACTAAAAATGGACACAAGATAACTCTGTGGGGTGATAAAATCGTTCTAAAACTGAAATGTGTCCTAAAGAAAGATGAATAACAGATACAAGATATATATGACTGTAAAAATATACTGAAACTCCTGCTTTAGTACACTTAAAATGGGTGCATTTTATGGTCTGCAAATTATACCTCAATTTTAGAAAGCAAAAAAATTTTAATGTTAAAAAATATTTTAGTGATTTTTCACAAATGCACCAGTGTATCCTCGCTCTTTCTTGTGTGATAGCTACAGTTTCCACGTGAGTAGGAGATCTAAGGGTAAAGGTAGTTCTAGCTGCATATGGTGGTGTGAACACCTGCCAAGTAGAGCATCAACTAGCAGGTGGAGTAACACCTCACTAGTCTGAGTCAAAAAATGAAGTCAGAACTGAATCTGCACCACACATAAAAAGACAGCTGGCAGCATTAGAGCCGTGTAGGTTGATAGTAGGGCGTGGGGGAGAACTGGAGAAGATATGCTCAATATTTCATTTTATTTATTTTTTAAATGAATGGGTAGAAACAGACCCAGAGGAAGCAATGTAAACTGGGAAGAAAATGAAATGACAGCTGTAATACTGGCTAAAAGACCATTTTAATGTGTAACTACTATAATAAGAGATGTACCATACTTTTTTTGGCTTAACAACAATGTAACAATAGCATGAATAGCATTTATTGAATGCTCATTCTGTGAGAGCACTGAGTGGAGAACTTTATGTGTATCACCTAATTTAATCTTCATAACAATCCTGTGAGGGTAGGCCCTGCTACTATCATGCCCACGTTATAGATACAGAAACCTAACTGGAGAGTAAAGAACTCTGTCTAAAGCCAGAGAGCTGATGCACTAGCAAAAGTCTGGGTTCTAACCCACAAGAGTCTGACTCTGGAGTTTATACACGATCTTACCCACTAGGCTGTTACAGAAGGTCACTGTTTTGATAATGCTATTTTTGCCAACTTGATTTGAAAAAGCAAATGGCAGAAATGTGACCAACCTGAAAACTGCCTTCTTGAGGTTTCTGGTATAGTACTAACAAGACCAGCAAAGGGTATTCCCTACATCCTGCACCTTTGGCAGACACTGTTAATAAATCTTGGCATTATTATTTTCTCAGCCCAAATGTAGGCCTCACAATTTTCTCAAAGTTGCTAACAATCAAAGGATGCAATCACTAATAGAGCTAGTATGTAAATAAAGATATGTCTGTTGCAGGGCATGGTGGCTCACGCCTGTATTTCCAACCCTTTGGGAGACTTGGGCAGGCATACCACTTGAGTTCAGGAGTTCGAATCCAGCCTGGGGCAACAAGGTGAAACCTCATCTCCAAAAAATACAAAAAAATTAGCTGGGCATGGTGGCGCACGGCTGTAGTCTCAGATACTCATGAGGCTGGGATGGGAGGATCACCTGAGCCTACGGATGTCAAGGCTGCAGTGAGTCGTGATCGCGCCACTGCATTCCAGTCTAGGTGACAGAGTGAGACCCTTTCTCAAAAAAAAAAAGAAAAGAAAGGTATGTTTGTCAACCCAAAACAACCAAGTCTTTTTTTTGGACAACTGAAAACATGGAACAGGCTGTTGTAAAGAGATGACTGAACAAAAGGGCAGCCCAACAACTATCACACTTCATGTTTCGGGACAGCCAGCACCACCCTAATCAAGCCAGCCAGACAGATTGGCAGGAAAAAAGAGAATGCACGGGGAACAGAAGAAAAAGCTAAGGAAGGACTGCTCAAATTACTTAAGATTTTTCAATAGTTCCAGTCAAGCACATGTGAATATATACCCATAGTGTACACTCATAATCTATGATTAATACAAAATTTATTTTTCCCTTTTGCTTAAAAGCACAAACTCTCAAACATAAAAAACACCTTTAAGTCACGTTTCATAGCATATAACCCCAAGAAGAAACAGTCATACTTTCAAGACTTACCTTTGAAAACCATTTCAGATTATTGAACATGATATTGTTATTATACAAATATATTACATATATTTGTGATGCAAATGTGTCCTAATATATAGCCTTCATATGAATTTTAATAAAATAGTAAAATTCCAAAGTTTCACTGCAGAAGACTTAATAATATAAAGAATGAGGACTAGACATGCAAAGTAAAATTGTTCCCCCATAAGTTTGATGGTGCTAAAAATAAGCATCTAGACGTTAGAAGAATAATTTATAAATGAACCGATTAACTTCTATATATACTGCAGACAAGCTCATGATTTCTTTCTCTGTTTAAAAGACTATACCTCCACTGCAGACAATAACTCTTAACTAATGAAAATGTTTAAAGGTAATTTTCATTTTCCAAAGTCCTCTGTAAGGTCAACAGTATCATGGCAAAACTCCCTTAAAATAACATTTAGCCCTGATAACTTATGGGTAAACATTAACTAACCTCCTAATTATTCTTTCCAACTATTCATTTTGCCTATTAAGGTATACAAATTAATACAGAGAAATTTTTAAGTTAATAAAACCAGTGCTTAAAGTTAACTGAAAGTCAGTCGTAAGACGTTCTTTTGTTATTTTAACTCAGTTTAATAAAAAGCTTCAGAAAGTACAATTAGTCATAAGTTAAACAAGTAGAGATTTAGATACACAATTGAATAAATTTTCATCCTTACTAAACGTAAAAAAATTCATAGGCCATAATTATAACAGATATATAGAAAAAATATATCAGTTTAAAAATTCTTAAGCTACAGTTACATACACATCCACAATTTACATGTATGACACAGTGAAAAATAATATATCCATCACACTCACGGATCTCATTATGCCCATTCCTTTCCATCTGGTCTCTTGCCTACCATGGTCGGAGGCAATAAAACTATAAAAAAACAGCAGTTCTCTAAAGACTAGTATTCTTGCCCAGAGATAGACCTAAAAAACCAATTAATCTTATATCTGTAGTTGAAAGAATGGTTAAGATTTCTTTGGCAGAAAATATAAAGAAAGGAGGGTGGCAGACTGGAACTAAGTCTTGAGGAATTTCTACAGGTAAAAATTATGTAGAAAAGGAATTGACCAAGGAAAATGAGAAGAAATTACCTAAAAGACAAGAGGAAGACCAGCAAAGACAAGTACTATAAAATTCCAGAGGAGATAATTCCAAGGAGAGGGTGGTCAACATTGTTCAATGACACTGGGAATTAAGATTTCTACTTGATGTGGCAACCAGAAATTATTGGTGTCCTTTATAAGGACACTTTCAATGGAGAGATAAAGATATAAATTAATCTAGAGAAGGTTGAAGTGTTGACATGTGAAAAGGAAATAAGGACTTGGATACAGCATGTACAAATGATTGCTGTCATTACCTTATACTAAAACTTATCTTCTCCTCTAGACGGTGAGCTGTTTGAGGGCAAGGATGAGGTTGCATCCATCTTTGGGTAAGACAATAACCTGCTGCTGGACTACTAATTTTTAAACCACTGCAGAAGTCCTAGGGCTTTTATTAGGGTGCTTTGCCAAAAAACTGACAATAGTCTTTAATAGAATTACAGGGGGAAAAAAAGATAAGTTCTTGGGCAGAAATTAATCTTTCTTAAACAGAGGTAAAAGGCTCAGGGATAGTTCCCCACCAAGACTAGAGCATGCCACCCTAACAACCAATCCACTCCCACCTCAAATAAAAAGGCCCAACACACCATAAGTAGAATTTTACTGTTTTCTGCCAATAGTGTGGATAATTTTTAGATTATAAACTCCCCTCAGAAATTCATCTTCTCCTTAGCTTGTTTCCCCTAATTACTGTTGCAATAACCACTCTGACACAACTGAGCCTAGAATGCTTCCTTTTATATCCCTTGGGTACAATACAGACGAGCCTATAAAACACTTCAAGACTCTGTATAATATACAGTCATGCAATGCATAACAACATTTGTCAATGACACACTGCATATCCCATGGTGGTCCTGTAATATTATAATATCATATTTTTACTGCACCTTCTTTATATTTAGACATGTTTACATACACAAATATTTCCCATTGTGTTACAACTGCCCATGGTATTCAGTATAGTAACATGCTACACAGGTTTGTAGCCTAGAAACAATGGGTTTCACCAGATAGCCTAGACATGTAGCAGGCTAGACTATCTAGGTTTGTGTGAGTATACTCTTGCCTAATTATGCAATACTCAGAATGCATTTAGGTGATGCATGACTATAGCATCTTTTTTTTTTTTTTTTTTTTTTTTTTGAGACGAGTCTCGCACTGTCACCCAGGCTGGAGTGCGGTGACATGACTTCAGCTCACTGCTACCTCCGCCTCCCGGGTTCAAGTAATTCTCTGCTTCAGCCTCCTGAGTGGCTGGGATTACAGGCGCCCGCCACCACGCCTGGCTAATTTTTTTGTTGGTGTTTTTTTGTTGTTGTTGTTGTTGAAGTAGAGACGGGGTTTCATCATCTTGGCCAGGCTGTTCTTGAACTCCTGAGCTCGTGATCCACCCACCTTGTCCTCCCAAAGTGCTGGAATTACAGATGTGAGCAACTGCGCCTGGTGACTATATGCACAATATTTTAAGACCATGGGGTAAGAAAAGAAAGTGAACCAGAAGTAACTAGCTTTTTTTTTTTTTTTTTTTTTTGAGACAGGGTCTTGCTCTGTTGCTCAGGCTGGAGTGCTGTGGCGCAATCACAGCTCACTGCAGCCTCGACCTCCTGGGCTCAGTTGATCTACCCACCTCGGCCTCCTGAGTAGCTAGGACTATAGGGCATGCACCACCACACCTGGCTGATTTTCATATCTATTTATTCATTTTTTTTTTTTTTTTTTTTTTTTGGAAGGGG
>NW_016805524.1:2112956-2115456 GCF_001698545.2 Rhinopithecus bieti | reverse complement strand
CACCCAACTCCTTATTCCCTCAAAGAAAAGGATTTGATATCAAGAAGATACTTTCTAACAGCCAGCCTTACACAGTCACAAGCACCAACTTAACAATGAGTTACCCAAAAAGGTTTCACTAACAAGATTATTCAGTTATTGGCTGTTGTACCTACATAAGCAAAGAAAATGGAAGAAATAATACAATATTGCAGGATAAAAGACAGTGAAGAAAAGAAATTTTAAGGCTGTGACAAAATGAGAACTTTACACAAGGAATTTCATTAAAAAAGAAAAGAAGACAATTCTGAAACTTAAGGTGGGAGACAGCTAGGAAAACAATCTATCGTGGCTAAATTTTCTTCAAACTGGGGTCCCAGAGACCAAGAATGTATATAAATGTCCATAAAACATCCATGAAATTTTCTAATTTCATGCTTTCATTTTGATGAAAATCTGAAATTGCTGTTTGATTTTCCATTTGTGCTTACTTTTGTGTTGAGTGTTTTAATTTCTTTGAAGTCATATCTTGAGAGAGAAAGTTTTCTATGAATTCAGTAAAGAAAATCATGTGGGGATTTGAAACATCTTCACACAGCTACTAGCAGTACATGCTGAACTCAATGTAACCTGAGCTCAGCAGATTATACACAGCAATTTTGTTACAGCCAAACACCCTTGCATGGTAGTGCTAATTTAAATCTTATCGATTTGGTAGTTTTGTTTATATTTAGTTGGTAAATCTAATTTTGTTTTATAGGTCTTAAACTAAAATCTTCTGTATTGAAAAGGAATCTAGTAACATACTAAACTGGCTGCTTTTCATAGGAGCCATTAAACCAAGTTAACATTTCCAATTATTTACATAATAAATATGGCCATAAAATGTAGATTTTAAGAATCTTTCATGTACAGGTTTTGTTTACCAAAAATTTCACTGACAAATCAAAGGGCCTACCAGTGGTATCCAAACTGTGTCTCTGAACTGTAGCTAAAGAACAAAGTCTTTTAAAACTAAAAGAAAAAATGTAATGCTTTATTTTTCTATAAAGCTAAATTTCAGTAAATGTGAAGAATCAGCCTTTATTATAGATTATGAGCTTACTGTTTCATGGAGCTAAATTTTCCTTTTATTTCCTGAAATCGTGATGCTAATAAGTGGTCATTTTCATTTTCATATAATGACTAAATTGAAATTATGGCACTCCTATGCCACTTTTCTAGATTTGGAAAATTTTTTTAAATAGAAACATGAAATCATAATCTGGGTACCACTGGCCTACAAGTTATCTACCATGAAATGGGGTGTGTGTGTATATCTGTGAGTGTATATATACATATACATATGTGTGTGTATATATATAACGTGTGTGTGTATATATATATAACATGTATATACACACACATACAAATAGATATAGATACACAGTTATAGGTATTCTCCTCTGGGAATTTCTATTCCATGGGGGAAATTCATTTGTAGCATGAACTACCCATCAGGAAATTCTTATTTCTATCAAAAGGAATCTAACACCCCTCTTTCTAGCCCATCTAGGACAAAGAGCACTCTAGGCAGTCAGGCCACAAACTACAGCATGGAGAGAAAAGAGGATCTATTACCATTTGATATCTAAATACTTGGACGTAGTTACTTTGCTAGACCTCCTAGAATAAACCACAGCCCAATAGTGTTAATAATAATAATAATAATAATGACAAGTAAAACATAACAAAAACTCTGAACAGAAACTGTAAAAGATTAAAGATAGCAATAAACTCTTTGCTACACCTCTCATTGAGAACTGAAGTGTAGCCACCCTTCCCCTGAAGCTGAGGTTGCCTTAATGACTGGCTTGACCAAGAGAATATAGCAGCAGCAGTATTCTGGGACTTCTGAGCCTTGATGCTTCAGCCTGGGACTCCTGAAACCCTACACCTTAGCATTCTGAGCTGCTAGATATGTATGACTGCCTTGAGGCTGCCATACTATGAAGAAGCCCAAGCTGGCCATGTGGAAAAGCCACATGAGAAAAGAGAATTAAATGCCCAGCCAGGCCCCATCTATTATGGCCCCTGACAGTTCCTGGTCTTCCCAACTAAGACTCCAGATGCAGAAGAGACAAGCCATCCCTATTGTGCCCTGTCCAAATTCCTAACCCAGAGAATTATGAGCTATATTTTGCAGATGAGGAAACTAAAAGAGAAGTTAAGCAATTTACTCAAGTTAAAGGAGGAGGAAGAAATACCAACTGAATCCAGGTCATTCTGAATTCAAGGCCTGAATTCAAGTAATAAATTGTTTTAAACAACAGATCACCAGAACAAAAACAAATCGCCTTTCATAAATAGTAATAAGGACTTTAAAAAAAAAAAAAGAAAGAAACGAAACATCTCAGGCAGACAAGTTGGAAACCAGAATGACAACAAACACAAAAAAGGATTACGATGCTTCAGGATAAATAAAAATTCATTCACTCATTTACCGAACAAAGATTTATATACAAAGATATATATATATATA
>NW_016805524.1:2060510-2112016 GCF_001698545.2 Rhinopithecus bieti | reverse complement strand
AAAAAAAAAAAAAAAAAAAAAAAAACACCACCACCAATCTCATAGAGTGACCGAGAGTTTGAGTTCCTCTATGAGAAGGAAATGAAGATTGAATCAAAATCCCACAAAAAGTTATTTGTAGTCTGTAGTATTTAAACACACTTTAGTTAACTATAGTATATAATAAAATGTTTGGGTTCTGATTTCAGACCATAAATTCAAGGCATGTGTAACGAATTCTTTTTATTTTTTCTTCATAAAGTATCAGGTTAAAAAACCTTTTAAAGATACCCTTACAAATGTGCATAGTAGACCTTTTCTATTTTACTGTAGTCAAGATTCTAGGACCTAAAATGGGCAATGCAAGTAAGGTCAGTAGTAAGTTGTTGTTTTAACAAGATTTATTTCTGTCTAGGTGTGCTACAATTCAAACAAACACACTCACTATTCCAGTGACTAAAATAATTTTTAACTGCTCCTTTTATTAAAGCATAGACAATTTAACCTTTCATATCATCCTCAGGGCTCTAAAATTATTCACACCTTTCTATTTGTAGCATTTCTCTATTCAAATTTCACACAACACCAAAAAGAACACAAATAAGAGAAAATTATTCTACATGGTATTTTTAAATAAAATAAAATGTTTCATATCACATTGTAAAAGAACAAAGCAGTAAATAACTATGTTTATGGTCTCTTAGGCAAAAGACCATAGTATGTCTTAACATCATTAGCAACTAGCACAATGTCTCGGTAACAGATTCTCAGCAAGTATCTGTTGACTGATAACACATTTATTTCCCAGTTATGTATTTAAGTGTGGCCAAGAAAAATAAGCAATGCTATTTTTTATCCCAGTAATATTTGAGGCAAAGAAAAAAACGATGTTTTCAAAAGAGGTTACAAAGAAACACACCTGTCCTTTTCATTTTCTCTTGAAAATACTTTTAAAGGAATGGGGTGGGGGAAAGTGGTAACAAGCGCTATGTGCTCTAAATGTCAATATCGCACAGATGACAACGAAACAATAACAGAATTATAAACTAACATGTTTTCTTTTTTCTCATAATTTCAGTTTTAGCACATTACACAGTAATTTGTCAGAATTTCTTTTTAAAAATGTGATGCAAAAAAGAAAAAAATTATCATTGCTAAAAAGCAACTTAATTTTTTATCCAAAACACAGTATAAAAATCGTAACAGTGCACTGAACAAGAACATCATTAAGATCTTTAAAATAACAATACTAACATTCCATTATAAAAAGTTGCAATATCTGGGAAGATGATACTGAAGAATGTCTTACTTAACAGACAGCTCATTGTTCTCTTCTAGACTGGTCTAGAGACTGGCATGGCATCAGAACATGCGTCAGAAGACCTGGCCATCTTCCTGGATCTCCGTGAGACCCAAGGCCCATCACTTAACATTTCTAGTCCTCAGTTTCCTCAGTGACAAATCTCCGTGAGACTCAAGGCCAATCACTTAACATTTCTAGTCCTCAGTTTCCTCAGTGACAAAAGGAGTGGCACAATTGTCCCCAAATCCTGTTTAGCTCTAAAAAAATTCTGCCATCCTCAAATAAAGAACCATTAGTCTAAACAGGGTTTTAAGGCACCCACATCTTCCATTTGCTTAATTAAGGTACAATTATTTATTTAATCTTGCACTAAACACTTTACAAGTTTCAAATGTCTAAAGATAGACTACTTATCTTATTTTATCTTTACAACAACTCTGTGAGGTATGTTGAGCCTGTAATTTTCATGGGCATTAGGAAAATGCCAAAAGGGAGGCTGAGTCAAGTGACGTGGTTTGATTAAAGTCATTTAGCCGAGAAAAACCTGGAAACTAGATCTTCTGACTCTAGCTCAGTGCTCACACAAGAAATTTCCAGAAACAAGCCACTTTTAAATCCACAAGAACTACAAGGAAGGGGAAAAAATGGTGTTTATTTTTAAATGAATATACTGTTTCTTTAAATCCAATGTCATAGTCTCAAATTCCCTAAAACAGTACAATTTTAGGCCTCTAAATCTCAAAATTATTTTCAAGACTCCTGGAACAAGAAAATCCCAGTGGCTTAACACATTATCAAAATATTACCATCTATCAGGATTTCCTAAATCAATGTATCTTTCTTGGGGGAAAAGGGGGTCTGTAGTGAAATAAGATTTGGAATATTTGTAGATTAATAATGTACATAATGTCTTTAATTTAATCTAGCATTTCACAAATTTGCTGACTGATACATATTTCAGACTTTTTATAAAATACCAGTGGTCATTCTAAAGCACTTTTGTTCCAATGAACAAAATCATCTTGGAAAATACTTCTGTACATTTTAAAAGATGATCATTTCCTAAATAAAAAACAAAATTATTATAGTTTTTCCTTATTTCTCTAACAGACATATTTTCATCTTTTCTGAAAAGATAAATTATCTTACAATTTGTACATTTAACATGACGGTGTTCCTTTTTTCATTTCCTGAAAAGCTGTTGACCCAATATTGTACTTCGTAATCAACAGCAACTTGGAATAGAGAACTATTAAAAAAATCTTCTCATAATCTTAAAGTGTATTCTTATGACACAAATGACATTATACCATATTAAAAGGTCTCCTTCTGTAGCTAAATCATATACCCAGAACTGACACTGAAAAATCTGGGAAGACCTCAATTCAGATAAAGTGTACACTTTAAATACATATTAGCAAAGACAGGTAATTGGGGGGAAATTACATCAGAGAAATAACATTTGAATCCATCTTAAACTATTATAGGGATCTGTATCTAAAATTGAGAACAAACATTTACAGGTAAAGGGGAAAATAAATTACTTAATCACTGAGCTCATTAACCTAGTTGTAACATGGAACTAACTATTAATATAAGTGTGGTTTTTGCCCTATTTATAAAATAGCAAATGATAAGGCAAAGGCTAATTAGCTAATCTGAATTTATTTTGTGCTCACGATTTTATAACACTAGATGTATCTATTTATTCCCAAAGGGATTAGGCATTTCCCACCCTTCCTCTAGGCAACGATGAGTTCCCTAATAACCAAACACAGTTTCTTTTTACTTCTAACTAATAGTGTTGAGCAAGTCCAAAAATACTTTCAAATGCTTTTGAAAATGTAAGGGCAGCTTAGAAATGAGCTGTTTTTAGTAATGGTATTTTAGAAGTGGTATAACTTACCACTTCAAGCAAAGAGGTATGACTTGTCACTGGTAACAGTGGTAACTCGGGAAGTTGAAAAGAGTTATTTTGAGAAAATAAGAGATTGTGGGCTCTAGTCTCAAACCTCACCCTTCACCTCATATATATAAAATGTTATGCTTATGTAACTCACAAATCAAATTTGTTTAGAACTGGAAGAATTAACAACAGAGTAAGTTATATATTTACTTCAAAGGTATACACACGAAAAATTTTTTAGGAATAGAAGTACTCAGTGTTGGCTAAAAGATTTTAGATACGTCAGTCACTTCCTAATCCTTAAAATGTTTATACAAGTTTCTCCCCACCTCCCCCACAGTCCCCCTATTATATCTATTTTATAATTCAGAAGGTGATCTGTTAACCAAGCCATAAACAGACAGTAAACTTCAAAAGCAACTGCCGGCCAGGCACGGTGGCTCACACCTGTAATCCCAGCACTCTGGGAGGCCGAGGCGGGTGGATCACGAGGTCAGGAGATTGAGACCATCCTGGCTATGGTGAAACCCTGTCTCTACTTAAAAAAAAAAAAAAAAAAAAAATTAGCCAGGCATGGTGGTGGGTGCCTATAGCCCCAGCTACTCGGGAGGCTGAGGCAGGATAATGGTGTGAACCCAGGAGGCAGATCTTGCAGGGAGTGGAGATCCTGCCACTGCACTCCAGCCTGGGCAACAGAGCGAGACTCCGTCTGAGAAAAAAAAAAAAAAAAAAAAAGCAACTGCCTTGTCCACAAATAAATGAGTAAGTCATTTTAAAATAAAGTAGAGAATGCCCCAAAGACTCATAAAGGCATTATAGTATGCTTCACCAACCTGTATTATCCTATTTCTATCTATGGAGTAAAATTACATAAAGTGACCTCTCTGCAAGTGAGTTTAGACTCCAAATGCTAGATTAAGGAATGAAGTCTAAACTACTTACAAACCACTTACAAAAACAATAACAAACAGCATAATTCTGGAAGGTCACATTAAAAAAAAAAAAAAACTACCACCTCTAATGCCTAAATTCCATGATGTAATAAGCTTGTATGATGGATATAACAAGAAATTTACACTCTGCAGATTGTTAAACTAGAACAAAATCCCTGAAACACTGAAAAGTGAGGGTTTTGAAATGTTTTTTAAATATGAAACCAGGCAGCATTTATTTCCTAAATGTAAAATATAATTTAAAAAGTAATGAAAAAGGCCGGGCATGGTGGCACACACCTGTAATCCCAGCACTTTGGGAGGCCGAGGCGGGAGGATCGTGAGGCCAGGAGATCGAGACCATCCTGGCTAACAGGTGAAACCCTGTCTCTACTAAAATACTAAAAAATTAGCCGGGTGTGGTGGCAGGCGCCTGTAGTCCCAGCTACTCGGGAGGCTGAGGGAGGAGAATGGCGTGAACCCGGGAGGCGGAGCTTGCAGTGAGCTGAGATCGCGCCACTGCACTCCAGCCTGGGCGACAGAGTGGGACTCTGTCACAACAAACAACAACAACAACAGGTAATGAAAAAGATTCATATTTAAGCATTCCACAATTGTTTTTCAGCAACTGCTATGCTTTTCTTGAATATTAAAACTGTATTACTGTATATGTGAACAAGACTTGTCTTTCTCAGTTATATAATGACTTGAGAATTGAACCATGTCTCCTAAGGCCTACAATAGAAATGCAAGTGTACTATGTAATCAATGTTTTCTAGTAGACATTTCATTCAACTTACTCATTTTATCTAGCAGGAAGGCTGAAATGATAAACGCTGATGTGGGTTGACACCACTCACTCCTACATATCTGAGCCTTTTCATTTATTTGAGTGTCCTAAATCACCAACATGTTCAATAAAATACTAGAAGGTAAAGAAGTTTTGGCGAGCTAAGGAAGGCAATGCACTGTGCCTCACAATCATTTTTTGACTATGTCTTACAGAAATCAGGTACGATATTTGACACTGATTATAAAGGGTTGATCATCTAGCTTGTTGATGATACTGATGATACAAAAGTCATAATTCTATGTTTGATTTCTTCCTCTTTCAGCTGTCTTTTTGGGCATTCAACACCTCTAAGAAAAAGAAAGAAGTGAGAAAATGAGGTAAAATTCCAACCTATGACATTTCATTTCCAGCAAAGGCACTTAAAAAACAAAACAAACAGAATAACCTCTTAGAGACCCAGAAGAAAATACATTAAAACACTAAAAGTGGTTGTGTATGGATGATGCCATTATGGGTAGATTCTTTCATGTCCACACCTTCTAAATTATAACCATATTATTAATACTTATATTCTATACCAAAACAATAAAAGCATTATTGGGAAAGTAAGTTAAATCTAATGATTCCAAACATTTTAACTACCCTGACCTTATACTACACAAGACAAAGGGGAAGTCGCCTATAAAACTTGACACTATAAACAAATACAAAAATATATCTTGCTTATTCTTTTCTTCATTATCTGTGTTAACAAAGGGAAAAGGAATAAAGGAAAAGAAAGCCAAGAGGACACACTCACAAACCAAAACCACAAGAAAAATAATCTAAAACCAGACGGCAGGAGGCAGGAGGAAGGTACCATTCTCTACCTAAGCAGTGATTTTGCAACACTAATAGCAAACCCACATTCCTGCTACAAGCCTCATCCACAGCCTAATGCTTTCAAACAGGCCACACAGCTGGCGGCCCTGAAAACCCTCCAGAGAGGAATGAAGATAGAGAAATCAGGAGGGCTCAGGACTGAATTGAGCCCTAATCTGATTCCGATGAAACACTGCCCTGCTGGGGTATAATATTATGGTAAGCAGAAACTGAGTTAAATTTATGACTGGAACTTCTAAAGAAAATTCCTAAAGGAACATTGCTTTGAATGTGAGCCTCCTCTGTTAATGACGAAACAGCTGAAGTATTGCAGTACATGCTTTCTAGGGAGAGTCATCCGCACGACACATAAGGTAAGGAGAATGCAGCATCACCTTCAGAAACAATACAGAGGGTAGGCCTAGACGAAAAATCTGCTCTCGGTAAATAAACTATGTTTGTGTGAACACTAAGAGTCTAGTTTCCTCTTGAGTCAAAGCACCATATGGCTGAAAGCAAAGTCTTACTAGATTTGGAGACTGAACTTGGTTTATGAGGGCTCAAGCGTGTTCAATGAGCTGTTTTAAAGGCACCATGTTTTTACTAAGTCCTGGGGTGTCCCCTATGATACTACCTCAACCAACTCCAAGAAGCCAGACACCTTCCTACACAAATGCCAAACACTTCATCTCAATCCCCACAGAACTCTCTAAAACAGCACTCTGGTTTTGTTTCCAGATCATTCAAGAAATTACTCATTCAGATCCAGCAATCCCACTTCTGGGTATTGTTAAACAAAAATTATGGGAGGCCACTGTTTTGGACTGAGCTCCTACACTAGGTCCCAACAGAACAGACCAAACCAAACTGGAATTACTCATGCTATGCCACATAATCAAACTGAAACTTTAAGGAAGGAGACAGATGCCAAAACAGATCAGTTTTTTTCCGAAAATGGGAGATAACAGTCTTCCTGAGCCAGTGTAATAAGGAAGTCCCCTCTGCTTTAACCCTTACCAAAAAGTAACCTGATGTTAAATAAAATAAAAGCCAATCAAGTCTACAACTAAATTTTTTGTAATTTTGTCTTTTAATAGTTCTGGTGCCCAACAGTGGGACCTGGAAAACACTGCTGATGATGCCTGAGACCCCGTGGGGAATGCAGGAGAGGTGCTGCCTATCTCTTTTAAAGTCCCCTGTCTTCCTCATACTGTTCCTCACAGTTCAGACTCTGATCTCTGCGTGGAGCCCCTGGATAGTTTTGACTTTTGAACCCAGGGTTAGTTTGTGCTGTAAGAGAGCATATGAACTCTTGGGGTCTGCAGTGGCTAGCAAGAGTTGCAGTTTTAAAGGGAATTGACCAAGGCTGCAATGAGTGGCTATTATTGTAGAGGGTGTGATCTCCAGCTTTCAGAATTCACAGAAATTTGGATTCTATCGTCTTTGTTTCTTTTTCTTGTGTGCTTTGGTAGGGGGAAATCACTGGCTAGTTAGTCAAGGGGATCCCAGTGCCAAAAGTCACAACCTGACTGGTGGACCCGGTTCAAGCACTTAAGAGCTGTTAGATTAACCGGACGTGAAAAGATAAGACTGTCCGCAGAGGATAAACTGGCCACAAAACACAGCAGTGCCACCACCTTCAGGAAGTATCTGCACAAAAAGGCACACCGAAAGCATTGCACAACCCAACACTGTGGCATTTCCCTCTTAAGCTTTTACCTCAGATTTGAGAGATCCAACATTCAAGATAAAAAATAAGATTCTTAATTTCTAAATAACTTTATACTCCACCTTCTGCATAAACCTGTCTTTTACATGAGTGTTAGGTCCCAGAAGCTACAAAATACTGATAAAAATGGCAAAATCACAACAAAGATAATTTAGAATTACAATGGCCATTACATGGAGCATTTCAGATGAACAGCATTGCACTTTAAGAAGTCTATTTAAAAATAAGGAGTCCTAATTTAGGCCAACCCAGGGGCATCTATTGGTATGCAGAAACTTCTAAAAAGATTGCAGGCCAACACAGTGGCTCATACCTGTAATCTAAACACTTTGGGAGGCCAAGGCAGGAGGATTGCTTGAGGCCAGGAATTTGAGGCTGCAGTGAGCTATGATCATGTCACTGTATTCCAGCCTGGGTGACAGAGTGAGACCCTATCTCTAAAAAAAAAAAAAAAAAATTAAGTTTTCAAAAAATTGTTTATTGCCACTTTAAAAACACTTTACAAAAGGCAAATGAAACAGTTTAAACTAGTTGACAAAAAAATTCCAAGTTGCCAGACATTTCACTTAGTTACTATCCCACTACAAAACCAAAGTAACATTGGGTAAGTGTTATAAAAGTTAGGCGCTCAGGTCAAGCCGGTTTGCTTCTTTTTCAGAGTTTTCCATGCTGAGTCCAGTTATAATGCTTAATCAGCCCTATCTGTTAATGTGCTCCACCCTGAACTCAATAATCCAGTAAAGAAACAGAAGCTAAACTGAAAAGCCACCTAACAAAATTTGTTTCCAAAATACGCCTTTCTAGCATTCAGGCAGTTATTCTGAAAAGGCTTCTCAATATTCTCCTGGGCTCATCTGTGTACCTCCTTGTAAAATTCTGCAGTGAATTCCTATGGCTTTTTGTGACCTCAGCATACCTTTTGAATCCTCCTCTGTGGCTCCTGAACTGACACACCTGAACCTAATTCTCCTCCTGCTCAGTGCTCTTAAAAAGTGGCTGGTCAGGCATGGTGGCTCATGCCTGTAATCCCAGCACTTTGAGAGGCGAGGAGGGCAGATCGCTTAAGCCCAGGAGTTTGAGGTGAGCCTGGGCAACTCGGCAAAATCCCGTCTCTACAAAAAATACCAAAAAAATCAGCTGGGCAGAGTGGCACCTGCCTGTAGTCCCAGCTACTTGGGAGGCTGAAGTGGGAGGATCATTTGAGTCCAGAAGGTCGAGGCTGCCGTGAGCCGTAATCACCACTGCCTTCCAGCCTGGGTGACAGAGTGAGACCCTGTTTCAAAAGAAAAAAAAAAAAGTGGGCTATCTCAATAGGCCCATCAGGGCAGGAATACAGTTTATAGCCACTCCCCAGGCAGAAATCTCAAGACCAAGTCATAGGAAAATACACTGAATCCAGTTTTAGCAGAAATGGATGTTCTGTCCACCCAGATGAGCTCTGGAGATATTCAGACCTAAATTTTAGTCCACAGTCTCTATACCACGAACATCTGACAAAAGACAACATGGCCTAAGCTCGCTCTTAAAAAAAACTTCCATTTTTTCCCCAGTGCCTTTGAGAAGTAACTTTCCACCTTAAGATTCATGCCTTTGGAAGTACAAATTTAGGGTTGCCTAGCTAACAACTGACTAGAGCAACGAAACAGGAAAGATGGATAATCTGAAAGAGGGAGAGAAACTATTGGGAAACTGGCATCTGTGTATGTCTATTATGTATGTTATGTACCTTGGATGATGTTTCTGAAATTTATAAAGAGCTCTGTTTAGGCCAGGCATGGTGGCTAACACCTGTAATCCCAATGCTTTAGGAGGCTGAGATGGGCAGGTCGCTTAAGCCCAGGGGTTTGACACCAGCCTGAGCAACATGGTGAAACCCTGACTCTACAAAAAATACAAAAATTTGCCAGGTGTGGTGGTATAGGACTACGGTCCCAGCTACTTGGGAGGCTGAAGTGGGAGGATCACCTGAGCCCGGGAGGTGGAGGTTACAGTGAGCCGTGATGACACCACTGCACATTAGCATAGGCGACAGAGACCCTGTCTCAAACAAACAAACAAACAAATAAATACTCTATTTAGCTGGCTTTTAAAAAGTGATGCTTAAATATTCTCTCAGAAAACAGAAACTAACTCTAATGTCTTTTACTTCAGGTGATCTAAGATAATCTGTGGTAAATAAAGCTAGTTTTAAAATTATTAAAATAAAAAAAATCGGAATTGCTAGCACCAATTATAATGCAAGCATACTTTCTTTAAACCTAGTTTTACTAGTCAAACAGGCTTATCTCCTAAATATTTAAGATCTTAAAACTATAAAATCCAACTTTATTGCGGAATACACATGAAAATAAATTGCTTGATACATGTCAGAAGTGGAAGTAAAAGGGAGAGGGAAAAACCAAGTTTAAGTTTTTGGTTTCTTTGCTTCTGTGATATTTTTGATAACTGTCTGATTTGTCAAAAAATAAGAAGATGGGTAGCCTTGTTTTCCATGAGCAATTCAAATATAACTATTAAGAATGAATACATTAGGTGAATGTGAATAGGATAAATGTTTATAAATTAACTTTTCAAAATTTAAAAATTCCTTTTCGGTAACGTGGAATCTTAAAGTAATAGATATTCATGAAATGTCTGCCTCATTTCTATGTAAATTAAAATGCTGAAACATTAATTGCTGAATACAAGTTTAAAGTATATGTATTTTAACATTTGTTTTTATATGGAAGCTATATATTTGGGTCTGTTAAAAAAACTGCATTATGAGAAAACATGTTCTAAAAATTTTGAAACAATGCTCATCTACAAAATACTGATACAGAACAGCTCAAATTGCTTATTGCTTCCTCAGTTTTCTCTATAAATTAAGATCACTAAGTTAAAAACTCTATGATAATTAAAACTAGAAATAAGAGAAAAAACTCTTTATGCAAGGATAGGAATGTGGTTTTTTGGTAAGTCAGGCTTACATGAAAGTTATGTTTTATTAAGAGAAAAGACAGTAATTTTTGTCTTAGAGTGACTGGTTGTTCCAATATGAGTAAAAAGCATAGGATATAAGAAGGGCTGTAGCTGCTGGGTGCGGTGGCTCATGTCTATGATCCCAGCACTTTGGGAGGCCGAGGGGGGACTATCACGAGGTCAGGAGATGGAGACCATCCTGGCCAAGACGGTGAAACCCCGTCTCTACTAAAAAATAATAATAATTATTATTATTATAATAATACAAAAAATTATAGCTGGGCATGGTGGCTTGCGCCTGTAGTCCCAGCTACTCAGGAGGCTAAGGCAGGAGAATGGCGTGAAACCGGGAGGTGGAGCTTGCAGTGAGCAGAGATCGCACCACTGCACTCCACCTTGGGCAACAGAGCGAGCCTCTGTCTCAAAAAAGAAAAAAAGAAAAAACAGGCTGTAGAAGGTTTATGAAAAATGAAACTTGCAAAAGAAATTTTACGTGTAATCAAACTGGCTAAAATTGGAAGGAAATTAAAAGTTTTTCTAAAAACTGAGCATTAATATCAAAGTACACTAACACAAAACAGGTAATCTGATACTCTGTTAAAACAAGGTTTTCTTGGAGGAGTGCTCTTAATAAAAAACAATGAAAGGTTTTTATCTTTTAGGTAACCAGTCTAGAAAACAAGGATTCTGTGTTTTATCAATATGATTCCCTGTGCTTCATGTTGTCTTTAGTTAAGTGTTGTGAGTCATCTCTATTAAAGAACTAAGGTTTTATCTACAAATATATAACTTTCAGTATTTGCCTTTTGAAATCCTTTTATTATCACACTGATTAAATGAATGACTACTATTTCACAGTGACGTGTGATCCTATTTTGATCAAGTGTTTTAAGCCTTTGATAATTTCGACAAGCTTCCCAAAATCAAATTCTAAATTAACTTTCTGAGTTCCAAATTAACTTTGGGATTTTCTTCTAGGCCCCTGGAAAGCCTCAATGGGTTTTTTAATGTTTTGTATTTTGAGATCTATTGTACAGCATGGAAAGTACAGTTAACAATAGTGTGTTATACACATCAAAATTCTTGAATTTCAAATGCTCTCACCACAAAAACAAAGTTTTCAAAATGAGGGATACGTTAATTAGCTTGATTTAATTATTCCACACTATATTCATAAAATATAACATCACTTTGTTTTTTTTCTTTTTTTTTTTTTGTAGAGACAGGGTTTCACCATGTTGCCCAGGCTAATCTTGAATCCCTGAGCTCCAGCACTCCACCCGCCTCAGCCTCCCAAAGTGCTGGGATTACAGGCATGAGCCACCATGCCCAGCCAATATTCATAAAATATAACATCACTTTGTAACCCATAAGTATATAATTATAAATTGCCAATTTACAAAATTAAAATTTCTGAAAAAGAAATTATTTATTCACAGGAGATTTCAGTAAGTACCAGGCAGGCTGTGCACATCCATTTTCTTCCTCACAGAGGAAGCAGACTTACTAAGACACCCTTCGCCAAACAAGAAGCAAAACAACATTCTTTCCTATGAGGTTTGAAATTTCTGTTATATCAGAAATGCTTTTTTTTTTTCCATCAAGAATATATTTTATTTATAAACTTGATTCTTAGGTAATACTTTCCTAAGTTTCATAATATACCTTTTTTTTTTTCTTTTGGTAAAACAACCAAGTGAATAAAACTAGGCTGGGCGAGGTGGCCTATAATCCCAGCACTTTGAGAGGCTGAGGCGGGGGGGATCACCTGAGGTCACGAGTTCGAGACCAGCCAGGCCAACATGGTGAAACCTCATCTCTACTAAAAATACAAAAATTATCGAGGCGTGGTAGCAGGGGTCTGTAATCCCAGGTACTTGGGAGGCTGAGGCAGGAGAATTGCTTGAACCTGGGAGGTGGAGGTTGCAGTGAGCCAAAATTATGCCCATTACACTCCAGCCTGGGTGACAGAGCAAGACTCTGTCTCCAGAAAAGAAAAGAAAAAACAAAAACAAAAAACTGTCTACAAACTTCTAGTAAGTTATTTATTTTATCATATAGCACTAAGAAAATCATCATGTTTGTCATTAAAACTAGGTACACTAATAACTTATAGCTCAATATTTTTGGCATGGTTCTTACTGAAATCTGCTACTTTCAACCAAGTCATTATGTCTCTAGAGCTCTGTCAAGACTTAATATATGTTCATTCCTATGATAAATATTTACTGATATTTAAGATAAATAGTTGTGATTAATGTAACACATATATTCACTACAGAAAACTGTAGATTTCTATGTAAGCAAGAACCAATTATTGTATGATTATAAGCAATACCATAAGGGCAATATGAATACTTACTAGTATTATACAAAACAGCTGGCACCAAATATTTGGATTTCAGTATAGTTCCTCCAGTACCAACATCCTTGAGAGATATTAGGAGGTAAAATTCACCTAAGTTTTAGAACAACAAACCATATCTCAAGTATTTACTTCTGCCTTTACCATATGTGTGATCCTGGGGAAGTTAGTTAACCTCCCTTGGCCTTAGTTTCTTCACTTGTAAAATAATAATACAAACCTTGTTAAGTTTTTAACAGAATAATACATTGTATGTAAAGTACCTAGGAAAGGGTCTGACCCATAGTAAGTGCTTGATAATGACAGTGATTACTGTAACCATTGTTGAAGTTGCAGAGATCAACCAATTCATAATGATATAGCCAAAAAAGTGAAATGCTCAGGACCTTCAAAAATATTTCAAAGAATTTGTTACCAGGATATTTTTAGACTTTTATTTCTGGGTTCTACAAAGTCCAGATGGTATCTTCTGTCCTACAGAAGTTAGGCTGTGTCATAAGACTCTTCTACCAGGTACTTTCTTGACATCTGTGAGAGGCAAGCAGGTATTTCCCCAGTACTTGAAACACTAGGTCTGCCAATTACTGAGTCAGATTTAACAAATACATAAACTACTCTGGCTATACTAAACACTTACGGAGCCTGCATCAGATTTTTCAACAACTAGTCAGTGAGTATGTACTGAGTCCACTGAGTATGCAGCTGTGTACTAAAAAGTTGCATTTACATCACTAATCAAACATAATCCCTGCCTGAAAAGAGTACCATCTAGAGGAAACAAACTAAAAGAAATTTAAAAGAAAATGTAGTATGTTTTAGTATAATGGCTAAAGCTGATTTTGCTGTGTTTTAAAAATGAGAAAGAATATAAAGGACAACTAGTAGATGAGAGGCAGTTATAAATTACAATTTGGATGTTGAATGTAGAAACAGCAAGAAAGCACACGAACACAGGATGAAACATAGGTAATGCTGACAGTGAAAAGCAAATTTATCTGAGGCAGGAAAAAAATTAGCAAACTTCAAGAAGGTCATTAAGGGTGCTAACAGCCTAATCTGGAAATTCAACAAAATTTTTTAAAAAATAATTATTTGATATATTAATTCCTCTGCTAATTACTGAGGCGGGGAGATTATTGCCTGGGGATACTTATCACCATAAATGATGTGTAAATCAGACTACAGATTATATGATTATAACATTGTCTCACTCAATAAATATTATCTACCAAACTATCATTAATAACCTTTCTGACACCTGGTATGAGCCTATGTGCTAATTTTCTGGTTTTCTAGGAAAAAAATACAGTTTTTAAAATAAACCCCCCAAAAGATCCAAAATTTAAAGAATAATATGTATACACACACACAACTATCCTATATCATATGGTAGGTTAAGATGGTATTTCCAGGACAATCCTGATCTTCAGTGGGGATGAACATGCTTCCCTGAACAGTTTGGGGTCCCATTTCCCAGGCCCAGCCCTTCCCCTGCCCATTACTGGTCCCACATATCACCTTAACTGGTTCTGCTACTAGTTTTTCTCTCCCTCTGAAAATCTGTCTTAATAAAGGACTTCATTTTTCAAGACTGACATGTATATGCCTAGGATACACATGCTAGGATAAAATATACTAAGCAAGCTGGTGATTATTCTACTCCGAATATCTCTATTTTCTCTCTTATCAATATATGCTATCTAATCCCTAAAGTATATGGAGACATCTTGTCAATCTGTGATCAAAATGCAGTGCAAATTTCATTCATTCATTCTCTAGGTCCTCATGAACTCATCAAGTGCCAGGTGCCAGAGGATATAAAAAAGTTGTAATAATATCTTTGTTTTTTTAGTTTAATTTTTGAGACAAGGTCTCACTCTGTCACTCAGGCTGAAGTGTCGTGGTGTGACCAAAGCTTGCTGCAATCTCAAACTTACAGGCTCAAGCGATCCTCCTGCCTCAGCCTCCCAGGTTGCTGGGACTGTAGGCATGTGCCCTGCACCCAGCTAATTTTTAATTTTTTTCTGTAAAGACAGGGTCTATGTTGTCAAGGCTGGTCTCAAACTCCTGCCTCAAGCAATCATCCCGCCTTAGCCTCCCAAAAGCCCACGAGCCATGGTGCCAACCCCCCCCCCCCCCTCAAAAAAAAAAAGGTGCTCATATAGGATAAACTCCATAGATCAACAACCTCTAAAAGAAAACTAATAACTAATAACCCTTTCTTACTCATTCCGAGAAGATTTTGCTATCCTTGGAATTTGTTCCAAGAGACAAGATACTATGTATTCTGTTTCCAAATGTGGCCTCATATCTGAACCAATTATTTCAAATGCAGTCAGTTCTACCTTTCTCCCTTTAATCATTCACTCCGATCTTTTAAATTTTCCTTTTAAGACTATAAAATAAATGTTTACTTTAGAAATTTTGAAAAATAGAAAAAAGTATAAAAGAGAGGAAGAAATATTCACTACTATCTCTACCCCCCATGAAGTAACTTCTCTTAGTATTTTAGCTAATATTTTTTAGTTTATTTCTTTCAGATGTTTTTACTATCCATATCTTTAAACATAATAATTTACTACTTAGTTATTTGCTCTTACCATTACTGTTATTGCTATCTTAAGAATATGGCATCATTTACCTAACCATTTCTTTCCTGTTAAACAGTGTTGTTTCCATTGTTTCACTGTTTACAGAAACTGTAGGACAGAAATCTTTGAACACACATCTTCATCTGGTTATATAATTATTTCCTAGGCATTCCTTGGTCAAAAGATATGCTCAACTGGTAAGCCTTCTGCTATACAAAGCCAAAGTGATTTTTCAGAAAAGTAGTAACAATTTATACCAAACACTAGTTCCTGAAAACGCTCTTTCAATCACAATCTAATTAACAAAGGGCAGTCTCTCATTCATTCATTGCACTAATTTAATAAGTAGAAAGTAGAAAGTAACAACTTTTTTTAAAAAAAAAAAAAACATGGTCTCACTCTGTCGCCCAGGCTGGAGTACGTTGGCGTAATCTCAGAACACTGCAGCCTCAACCTCCTCTGGCTCAGGTGATCCTCCTAAGTAGCTGGGACTACAGGTGCACATCACCACGCTCAGCTAATTTTTGTAAAGATGGGATTTTGCCATGTCACACAGGCTGGCCTTGAACTCCTGGACTCAAGTAATCTGCCCACTTTGGCCTCCCAAAGTGTTGAGATTACAGGCGTGAGCTACCATGCCTGGCTGAAAATAACATCTTAACTGCAGTTTTCATTTATACTTTTCATTTAGGAATCTTGTCTATTCTTTACAGAGGCTAAAATGGGATCTAGCTTTCCCCCAGAATCTTTCTTTACTTGGTCTGGCATTCTCATCTTGCTGGCCAAAGCTTCATCATCTCTAACCTCATCAACTCACAAATGAAGGTCGTTACCACCAACATTCTAAGTAGCTGACTGCTCTCCCTGGGACACACCTACCATTCTAATAGCAGAGGCAGCTCAAATGAGGCCACTGGGAAACAAGCCTGCACTACTCCTCACCTCTTCACAACTGGCAAGACAAGCCAACAACACTGAGTTACGGTTTAATAGGCTTCCACCAAAAGTCCTACAGTTCTTAATTATATAAACATTTTTGTCATTTCTTCCTAGTACCCATGATATGGTTCAATTAATACTATTTTCAAAGTAGTCTAGTACATGTAATATAAACCATGAGTCTGTGTACATCTATGTATGAAGTATACATCCTCTTAACCTTAATAATTAAGTCACTATGACATACATATAAGTCCATGTATATATGTATATAAAGTAAATATGCCCTTTATTAAGTTCTCCCTTATACATGTGAAAGGATACAGGCATTTCACTGTTAGTTCAAAATAGTGACAGCAATAAAATTAATACAAATAAAACTACAGAAAACTAACCTTTCTGCATTTCTCTCTCTCTGTCTCACAGACACACACACACATGCATGCACACGCACAGCTGTAATTCCTAAAATTATACAGAAAACAAAGTAATTTGGAGGACGTGTCTTTCATAAAATATAAAACAAGGGGGGTTCACATGAGGAAAACTGATAGCAAATTTTTAATTTCTTACATGATTTATATATAACAAATCATGGAGATCATTGGTCACTGCTTCCAGTGATCCAGTGTTGAAGATTTTAAGCTCAAAAGCTAGCAAAGTGTACTTGACTATTATATAGATTCACTCCTAGACATACTGGTAACTCAATATTCATGATCATCCAGATGCATAAAGAAGAACAGAAAAGATAATGAGATATATTCAATTTTCACTAGTTTTAGCCTTTGAAGTATTGGAAATAGTCTCTAAATTCAACACTAACTTTACAAAATTCAGGAACAGTCTTTAAAAAAATTAAAGGCCTCAGCTACCTTACTGTGGTTCTAATACATAACTTATCTCCTAGCTTCTCTAGAGATAACGCTAAGGACATTCAGTAACTTCATTCATTCCTGTCCCAGTAGTCCTTTACCAGCCACCAACCAACTTCACTGTCTTTGCTTAAGCTTTCCTTGCCTAACTTCAAAGTTTTCCATTCATATTCAAGATTAAGTATATTCTTGAAGTTTGCTCAAGGAGATTAATACATTCGGCTTCTGTCATCATTTTCCTTACAACACAGGCACACATGGAAAGTCTTAAACAAATCTTCAAATGAGCAACAATCTTGCCTTGTATTCATTTGCATTTTGAATAATGTCATTAAGGAATATATCTGAAACAAATTAAGCAAAGTGTGCCTGGTAACAACATACTCAACAGAAAGCAAGAATGCAGTATGTATCCTCTCCACATAAATGCATGCCTACATTTATACATTTGTGAGAAGCCCTGAAATTTTTGCAAAATTCATAATATAATCCATTCAAATACTGTCCAAAGGATACCTCAAAGTTTAGTGAGTACCAAAACTGCTTTAATTGCTTTAACTGATTCTATTTCAAAGATATTTTAAGCAACTCTTAAATCCACCCTCTAAAAGTAAAAAATGGTGGCATAAATCAGAATACTGACAGACAAAATTAAGGTAGTTAAAAGTCAACCAGTTAAAGAAAGTACCATTACAATCTCACTATATGACTGTCATCACTACTAACCAAAACACTCCTACTAAAACAAAACCAGGAAAAAAACCGACCTGGATTTCCAAAGTGGTTTTTAATGTAACTAGAGAAAGCAATCACACAGTAGATATTATGATTAAACACTGATGTATTAAGAGAGTTTAAAAAAACTGAATATAGATAGATAGATGGAGAGATAGACAGACAGACAGACAGACAGAAAGACAGACAGACAGATGGGTTTTTAAAGCTACATTACCTACCAAGAGCTTCCAACAATCTCCACTCCTTTGGGAAGCAGCATTTTAAAGAACCAGCTACATGCATCCCAGAGGCTCAACCCACATTTCCTGATTTCTATGACAAAGATTGTCATTAACCTTACCAAGATCACCAGGAATGAAGTACCAGCGTGGCCACACTTAAATAAACCTTTCATCTACTTTGAGCAAAACAAAAACACTGTAAAACTGGTATGGCAAGTTACACAACTTAGCACTATTATATATTAGTTTCACATGAGACTGTCTGACTAATCAGTGTACCTGAGACACATACAGAAAAGTTGAAGGCCTGTAAATGGAACTGAACTTGGAAAACCAAGAACTAATCAATTCAAGAACTTTTTAGCAGAATAGCTGACTATGAGATTATGTAAACCATCAAATGAATACAATTCTAAGTCTTATAGATTATATGAACCTGCTATATTTCGATGAAAGAAACCCATTATTTTTCAGCTGTAAAGGTCTTTCCTCAGTTCTTCTACAAGAAAATTTGTATGTTTCTACACAGTAAGTTTGTGACATTCTTGGGTACAATTTTTCTTGTCCTCTCCAGGTCTCCTAAACATCATTCATAAACTGGATTCTTTGAATAGACATTTACCATCGTAAATTCCTTGAATAAATTTCCTTAAATAAAATTCTAAACTAAACAAGTGGTTTCTGGAATACTGAACTTGTCCTTATCATAGAAGAACTCTATTGATATCAGCGATTAAGCAAGCAATCAAGGCTCACTTCTAAGAACTGATTAAGAGGAAAAAACTCAGCAAGGTTCAAGACCATGTACACACCTATTCATCTCTATACACAGAATATATTTTTCACGTTAAACATTTTTTCATGTTAAAAAATACCTTTTCATTTGCATTTCCCTGGTGTCAAACTAGATACCTTACCAGAATAAATAAAACTAAAAAGAAAGAGAAAAAATAAGACAATACCAACAAGTAATGAGGATGCGGAACAACTAGAACTTCTACAACATTGCTGATGAGAATATAAACTGACACAACCACTTGAAAAACTGTTTGGTAGTACCTAGTACCTACTTAGGCTCAATATACCTTATTCTCAAGAGTCAGCAATTTTTTTTTTCTTCTTAGAGACAGGATCTCACACTCTGTCACCCAAGCTGGAGTGCAGTGGCATGATCATAGCTCACTACAGCCTGAACTCCCGGGCTCAAATAATCCTCCTGCCTCAGTCACCTAAGGAGCCAGGACCACAGATGCACACCACCATGCCTGGCTACTATTTTTTGGTTTCTTTTTTTGAGACAGGGTCTCACTCTGTTGCGCAAGAGTGCAGTGGTACTATCACATCTCACCATAGACCCCAACAGGTTCAAGCAATCCTCCCACCTCAGCCTCCTGAGTAGCTGGGACTACAGGCATGAGCCACTATGCCTGGCTTATATTTTGTCTTTTTGTAGAGACGGGGTTTCGCCACGTTGATGGTCTGAAACTCCTGGGCTCAAGCGATCCACCCACCTCAGTCTTCCCAAGTGCTGGGATTACAGGCATGAGCCACCGCGTCTGACCTTTCTTATTTTTTAATTTTTTGTAGAGATGGAGTCTCCCTATTTTCCCCAGGCTGGTCTTGAACTCCCGGCCTCAAGTCATCCTCCCTACTGGACCTCCCAAAATGCTAGCATTACAGGTGTTAGTCCACATGCCTCAGCCAAGACTCAGCAATTTTGATCCTGGGTATACCCAAGAGATGTGAGTGCTCACGTCCACAAACACACATGTAGGAATGTTCACAGCAGCTTTATTCATAACACCAGAATTGAAAGTGACCCAAATGTTGATATATTCACCAATAGGATAAATACATTTTAATATATTCATATAACGGAACACTACAAAGCAATGTAAACAAAGGCACTAACGCTATATACTACAACATGCAGAAATCTCATGGATGCAATGCACAGCAGAGGCCTGACACAAAAAAGTACATCCTATATGATTCAACTTTTATGAAGTTCAAGAACAGGTAAAACTAATTACGAAGAACAAAGATCTATCTTATAGGGACCAAGGTCACCATAGGGGTTATCTTTGGGGAAACACTAATGGAAAAGAGCACAGGAGAGGGAACCTTCCGGAGTGATGGAAATATCCTATGTTTCCATCTGGGTGGTATCTACAAAGGCACATACATATTTATACATATAGAAAAACTCGTCTGGGTCATATTCCATTTTACCACTTCTAACTGCCTCACCTCATTATGTTATTTAACCTATCTAAACCTAATTTTTTTTCCAGTACAAGATGGGAATAATGCCTTTGACACAGGATATTAAGCTTATAAAACACTCAATAAATGATGATGATAATAATGATCTGGTTTCTTATTTGCTTCAAATAAGGAACACAGTGGAATAATGTATGAGCTGGGTACGGTGGCTTATGCCTGTAATCCCAACACTTTGGAAGAGATCGCTTGAGGCCAGGAATTCAAGACCAGCACAGGCAACATAGAGAGGCTCCTGTCTCTACAAAAAATAAAGACTAGCCGGGCATGGTGGCACACACCTGTAGTCCCAGCTACTCAGGAGGCTGAGGTGGGAAGATTGCTGGAGCCCAGGAGGTCAAGGCTACAGTAGGCTCCAATCGTGCCACTGTACTCCAGACTGAGTGACAGAGTGACACCCTGTCTCAAAAAAAACCCCCCAAAACAACAAAAAAAAGATGAATGTCAATAGTAAAAACAATAGCTGGCAGTCATAGAAAAAAATCAGATACCAGAAACTAAAATTTGGAAAAGTCTTATGTCATAGTTCAAAAGCAAACTGCTGAACACAAGTTAACAAAAATTAATGTGCACAATATTTACTGAGTCACGAGAAAAAGACAGGTTATGCTTACGCAATCTTAAAAGGTATGGCTGTGTGCAATACACTTAGAAAAAATTTCCAGTTGAAGTGGTTAAATAAAATAAAAGCAACTCTAACACCCACGAGCTGGTTATCTTCAGTTATCTGGAAATCGCAGCTATGCAAAGCAAATAGATAAGGAATTACTATAAAATATTTTTCTCCTAAATAAAAACTTTAAATTAGCTAAATCATTTTAAAGCCTCTCATACTCCCATTTACTTAAGAACACTCAGTATAGAAAACAGTTCTAACATGGAGGAGGAATTTACATCCTGAAATGCTCATATGGTACAGCTTTTAATAATAAACAAATTCTACATTTACATATATAGCAAATGTATATTTTTAAGATATTCTTTTCTCCTGACAATAACGGTCAGGAGTAAAACTGTCATCTGTTAATCATTTCTGGCACAAAGAAACAACAGCATAAAGCTTTCTTACTAAAACAAAACAAAAAATAGAATCTAACTTTTACAGGACAAATGTAAGATGCCAGACAATCATTAGCAGTAAAAAAGTTTAAAAAACCCAACAGCAATTAACGCTACATGAATCCAGAAAAGTAATCATTATTAGTCTTTAATCTTTACAAATACATATACTTTTATGCCATCCTTGATTTACTCTAATTCAAATTTTAACTTGTGAATATAAAACATGGCACTAAATTTTAAGCTAATTTTTAATTAGTAAAACTATAAATTACAGGATTTATTCCTTATTACCAGATCTCTTTAGACTTGCCTAAGCACTTCACATGCTACAAGTAACAGATATTCCTTAGTTAAAATGTCTAAAATTAAATCAGCATATATCTTAAATTTATATGAAAACTTCTAAAAAGGTTACATTTTGATGTTAAATTTTAGATCTACATTTTTTTTTCTGGCAATTAAACTGCCATACGACCAGAGAAATCAAGCTAAAAGATCAGACTTTTAGCCACTTCTTTTAAGCTTAAGCTTTAATTCTTCATTTAAGCTTCATCTTTAAATGCTTACATTTAAATTTTCTAAAGCAAAAATCTCATATTCAGTGAAGCAGCAATCAAACATATTGTGAACAAAATAAAATCATTAAGATGTTACAGTCCCAGCAAAGGCAGTATGAATAAATGCAGTTTTCACATACATAGACAAACTTTTAAACAATAAAACATGACTTACATCATGACATGAATAGAGATGCTGAAAATGTTAGAATGCAAAGTACCCTCAAGGTCAACAGCATTTTCTTTTATATTCATGTTACATGTGCTCCTTTATTAAGGTTTCAAAAACAATACTTATGAAAACCAGTCACTATGCGATGAGAGAAGCCATTTTAAGACTTGTAAATCAACTATTTTACTAAAAACAAAAGTATATAGTAAACAGTAACTTGAATTAGAAGTGGTTGGGGAAGAAGCCAACACAATTGCTTGTAGCTAAAACTGGACAAAGTAAATACATTTTTTTAAATTTCTAGGAATTTTAAAAGCAGCAAGTCAACTTTTCAGTTAAAAGCAACTACATTTGTGTTTGAGCAGAGAATATCTGTGCCAAGTTTAGCCCACTGTGAATTAAAATGGCTACATTTGTAATCAGGTTTAAAACTATGCTTAATAATTAAAAGAAAACTACCTACACTTGAATGTGTTCCACAATACTATATTATAATATGATATTTCTGACTCTATGCTGCTCTAAAACATTTTCCCAACTTCTTCTTCCTAATTCTAAATAGGAAAATGGGTCTTTTTCTGTGGAAATTGATAGAAAAGTGTGCCAAAATCCCCTTTGACTATTTTAGTCATAAATTTTGCTGTTGCTGTTTTTAGGTGGGGGTGGGAAGTGGAGCCTTTTTTTAAAGGTGCTTCATAATATGTATGAACGTGTATTCAGATGTATTACAATTTAAATAGATCTTTAATGGCAAATTTTGACGCTTATATCTAATTATTTTTTTCCATTTTAAATAATTCACAAGTGACCAACACTTGCTTTCTTGGCCTGACTATTCTAAGCCTATTTAATCTTTAAAGATCAAACTCCAGAAGTCCATAGTTCAGAGAAACACAAGCTTTACGAAAGCTGGGATGTGGCTGCTTAATACAGGGAAGAATAAAGCACTGAAGTTATCCCACAGTGGAGACAGGAAATAAATTATTTTTATTCATGGAGTACAATGCCTAGAACTTCATAGTCATTAACTACAGTCACCAGATCAGGCCTGAAAGGTAAATATGATTACTTTCATTTTACAAAGAAACTGTTAAAACTGGGATTTCTCAGTTTCTGAGATAACTTGCCTGGGGGGTCTCATTTTCGTAGTGGCAAAGCAAAGATTCAAACTTACGATTTCATTTTTCAAATTCCATTCTCTTTTCACCCTACCTTCATCCACCCCATTATGTAGTTGGAGCATTTATCAAACAGCTGGCTGGACCAGTCTTTTCCAACTGCTTGCAGGGCATGTTCAAAGACTGGACTTTTTCTGGGCAGACCTGAATGAATCTAAAAACCCACATCTAAACTGAACCATGCCCAGACTATTCCAAAGCATTCACCATTACACCAATGGGTACCTTGGGGTGCCAGTGCTGTCCCATCACCCTGAAGCTGCATCAGTCCCAGACTCCCATTAGTAGCCACTGCTACTGAAGTAAAAGGTTTCCTGAACTCTGCCAGCAATGGGCAGTCCTGGGCACTGGCCTAGAGATTAAGCCTCTTGCTTCTTAAGAGCAATCATTGCCTTGCTCCAACACTGCCATGAATAACCTGCTGGGTTAGATTCTCTTTCACACTCTGTTGGACAACATGAATACACATCAGCAGCAAAAAATTTACACAAACTTTCAAAATTTAACAGGATATGCCGTTTATCAAGGCATGGAAGTGTGAGAACCACTGACCTAGGCGCACCGGTGGACACAGCCAACAAACCCAGTACACGTTAATGGTGACCACTATCTGCACTTGTCAATTCACCAGTCCTAAAAGCCATCCAAGACCCTCCATCAGCTTGCTCTAGCAAAGATTCTTCACCCAGGCTGTTACATGACAATGCCCCTCGCCTGATCAATATGCATACCTATTCTCTAAGAGTGGGTAACACTGGCCAGTTATATTGTCAAGCAATAAATGCTTTGCAAATACAATATGCATCTTAATTTATAATTTCCCTCCTTCCTTCCTTCCACCATTTCTTCTACTTCAGGTTAATCCTCTCCTCTTTTGGTGTCTGTTGCTACTACTATCCTAATCCAAGTCTTCAGCTTTTCACTCTTCAATATCCTTTCAACTACCGAGTCTCTCTCATCTACACAATTCGTTCTACATACTGCTACCTACCTGATAAAACTCTGCTCAGAATTATTTCAATAGCTCTATATTGTGAACGCTATCAAATTTTAACCCCTATGCCTAACTTTTAAGGCCAAATTTATATCCTCCTTATTTATTTATCCAAGCTAATTTCATACTTCAGATGGACACCAAATTAATCAAATCAGCCATATCATTAAACAATCACAAAATGGCCCATATATCAACCCTCATTCTTCCTAACACAGCATCTGTTGGCTTGACCTCTGATGGTGTCAACGCACTGTCTTCCCACACTTTAAAACTTTCAAAGTTCTCCCACTGCTTGCATAATTAAGTTCCAACTCTTTAACATGACTTCCAAACTTCTCTATAACCTGCCCCTAAACTACCTTTGCTCCCTTATTCTTCCTGCAACCAACATGCATCCTATTCTTTGATGACACTGAGCTCTGTGCCCTTCCTAGCACAGACCACCCTGGCCTTCCCTGTATCTTTCTGTGTCATGTGCTCACACTGGATCTATCTTTATTAGCTCTACCCATTAACATCCTTCCTCTCTTTCAGAGCTCTGCTCCTACTTCTTTAGGACCTTCCCTGGTCTTCCCTCTGAGAATTCCATCTCTCTAGTCTATGTACAATGTTCTTGATACCGCGTATCAGACTTGACTCTCTGTCTTGCATTTTAGTTATACTGGTCCATGTTTCTTATCTTGCCTATTAGAGCATGAAACTCCAAGGGAAGGGGGTTGGTTGTAGCCTTATCCTTACATCAATCCTAGTTACTCACAGCACAGAGCCTTTCCTGAAATGATCCTTGGCAGAAGGCATCAAATACTCTACATGACAGATGTGGTGAGAAATAAAATATAAACAAAATGGCCAAACTTCAATTATCAAAAAGTAGAGACTGAAAAAATGGAGACTGGAAACAGCTCTTAGTAATATTCATTTTGCTCTGGTCAGATTCTCTCTCCCTGGCTGGGTGCGGTGGCTCGTGCCTGTGATCTCAGCACTTTGGGAGGCCAAGGTGGCGGATCACCCGAGGTCAGGAGTTTGAGACCAGCCTGGCCAACACGGTGAAACCCTGTCTCTACAAAAATTAGCCAGGTGTGGTGGTGCACACCTGTAATCCCTGCTACTCAGGAAGTTGAGGCAAGAGAATCTCTTGAACCTGGGAGGTGCATTGAGCTGAGACTGCACCACTGCACTCCTGCCTGAGCGACAGCACAAGACTCCATCTCAAAAGAAAAAAAAGATCTCTCCCTATGACCATTTTCTCAGTCACCCTAGACATGCTCCATTCATTTCTGCTTCCATGATCTCTGCTCACACTGCCCCCCATACTGGCTTTTCCCTTTCTTCAATGTCCACAACATGCTTCTTCTGAATTGATACAAACACATTCACACAGGTACCACAATGTCTGTAATCTCAAAAGCAGAACTGAGCTGGGTTTTTTTTGTCTTTTTGTCTATTGAAGTAACACACTACAACAGCTAAACAGATTTTACACCAAATCTGAAGGGCCTGTTTTTTGTGTGACAAAATACACATAACAAAAATTTACCATGATTCTGTTTAAATAGACAGTTCAGTTACTGTTAAGCACATTTACACTGTTGTGCAACCAATCTCCAGGACTATTTTCACCTTGTAAAACCAAAATTCTATACCAATTAAACAACTCTCCATTGGCCCCACCCCCCTGCTCCCTACTCCTGGCAACCACTCTTCTATTTTATCTCTATGAATTTGACTACTCTAGGTACTTCATAAGAGTAGAATCATACACTACAGTCTGTGTCAATTAATGATAGGGATACCTTCCAAGAAATGCATCATTAGGTGATTTCATCATTTTGCGAACATTGTAGAGCATATTTACACAAACCGAGATGGTGGAGCCTGCTACACACCCAGGCTATATGCTACAGCCTACTGCTCCCAGGCCACAAAACTGTAGAGCATGCCATTGTACCGCATATTGTGGGCAACTGCAACACAGTGGCAAGCATTTGTGTCTCTAAATATATATAAACAAAGAAAAGACACAGTAAAAATACTGTCTGAAAGATTTTTTAAATAAAAAATTATATACCTGCTTAGGGCTCTGACAATGAATGGAACCTGCAGGACTGGAAGATGCTGGGTGAGTGAGTGAGTGAGTGGTGAGTGAAAAGGGATACCTATGACATTACTGTGAACTTTTATGCAACTGGCAGCACGGTAGGTTTGTTTACACCAGCATCATCACAAACATGTAAGTAATGCGCTGGGCTAAGACATACTGATAGCTACGATGGCACTAGATGATAGGAATTTTTAAGTACCTTTATAATCTTATGGGACCACCATTGTATATATGATCCGTCACTGACTGAAACATCATTATGTGACACATGGCTGTATTTGTCCTTCTGTGACTGGCTTATTTCACTTAGCCAGTCCACCCATGTTGTAACATGTATCAGAATTTCCTTCTTTTTTAAAGGTAATTAATGTTTAACTATATGTATGTATTAGTCCATTTTCACACTACTATAAAGAAGTACCTTAATTTATAAAGAAAAGAAGTTTAATTGAATCACAGTTTCTCATGGGGAGGCCTCAGGAAACTTACAATCATGGTGGAAGGTGAAGGGGAAGCAAGGCACATCTTACATGGTGGCAGGAGAGAGAGAGAGAGACGGGGGGGGAGAGAGAGAGAGAGAGAGAGACAGGGAGAGGGGGAAGAGAGAGAGAGAGAAAAAACGCAAGGGGGAAAACACCACAAAACAACCAGATCGCGTAAGAACTCACTCACTATGAGAAGAACTACAAGGGGGAAATCCACCCCATGATCCAATCACCTCCCACCAGGCCCCTCCTCCAACATGTAGGGATTACAGTTTGAGATGAGATTTGGGTGGGACACAACGCAAAATCAAATCGATGTATATACCACATTCTGCTTATCCATTCATCCACCGATGGACACCTGGGTTGCTTCTACCTTTGGACTATTGTAAATAATGGTGCTAAGAACACAGGTGTCCACTCTTGGGCGGGGGGTGCATATGAAGAGGGGAAAGGGCTAGGGCACCACAATGGAAAAGAAAGTCATCTTCCAAAATAGCCAAAAATAAGAGGCAATAGGTGTCCCACAAATATATATATATATATACTGATGGAGACAAGTTTATAAAGATGCCATGGACCAGGGGCACTCACGAAACAAATTGAGTGCTAAAATAAACTCATTAATGTTTTTGAATACCTGGTATGGACTGATTATTGATAACTCTAAGTGTTTGTACACACAATTTAGCCTACCCAGCACTGCTGAGGAGTGTGTGAGTGTGTGTGTGTGTGTGTGGTGTGTGCCTGCCTCCCAAGCATCAAGAAGAGCAAGAATGTAAGAAGTAACTCCTGCCAACACGTCCCTCCCGCCAGCATGTCCCTCCCAAGGTCCCTTGTCTGGTCAGTGAAAGCTTGAGAGGAAACAGTCTCACAAAGGAAAGAATTTGGACTAAACTTTCCAAGAGACCTTTCTGAATAGGCAACAGAGGACAGTGGTTAAGGTAAAAAATTCAGGAGGCAAACTGCTGAGACTTGAATAGTGACTCTATACACAACAGCTGTGGGACCTTAGGCAAGTTACCCAGCCTCTGTGTAACTTGTATAACTCTGCGATCTGTAACACTGAGAACAGTCAAAACCCCTTCACAGTGTTGCTCTCAGGTTTAAGCAAATAAGTCAATATTGACAAAGTACTCAGAACAATGCCTACCTCATGGTAAACACTATACAAGTTTTTGTAAAAGAAATGAGGCTAAAGTTGATCACATAATTGGGAATAAAACACTCCTCAGCAAACGCAAAAGAACTTAAGTCATAACAATCAGTCTCTTAGACCACAGCACAATCAAATTAGAACTCAAGATTAAAAAGTTCACTCAAAACCACAAAACTACATGGAAATTCAACAACCTGCTCCTGAATGACTCTTGGTAAATAATGAAATTATGGCAGAAATCAAGTTCTTGAAACTAATGAGAACAAAGAGACAACATACCAGAATATCTGAGATGCAGCTATAGCAGTGTTAAGAGGGAAATTCATAGCACTAAATGCCCACATCAACAAGTTAGAAAGATCTCAAGTTAACAACCTACCGTCACAACTGAAAGAACTATACCACAAGCAAACAAACGTCAAAGCTAGCAGAAGACAAGAAATAACCAAGATCAGAGCTGAACTGAAGGAGATAGAGACACAAAAAACCCTTCAAAAAAATCAACCAATCCAGGAGCTGGTTTGTTGAAAAAGTTAATAAAATGGATAGACTGCTAGCTAGACTAATAAAGAAGAAAATCTAGAGAAGAATCAAATAAGCACAATCAGAAATAATAAGGGGGTTATCACAACAGACTCCACAGAAATACAAACAACCATTAGAGAATACTATAAACACTTCTATGCAGTGAACTAGAAAAATCTAGAAAAAATGGATAAATTCCTGGACACATACACCCTCCTAAGACTGAACCAGAAAGGAACTGAATCCCTGAACAGACCAATAATGAATTCTGAAGTTGAGGCAGTAATAAATAGCCTACCAACTAAAAAAGGCCCAGGACCAGACAGATTCACAGCTGAATCTATCAGAGGTACAAAGAAGAGATGTTACCATTTCTACTGGAACGATTCCAAAAAATTGAAAAAGAGGGACTCCTCCCTAACTCATTCTACAAGGCCAGCATCATCCTGATACCAAAACTTGGCAGAAATACAAAAAAAGAGAAAACTTTAGGCCAGTATTCTTGATGAACATCGATGCAAAAACCCTCAATAAAATACTGGCAAACTGAATCTAGAAGCACATCAAAAAGCTTATCCACCAGGATCAAGGTGGCTTCAAGGTACGCTTCATCTCCAGGGTGCAAGGTTGGTTCAGTATGCACAAATCAGTAAATGTGCTTCACTACATAAACTGCACTAAAGACAAAAACCACATGATTATCTCAATACACTCAGAAAAGGCCTTCAATAAATTCAACATCCCTTCATGATAAAAAATCTCAATAAACTATGTACTGAAGGAACATACCTCAAAATAATAAGAGCCATATATGATAAACTCACAGCCAGTATCATACTAGAAGCACTCCCCTTGAAAACCCGCACAGAATAAGGATGCCCTCTCTCAACACTTCTATTATGCATGGTACTGGAAGTTCTGGTCAGGGGAATCAGGCAAGAGAAAGAAATAAAGGGTATTCAAATAGGAACAGAGGAAGTCAAATTGTCTTTGTTTGAAGATGGCATGATTCAGCATCTAGAAAACCCCATTATCTCAGCCCGAAAGCTTCTTAAGCTGATAAGCAACTTCAGCAAAGTCTCAAGATACAAAATCAATGTGCAAAAATCACTAGCATTCCTATACACCAACAACAGGCAAGCAGAAAGCCAAATCATGAATGAACTCCCATTCACAATTGCCACAAAGAGAATAAAATACCTAGGAATACAGCTAACAAGAGAAGTGAAGGACCTCTTCAAGAACTACAAACCACTGTTCAACGAAATCAGAGGACACAAACAAATGGAAAAACATCCCATGCTCATGGATAGGAAAATTCACTATAATGAAAATGGTCATACTGCCCAAAGTAATTTATAGATTCAATGCTATTCCCATTAAACTACCATTGGCATTCTTCACAGAATTAGAAAAAAAAAAAACTGTTTTAAAATTCATATAGAACCAAAAAAGAGCCCAAATAGCCAAGACAATGCTAAGCAAAAAGAACAAAGCTGGAAGCATCACACTACCTGACTTCAAACTATACTACAAGGCTACAGTAACCAAAACAGCATGGTACTGGTACAAAATCAGACACGTAGACCAATGGAACAGAATAGAGAACTCAGTAATATAACTGCACACCTACAACCATCTGATCTTCAATAAACCTGACAAAAACATGCAATAGGGAAAAGATTCCCCGTTTAATAAATGGTTCTGGGAGAACTGGCTAGCCATATGCAGAAAATTGAAAGTGGACCCCTTCCTTATACCTTATACAAAAATTAACTCAAGATGGATTAAAGACTTAAATGTAAAACCCAAAACTATAAAAACCCTAGTAGAATATCTAGGCAATACTATTCAGGACATAAGCATGGGCAAAGATTTCATGATGAAAACGCCAAAAGCAATTGCAACAAAAGCAAAAATTGACAAATGGGATCTAATTAAACTAAAGAGCTTCTGCACAAAAAAAGAAACTATCATCAGAGTAAACAGACAACCTACAGAATGGGAGAAACATTTTGTAATATATCTTTCTGACAATGGTCTGATATCCAGAGTCTACACGGAACTTAAACAAATTTATAAGAAAAAAACAACTCCACTAAAAAGTGGACAAAGGACATGAACAGATACTTCTCAAAAGAAGATATACATGCAGCCAACAAACGTATCAAAAAAAGTTCAATATCACTGATCCTTAGAGAAATGCAAATCAAAACCACAAAGAGACAGATATCATCTCATGCCAGTCAGAATGGCTATTATTAAAAAGTCAAAAACAGCAAATGCTAGCGAGGTTGCAGAGAAAAAGAAATGCTTTTACACTACTGGTGGGAGTGTAAATTAGTTCAACCATTGTAGAAGACAGTGTGGCAATTTCTCAAAGACCTAGAGTCAGAAATATCATTTGACCCAGCAATCCCACTATTGGGTTACACCCAAAGGAATATTAATCACTCTATTATAAAGATGCATGTATGCATATGTTCACTGCAGCACTATTCACAACAGCAAAGACATGGAATCAACATGATAGACTGGATAAAGAAAATATGGTATATATAAACCATGGAATACTATGAAGCCATAAAAAGGAACAAGATCATATCCTTTGCAGGGACATGAATGTACTAACACATGAATGGACTAACACAGGAACAGAAAAACAAACACTGCATGGTCTTACTTGTGAGAGGTGAATGATGAGAACACATGGACACACGGTGAGGAACAACACACACTGGGGCCTGTTGGGGGAAGCGGGGAGCATCAGGAAAAATAGCTAATGAATGCTGAGGTTAATACGTAGGTGATGGGATGATCTGTGCGGCAAACTACCATGGCAGATGTTTACCTATGTAACAAAACTGCACATCCTGCATGTGTACCCCTGAACTTAAAAAGTTGAAGCAAAAAAAAAAGAAACAAATAGGCTGGGCATGGTGGCTCAATATCTGTAATCCCAGCACTTTGGGAGGCCAAGGTGGGAGGATAGTTTGAGGTTAGGAGTTCAAGACCTGGTATGGGCAATATAGTGAGACCCTATCTCTAGAAAAACTTTGAAAATGAGCCAGGTGTGGTAGCACATGCCAGCACGTGTCTGTGGTCGCAGCTACTTGGGAGGTGGGAGGATCACTTAAGCCCAGGAGTTTGAGGTTACAATAAGCTATGATCGTGCCACAGCACTCCAGCCTTGGTGACAGTAAGACCCTGTCTCAAAACAAATTAAGTAAATAAAAATAAATCAGTAGTTAAAATTCTATGAAACGGGCCAACACTACAAGGGTACAGTCAACGAAGTCTTGCTGCCTCAACTAATTTATAAACATGTTAGTTCCTCAATATACATATGTATGATACACAATATACACCATTTAACTGTCCATAACTAAAATTGTTAAAACTGTCTTGCAATGACACATGCCTGACGGAAAAAAGTAACTTAATTGCTTTGTTAATCAGCAATGAACTTCGTTTGAACAAATATCACTCATGAAAGCTCTTATTTAGTACTTAAAATATTACTGGCTTGTTTATACTCTTAATGAGTAAATGCTAAATTTTAGTGTAACAAAATGTAGGGGATAAGCTACACATTCTTCCATAATACTGGAATATACAAAAGGAACAAAAGAAAGACCTGAGGATGAATTCTCCCATACTCAAATGCATGCCACTTAATAATACATGTCCAATACCATGCTGTCTACTCAATGTATTTTGTGCAAATGCCACATTCCATACAAAAACTTTTTCAATACACATCTTTTCTATCTAAGACAACTTCTGAATATAACTAATTAAAAAACTCTGAGGATTCTTTTCTCCTAAAACAAATTTTAAACTTTTAAAAAATGCTGATAGGATTTGATGTATTTTAAAATTTGTTATCCGTACTACAGAACTCGATAATATACCTAATACTTCACATGAGCTGATATTACATGCATAAGTAATTATTCAGCCAACCAACCACTTCTAAATTATTTATGTTTTGACAAATGAATGACATTAAGGTCCTCATAGTTTTAAAATTCAAAATATCTGGATTACTTAAATTAACCACAATAAGTAATCACTTTCAGGATCTTGAAAATTAAAGTAACAGGAAGCAAAACAAAACAATAAACCGTAAGGCAGTCCTTTGAGGCCTGCAGAAAATCAGAGCTTCTCTTACTAAGTAGCTTTTATAAGTCAACTTTGAAGTTTTCAGAAAATTCAAAAGAATTCTATAAATTATTACCCTCAAAATTTAAAACATACAAATATTGCCTTTTGTTTTAATGTTTATACCAATGCAAATTAAATTACTTTCACGTTAAAACACTTTTGGTTTAATACTGCATTAATACTTCAGCTTCCTTCTTCTCTGGTTCTACATCTACAAACACATTTTTCATTTGGTCATCTCTATACTAGGCTAACATACTTGCCACAGATTGTCACATGCTGAATTAATGCCAAGCAGAGACATTCTAGAATGCACTAGATACTGCAGGAGTGCCAGAATACACAATATTACTACTTTTTTTTTAAAAAAGGACTTCTCCCTAGCCCAAACTTACACACTTTTCTTCTTTTGCAATTACACACACACACACACACATACACACACACATCCCTACATGGTTAGAAAATCTCTCCTGGAATATTTTTTTACCCAAGCTGCAAAATTTACGTAAGGTAGATTCCAAATACGCTGTTTAACATACAAAATATAAATGATATCACTAGATAGAGTACATGAAGATAGTATTTCAGAAATAACAGCCTATAAGCCATTAACCATTAACTTATATTCTATTTCACTACAGACACTAAACAGGAAAGATAAATATTTAGTATCCTCCTATGGTCAATAAATTTGAATTATTTCAACTGTCACTGCAAATACTTAGCAAGTGCCTAAAGTTGTAACTCCATAGGTTAGTAAAAAGTTTCAAGGGACAAAGTCAATAGTAGAACTGAAATTTATTCAAACCCTTGGATCAAATATTCCTTTAAAAACTTGCATTCTAATAAATGAAATCAGTGCAAAATTTCTACTTATGCCTTTTCAGGTTCTTAAGTTCCATCCTGTCATATATAAAATCCTTCTTAGAAGGTCACAAAAAACTAAAATAATAGATGAACCTTTCCACACCAGTACCATTTCAAAGTTGATCCAAAAAAAATCAAATAATCAGTGATTATTTATAGCACTTTAAAATGGGGGACCAACTTGAAATTCTAAGAACAAAAGATCCCTACTTTCTCTTTCATTACGGATCTAAGTATCACCTGAAACCTTCATTCTAATTCAGGGTTAAGAAAAAGTGAAGGCCGGGCATGGGGGTTCATGCCTGTAATCCCAGAACTTTGGGAGGCCGAGGCAGGCAGATCACTTGAGGTCAGGAGAGTTCGAGACCAGCCTGGCCAACATGGTGAAACCCCATCTCTACTAAAAATACAAAAATTAGCCAGGCATGGTGGCGGGTGCCTGTAATCCCAGCTACTCAGGAGGCTGAGGCAGGAGAATCGCTTGAACCCGGGAGGTAGATGTTGCAGTGAGCCAACATCACACCACTGCACTCTAGCATGGGTGATGAAGCAAGACTCCATCTCAAAAAAAAAAAAAAAAAAAAAAGTGTGAGAGAAGACAATTGAACATGAGTTCCATGGGAAAATACAATCTTCCTAGAAAATGTGTTTCAAAATCCATTTTAGGTTGACTGTTTAGAACCTGGGACACTCATGTGAACAATGTCATAAATGATTATTAGGTTGCCCCAGACCAGCAACAAAAGCCTTTTTAATCTATATATTCTATGACCAGCAACAAAAGCCTTTTAAACCCATATATTCTATCTGTATAGCACTACAGTACACCCACAGTTCTATAAGAACTAACTGGCATCAGTACAAACATTTCCGTGAGAAAACTCAGAATTCCAATTAGGGGGCATCAGGAATCCATCGACTCTCTACCTTGCTGCAGTGGGGCAGTGCCTCCCACTGAATGAGGTCAAGAGGTGGGGAAGGTTTCAGAATGGCTGAAGACCAGATGGGGACTGGAAGTTTGAGGGTAGGTACTAAGCTTGAGAGAAGATAGCCATGGTTAAGGAACAGTGAGTGCAGGGCAGCAGCCCACAGAGCTGTAAGAGCAAGCAGTTCTCGGCCCAAGCCAGCCTTCCGCCTCTCTTTCAATTCACCTCATTTGCTACCTCTGCCCACCTCATCTGCTTCTCCTCTGGTCCGCTACAAAACAGAACACAGCCTCTCTTATGTCTCCATTAATAGCAAACCCTCTAGATCTGTAAGGATTTTTGCTGCAAACAACAGCAGCAGTATTAAATGGGCCCTCTTATGCACTGATTAATGGTGAGCTGTTTCTGGAGGAAAATGAGACTCTATTTTGTGAAGTGGATGAAAGATAGATGGCTTCTCTGGACTAGGACAGGGATAAAAGCAAGACTGGGGGGAGGAAAGTTCCATGAGCAGGAGAGAGAATGCTCCAGCTACAGTAAATATCTCACAACATCAGTCAGGATTATGTAAATCAAGGCCTGCTTATTAACAAAACTTCAAGCACTCAAAAGACAAAAGAGTTCTAAACTGTATTTTTAAAAAATAATAAACACTTAACTGTCTCAAGATGACAATTTATTTAATGTAAAATGTGTCTCAACTGGAGTTCATGTTAACATACTCTCTTCAAGTGTTGACGCCCAAACTGCAGTTCTGTAGTAAATTACAGTGGTCAAGATAATCTAAGAGTAATTTAATGTCCAAGTTCCTCAATCACGCTTGGAAACATTTAAGCCTGTCATGCCATGTATGTTAATAGTTAGGAATGAGGGCCTGTATATTAACCACATCTGAAAAGTTAAATTATCCTTCATACAACTCCAAAGGATCACAAATAATGCAATATGGTTACTCCCCAGGGGTAAACAGGCAATGTGTGACATATGGGACTCTAGGGGTAAACAATCATGCCAAAGACCTTCACAGTTTTTTCAAATAATTTGTAAATATATCATGCATGATTCATAAAGTTTTTCTCTGCTCACAGTTGTCTTCAAATTTAGAAATGTAATTTTTTCAGCCAGATGAAAGTTCAAAGCATTTTCAAAGACATGTAATTTTTTCCACAGGATTAACAGCACATCCACTCAACAACTGACCCAATATGTACTATATTCTCTCTTTACAAGGGGTCTGAGGGATTACAAAAACAACAGCAGCAGTTAGTAACGAAACCTTGACTTCTGAAAGAAATACATATAATGCTTGGACCCACTCCAAGTACCTTGTAAAATCCTATTAAAATGATGAATCACTCATAATTTAGACTTGTTTTAGCCATAAAATCCTAAATGCTGCATAAGCACTAAATACTTCTCATCAACTTATTTTGCCTAGTATTTTTCTGCTACTGTTGCTCTACAAATCACAGATTTTTTTAATTGGACATGATCTGAAAGAGCATCTAGTCCAACACCCTCAAAAATGTTTAAATAATTTAGGCAAAATGACGCTAAGTGATTTGCCTAAAATCAAACAATGCCCAAGGATAGAGGAAAACATGATTTAAGTTCAGGCAGTCAGCTAGCAGAAGCAGAGCTGAGGCTAGAAGGCAGCTAGAACCAGGGTCCCATGTCCAACAATCTTCCCAGTACACCAAACAGCAACTCCCACCCTAGCCCCAATACTTGTCTCCAAATACAATGAATGGCTGTGATTGTTGTAGTCTCACAAAATGACCTTTCCAGGCCTTGTCAGGGAGCTCTCTTTACTAAGTGGAATTAGAATCTATAGTATTGTATATAAAATATCCTAATCAAGAAATAATCAACTTGCTGGTGTTCACAAACAGGACTTGAATTTCTCAGGATGTTTTGAAGTGTGTAGAAATCTACAGACAAAATCCTAACTCTAAGCATTTAATAAGAAAATGTTTCATCAAGAGTAGAATAATTTCACATGCATCTCCTTCTTTGAAGCTGCAAAGACGGTGCTCTTCTAGCCGTCGCCCTGGCCAAGCCACTGAACCTGCCATCCTGACCTATGCAATGGCTTTTAATAACTGTTTACAGCCACTGGGTGTAAATATCAAACTGCTTGCTAAATATTTATTACTTCTCCTTTTCACAACATCCCTATTGACAGAGATAAGCAAAGGGATTCAGATTAAGGCCTACATCTACACTGAGCTCAGTAATTTTTTTAAATACCTGCTGAAGCTTAAACTTTTGATTATTATTGAAATGACTATCAATCTGAACTTGAGTTGCCTGCCTTTTTCCTTTCAAAAGATAAACATCGTCATAAGAAACTATTTTACAAAACAACATCATTTATCACACATATCCAAGAAGTTGAGTGGATGCTCAATGAGGCAGCTTCTGAGTCTACGTTATTCATCAATGCATTGCTAGTTCTCAGCCTACTGCCTACGTCATATTACCGAAAATACCTGTGGAAGGGAGGCAGGGAGCGAGGAGTGGAAGTTAGAGAACCAAGATGCAGCTAACAAGTACTCAACCTGTTAGGTTGCAGAGAAACCTAATTTTTGTAAACGACAGAAATTACCATTTAATGTAATTTCCATATGCATCTGTTCCCTGTATTCCCGAATCTTTTATCGTGAGGAAATTTCATTAGTTCAGTTTGCTGACAGGCTAATGGACAGGTTAATCATGACTTTTCAACTATAAAGGCATCATTTTAATAATTGACAATATCATCAATGTAAAATATAATGGCAGATTCACATTAAATTGGCCTAAAACAGTTTTCTTCAATGTGAATTTAATCTCTTTCAATCATCTTCATTCTACAGATTAAGGAACAAACTATGATAGTGGGATTTATTTCTTAAATTTATCCACATTGAATTCACACACATGTACATTTATCTTAAAATTTAAAATATTAATGCTAGCCTGGGCAACATGGCGAAACCCTGTCTTCACTAAAAATACAAAAAAATCGGCCGGGCATGGTGGCTCACACCTGTAATCACAGCACTTTGGGAGGCTGAGGCAGGCAGATCACCTGAGATCAGGAGTTCGAGACCAGCCGGGCCAATATGGTGAAACCCTGTCTCTACTAAAAATACAAAAGTTAGCCAGGCATGGTGGCTGGTGCCCGTAATCCCAGCTACTCAAGAGGCTGAGGCAGGAGACTCACTTGAACCCAAGAGGCAGAGGTTGCAGTGAGCCGAGATCGTCCCATTGCACTCTAGCCTGGGCAACAGAACAAGACTCCGTCTTTTTTTAAAAACAAAAAAAATGAGCTGGGCATGGTGACATATGTCTGTGGTCCCAGCTATCTGGGAGGCTGAGGTAAGAGGATCACTTAAGCCTGGGAGGTCAAGGCTGCAATGAGCTGTGATTGCACCTCTGTACTCCAGCTGGGCAACAAAGTGAGACCTTGTGTCAAAAAAAATTTTTAAATATCCAGAACAAGTGGAGGGGTAGATATAACTAGCCCCGCTACAGCAGAATCAATCAATGCCTCAACTATAATGTCTCTGGTCTCCCTTCAAGCAGAAGCCTTATTATACCGTAAGATAGCACCTGTTAGAAAAGTAACACAAAACACTCCAAAAACATGACTTGTACACATGCAGCTACATCTCTAAAATAGATAAATTTACTGGACTTCTGTATTGTTAATTTGCATTGGAGTAGTTAAACTTCTTAAGAAGAGCATGTAGGAAATTTCACTGAAGGAAATGAAAAACAACTGTAATCATTTTAATTATTTTCAATCAATATTTCTTGTCCATGCTCATTTACTAAAGCAATAAAAAGGAAAGAGCTGAATAAAAAATAGTTCCTACCTCCCAGGGCCTTATAATCTGAACTATTACGCAAGTACACAATTGGCTACAATACAAAGTGAGGTAGGTGCCCTAAATAGAATACTTTTGTGGGTTATAAAGCCTAGCAAATAATCTAAGAGATTACCCTTGACAAGCTTCCTTTCAACAGGCAGAGATAAGGGAAATGGCATTACCTGAAGAGCAAACAGTTGAGCAGAAACTTTAAAAAGTACAATAGAGATAAAACACTTACGCTAGAATACAGGTGCCAGTAAGGTAGTAAGGGAAAGACAAGTCAAGATGGGTGTATTTGGGCATTATTATGGAAGACCTGGGAAAGCTAAAGAGTTGGTTCTTATTTTAGTAGCTGTGAGGAGAACTACATAATTTGGGGCTAAAGAGTGGTACAAAATTACTGTATTCAGCAAATTTAATCTCACTTCAGTGTAACAGATGAACTAGATTCAATCAGACAAGGAGGTGTTACAGTACTCCAGGTACAAAGCAGTGAGGGTCTGAATAAAGGTGGTGGGATGAAGGGATGAAAAGGGAGGTCATATATACATATGGGGAGGTTGTAGTGGTAGAATGTACAGCTTTGCAGATGAGCACAAGTAAGATCAGAGAGAAGAGTTTCAGAGTCTCAGAATGACATTTTGAGCCTGGGTGAGTGGCAGTGCCAATTAATAGAAACCAGGAAATCTGGAGAAAGAACTGGTTTGGGTGGAAGGAAGTAAGGAGTTTCACTTTGGTTGTGCTGCACTGAAGGCGGAAGCAAGGAGATACCCAGGGAGAAACGTCAAGCCAGCAGTTAAAGCTCAGAAGAAAGGTCAGGTTAAGGTTATAAATTTGGGAGCTATCTAAATAACAGAAGGCAAAGCTTGGATTGCATAAGATCACTAAATAAAAAGGGCATACTGGCATAGAAGAGAGGACAAAATTTGAAAATGTGGGCGGCATGGTGGTGGGGGATGGGAGGGAAAGGGGAAGGAAAGTTAGCAATGGACACAGAGAAGAATGGCCAGAAACAGAAGAATTAAAGTCAAGGTTATTCCATTCATTGGAAGTTCACTGGAGCCTGTTATGTGTGAGTATTGTATCTGAGGTAAAATGATGAGTAACAGTATAGTCCCTACTATTAAAATGTGATGTCAAGAAAATCAAGCAAAAAAACCCAAAAACATACACACATGAAAAATGACATAATTACAGCCATAGATACAGAGCTGTCACAATAAAAAAGAATATTATGAACAACTTTATGCCAATATTTGAAAATTTATATATGGGTAATATTCTAGAGAAACAGACATTATCAAATTTACATATGGGTAATATTCTAAAGAAAAGTATGTCACCAAAATTATCTCAAGTTAAATTTTAAAAATCCTACGAATTTTTACCTGAGATCCCCTAATAAATAAAAAAAGCCAAACTGTATAATCATGTCAACAGATGCAAACTAGAGAAGAAAAAAACTATTAGCAAACTCCATATAGAAGGAAGCTTTTTCCTTCACCTGATAAAAAGTATTGATAACCCCACTATACATTTTGAGTGGTCTCCAGTCACAACCAACTATACTTCCCTAGTTTGAACTCCTAAGCTTTCCAAAAATCCTAGATTCTGACACTAAATGAAGATCTTCATGTCATTTTTCAAATAGGAAAAAATACATTCTAAATATCTCAGATTTTCTTTACTATTCTATTATGTATGTATCATCTGTGAATCTAATTTTCATAAAAAATTTGTTCAGTCTATCTCCCATCTTGTGGTACTAATTTCCACTAACTTACTCTCTAAATAGATAATCAAGATATTTATCTAAAACTGACTTTTATTAAATTCCTAGAAGCACTTGTACTCTGCCCACAATTCCAGCATGATGGAATTTGAGGAATTCATCCAAGGTCCCATTTTAGAACCTCAATTACATCTTCTTCCTCCGCTTCCTCCTCAGTATTAAAAGCCCCAAGGAATAAGTATTTGTTAGTATACTGTTACATAGCCAGACACTTCATTATTTTTATTTAACAGAACATATAGTATTTATCTTGGGTGTGTATAAGGTATGATTTTGAATAATGGCGAGATAACTTACTGTTCCCATACTCTCAAAAAATGTCTAGCACACTGTGGATCTTCTTAGCACAGTATCTATAATCATCTATTATAGCTTACAGATTCTTTTCCTGACTTTAACTAAATTCAAGACTCCTCGGTTAATAATTATAATTCATGTGATTTTTTTTCCCCAAATATGCTACTTAAAACTATCTCACATGAGTTCACTCAGTTTTTTGCTCACTCATTATCTGCAGCGAGGTTTTTTTCCTGGGATATTTCACTATCCAAAAGAGCTGAAAATTGACTAGACACCTTCTTTTACACCATTTATTAAAATGTGAAATGAGATTGGTCCCAACTTGGGGACCCACATAATACCCTTTTTCCTCTAAAGAGTGACAGTTCACAACTGATGTTTACTTAACTATATCAATGTGATTCTATGAATAAACATTTCTCCTCCATCCTATGGTAACACAAAAGATTTTATTCCTTTCAGATTAGAACCTTGAAAGACTTTATAAAGCTTATATAAATTATTTTCACTGTTTCTCTTCAACATACTCCATAATCCCCTCAATAACTCCAGTATACCAATCATTCAGGTTTTTGGTTTACAAAACCAAATTCAGTGATTTGTTTTATTCTAAACTCCTGAGTGTTAAAAATATAGCAAGACAAGCTGACCCATGGTTATCTGTAAGTCCTCTACAAACTTTCTTATAATGGGACATTGTCTTAGTTCATTTTGTGTTGCTATAACAAAATACCACAGACTGGGTAATTTATGAAGCAATTTATTTTTCACAATTCTGGAAGCAGGGAAGTCCAATAACAAGATGCTTGGCAACTGATGATGGCCTCTGTGCTGTATGACCCCATGGCGGCAGGTGGAAGGACAAGAGAGCATGAGAGAGCAAGAGACAGCTAAACTCACTTTTCTAACAACCCATTGTTGCAATAACAAACCCACTTCCACAATAATGACATTAATCCAGTCATGAGGGCAGAGCCCTCATGGCTTAATCACCTCTTCATGATCCCTCTTAATACTGTCACAATGGCAATTAAATTTCAACATGAGTTTTACAGAGGACACTGAAACCACGGTAAACATATACCGACAACCCACCTTTATATGAACATGATTGATATAAAGAGCAACAGGTTATACATTTTAGCCAACAACTCCATAACTCTACGTATTAATTCTCTGAAAACTCTTGAGTGAACACCATTTTATCAACTAATTGTACTCATTTGCTAATTAAAACAAGGATATTCTCTTCTTTAAAGTTTTGTCTGCTTCTAATTCTAAAATTTATATAAAGATTCCATCTAAACATATCCCTATTTTTTCATCCCTGAGTATATAACTGACACATGAGTATCAACCAATTTCAATAATTACTAATGAATCTTTATCTAGGTTTCTTGACTTGAGAGCATTTATTTGGGTTCACTTTTTCTTTTTTTCAAAGACAGTCTTGCTGTCACCCAGGCTGAAGTGCAATGACAAGATCATAGCTCACTGCAAGATCGAACTCCTAGGCTCCAGCAATCCCTCGACCTCAGCCTCCAGAGTAGCTAGGACTATAGGCACACACCACCACCCCCAGCTAATTTTTTTTAAGTAGAGATGAAGTCTTGCTATTTTGTCCAGGCTGTTCTCGAACTCCTGGCTCAAGCCTAATCCTCCCAAGGTGTTAGGACTACAGGTGTGAGCCACCACACCCAGTGTGAGTTCACTTTTAATCTTTCCAAGTAACTAACTCTGGTTTTGGCTCACTTAATTTCTAGTTTCTATCTTGCATATTACGCTAACTGGGCAATTTTTTTTTTTAAAGGAAGCAATCTTCTACAATTACGCCTTTTTTCAATTTTTCAAAAGATAACAAGGAATTTCTACTCATGGATGTGATTTAATTACTCTTACACTTCATACTTTTTCCTGGATACTCAAAACAGTGTTTTAAAATATATACTAGTATTCAATTATGTTTTATACCCTTTTAATTAATTGAATGTTTATTAAGCATCTACTATGTTCCAGGCAAAGTATTAGGTGTTTAGAATTGATCCCTCTCTCTATCATTAGGTAAGTGCTATTATTTAGTCCTTTTTAAATGAAGAATTTGCGCTCAGAGTGCTGAAAAAAATTGGTCAATGTCCAAAAGTTTATATGGGTCAAGAGACAAAATTAGAATGCAGGTCTTTCTGACTCTAAAAATCAGGCTCTTCCATCATGCACACTGATATTAAAGCTAAGTCCCCACAGACCAAGAAGGTCACAGGCATGTAACAAGATAATTCCAGCACAACATGTAAAGTTCTACCAATTTTCCTAATGCCATTTTGTGTTAGAAAACTTTTCTGAAATTACTTGTGCAATGTTTTCCTATATAAGTTTAAATTAAATTTAGTGCAGTTAAACATTCATTGACTACCTATTATTTTGAATGTTCTATGAGCTGTGCTAAGTGCTCATAGTAAACACCATGTAGTTAAGAAATACATTTCACACCATGAACCAATACATACAACAACTGCAACAAAAAAGTAATTACTGTTACCGCATGTAACATACTGTCATCTTTTCTATTCTCTTCTATTACAGTTTTCTTAACGCTGGTCATGATCCACTAAATTAATTTTACAACCCACTTACAGGTCACACTCCCCAATTTGCCAAACATTGTCCTAAATCAAACAGGTTAACCAACTGAAATCTTGACTTTGCTTCTGATTCAATCTAGTCATCCTGGCAGCAGATAACACCCGTAAGAGCTTATTCTGCTACTACCTTAGTAGTAGTATAACAGATACAGTGCCTCAAACCACCCTACGCTTTAGTACATTCTCATATTTAATGCTGAATTACTTGTGAGAGCTTCAAATTTTTCCTAATTTGAAAATATTAGGTTGTTAGAGCCAAACTATTAATGCAAACTCAAGTTTTACTTTAAAACATTTCTTTTGGGCCGGGTGCGGTGGCTCAAGCCTGTAATCCCAGCACTTTGGAGGGCCGAGACGGGATCACGAGTCAGGAGATCGAGACCATCCTGGCTAACCACAGTGAAAAAACCCCCCCCCCGGTCTACTAAAAAATACAAAAAAACTAGCCTGGGCGATGCGCGGGTGGCGGGCGCCTGTAGCCCAGTTACTTGGAAGGCTGGAGCAGAGGGATAGATGTGAGAATGCGTAACCCTGGCGAGCGGAGCTTGCAGTGAGCGAGATCCGGCCACTGCACTCCAGGCCTGGCGACAGAGCGAGACGCGTGCTCTCGCGCGGAGAGAGCAAAAAAAAAAAAAAAAAAAAATTTCTTTTTAAAAAAGTAACTATTGCAATCTAGCTTAAAGTCATAGCACAGTGACAGTCTATCACCATTAACGGAACCTCTTTAGGAAAACCAAATACCTTAAGATATTTGAAGAAACTTAAACTATCCTTAAACATTTGTTTGTTTTTGTTTTTTTGAGACAGGGTCTCCCTCTGTCACCCAGGCTGACGTGCAGTGGCACAATCACCGCTCAATGAAGCCTCAACTTCCCAGGTTCAAATGATCTTCCCACCTCAGCCTCCCAAAGCATTGGGATTAAAGGCGTGTGCCACCACGCCTGGCCAAACATTATGTTTGTAAGCTAACTTTTATTTAAAAAAAAAAAAAGTTTTATCTGGTAAATCTTTTTTAGCGTACTAGATGGAAAGACAGAAGAGACTTTAGAAATCAAAATGACCATATAAACTCATTTCAAAAATGAAAAAAACTAAAGGTTTAGAAAGTTAAGTGATTTGGCCAAAGTCATACACATCTTTAATGGTAAAACTTGGACTAGAACCCTGTTACTTATCTGTCAGTTCAATCTCTTTCCACTACATGACACATTGTCCATACCTTCCAAATATCAATACCAGTAATACCAACGGCCAACCCTGATATCTCCCATATCTAAATTCTAAGATAATTATGGTTTGGCCTATACGATTTAAGTACGCTTGATTATGTAAGCTTGCGCAGTGTCCTAGAATTGTTTCCTGTATATACATTTTAACTCCCCATTAAGACCTTTAGATATGTCTTATAAATACACTGACCCTTATAAACTGCTAAATATGGTAATATAATTTATCCAATAAAACTACTTGAAAATCAGTTCCATTCTTAATCTCCTTAATTGCATGAGATGAATGCCAAAACCTTAGCTCTGGAATCTATTGGAGTTGTTGTAACTATCAAATGAAACTATTTCTCCTTTAAAAAAAGGAACTGCTCTCTTTATTTGCACAATCTACCTTCTCCCAAGGGTATGACCAAGAAGGTTTCGGTTGTAATTCCAAACCTATTACAGAGCATCACCAATAATATGAAAACCTATGTCATTCTTATCTTTTCTTATATCGTTATGGCATTGTTTGAACTGTATTTATAAAAGTGATTTAAATGGTTATTTTTAAAAATCACCACTATGTAACCATGTGATCTTTTAAAATACTAAATCATAAATCTGACTGAATTTTATAACTATTTATTTTGATGTTTTGTTGATGTGGCTTAAGTTATCTCAAAGGAAAAATTCATATTCAACTACAAATAAATGAAAAGTCTGCGCCTTCTCACACAGATTTCCCCGAAGATAGTTCTAAGGTAGAATTCAGGAGTATGCATTCTTCTACTTTAAGGCAGCAGCAAACATTCTCTAGAAAACATATGCTTTGAAAATATGCTTTCTTAGCACAGAATAACTATTCTATAATCTGAAACTCATACGAAAATGTGAAACATAGTTCTAACCCAATGGGCCAGGGACTAGAGACACCTGGCCTTCATCTTTGAAGAAATTTAACAATACGTTTCTAATCTCCAAGTCTCTTCACAATGGTATCTACTAGGAAAATACTCGTATCTCTTAGATGAACTAATATTAAGAGTTTAATATTAATGATACTTAAAACAAGCATCTACTTAATGCTAAGGAATTCTATGAAAAATATGTTTGCATAATAACAATTTTGAAAAAAACAGCAGAACTTTACTTAAGCAAGACTGGGAAAAGACATTTATTCTTATAGGGCATAGACTGCGAAAAAGCTGATAGTTTATTATTCTCTGAGATGTGAATAGTACCAATATAATGAACTTATTTATGGGAAAAATTAAGACTATCAAAGCCTACTGTAATTAAAGGTGGTTTGGCACAGATGTTGGTCCTCGAAAGTTTGCTCCGTCAGCTGTCTAATCCACTTTGACACTGCCGTAATTAGCACACTCTGTACAATATTGTAAACGCAAATTCAACCAAACCAAGCTATATATGGCGAAATGAAAGCTGATCAAGTTATCAAATGTAGTTCTATCTCTCTTACTATGTTGACCATATGGCACATGGCCAGATCAGCCATGCTCATGTATGAAGAACACAGAAGTATATTCAAAACCAGAAGACCGTGCTGACCTAAGCTAATAAAAACACACAAACACCCACCTAAAGGGGAAAACAGATTCTGACTCTGAAACAAAGGAAACAAAGTTAAGAGTCCTTCAAGCCAGAATATCTCCCAAGCACCTTCTAAGACAGATTTCCACTCTTTACTTTGATACTAAGCCTACATGTGCCAGACACTATTCTAGGCACTGAGGATACAGTGTGATCAATAAAATGAGAAGGGTGAAAACTATCCTCATGGAACCTGTATTCTCTTAGACAAGCTTGTCCAGCCCATGGCCCAGGATGGCTTTGAATGTAGCCCAACACAAACTCATAAACTTTTTTCAAATGTCATGAGATTTTTTTGCTGTTTTTCTTTTCTTCTTTTTTTTTTTTTCCTCGTCGGCTATCGTGTTAGCACAGTTTATGTGTGGCCCAAGACAATTCTTCTTTCAATGTGGCCCAGGGAAGCCAAAAGACTGGACACCCCTGCTCTAAGAGATGCAAATAGTTTCCTGTTACCTACAAATTCCAAAATACTGCCTGAAGCCCTCAGCTAAGACAGCTTTTAAGGCCATGTCCAAATTTCAAAAGAAAAGTTAAAATTCATTAGTATATCTGTTATGGACATGCTGAACAGCTAAAGACAGAATAGGAACTTAAATTTGCCATCCTCATTCTAGGAAATCATTTTTTCATACTTCTACTTATATATTACATAAAACTTAATCTAATAAAGTTTTACACTAATCTCTTTCATGATTCTGAATGGGACTAAATGGTTATCTCCAGTAGAAGTAGAGGGATACTACATTTAAATGGAACTATTGTCTATACAAAGGCTACACAAGTATTTTCATAGTTTTCCGATTAAACATGCAATTATAATAATAATTTTTACCTGCCATCTTAGAATTTAGAAGGACTATGGGGAGATGATTTTACAATCCATATCTCCCTTATAAAAAGTTGATCACAACCAGGTTCAGCGGCTCATGCCCATAATCCCAACACTAGGAAGCCGAGGCAGGCATATGGCCTGAGTCCAGGAGTTCAAGACCAGCCTGGGCAACACTGTGAGACCCAATGTCTGTAAATGATACAAAAAAAAAGAGTTGATTGCTTTTTTCTTCCCAATAAATATCCCTGCAGCAAAAACAAGTAAAATCACTCCACTAGTCATTCTACAGCAGGACAGGCACATAGCTCTAAGAGCCGTATTCCTAAGGAATCATGAATTATGATAAATTGTTATAGAAACTATTGAACCAACGATTTTAAAAAAGGACAAGTGGAGAATAAAGGCTAGAAAGTTTCAAACACTACATATTTTAATTCTAAAGGTGTGTTTAATAGTTACAAATAAATCTTTTTTCCTAAAAAGCAAGCAGATCACAAATTCCTGATATTCCTGATTAACCCTTTAAAACTAGTAAACATCCCTAAAAGCAGAATGCTTTTCCTATTAGTTGACTGCTACCCAGACTGATGACATAAAAACCACAGCAGAGGAGAAGTAACTTCACCCTACAACACTGCCATAATGCTTTGACAGTATGTACACTGCCATAATGCTTTACCTCAAAAGGTATTTTCACATTCATTCTGTCATTTAGCTACCAAAATATTTGATGGCATGACTAAAAAGACTAGTTGTTTTTACATAACAGGGAACATCATTAATCTAGATTAAAGTCATCTTTTCTTGGCCTTCTCCCTGCATTTCGTGTCTCATAATCTGTTTCCTGTTAAGAGTTATTATATATGGTTATTTTCCCTAATATAGTTCTTTGAGGGTAGCTTCTACGTTTGATAAATCTTTGTTTCCTCCACTACCCATACATGAAGGTAGCAGTTTAACAAATGCTTGCTCAATGGGAGTTCCCTCTGCTTGAAACATACTCCTCCCACATTATTTTAGCTATCAAATTCTAGTCTTCAAAATTTATTTGAAATGTCCCCCTCTACCAGGGTGCAAAAGCAACACACAAAAATCAGTTGTGTCTCTATATGCCAGCAATGAACAATCCAAAAAAAATTAAGAAAACAATTCCATTTACCATAGCATCCAAAAGAATAAAATACCTAGGAATCAATTTAGCCGAAGAAGCAAAAGATTTTTTTTTCTTTTCTTTTCTTTTTTTAACACTGAAAACTACAAAACACGGCTGGCCAGAGTGCAGTAGTGTTTACAACTAACTGATCACAACCGTTTACAGATTTATTTGTTTCTCCTCCACTCTCACTGCTTTACTTGACTAGTCTTAAAAAGGGATCACACCTGTAATCCAAGCACTTTGGGAGGCCAAGGCGAGTGGATCACCAGAAGTCAGGAGTTCAATACCAGCCTGGGCAACATGGTGAAATCCCATCTCTACTAAAAATACAAAAATTAGCTGGGCATGGTGGCGTCCACCAGTGATCCCAGCTACTCAGGAGCCTGAGGCAGGAGAATCGCATGCACCTGGGAGGCGGAGGTTGCAGTGAGCCGAGATCATGCCATTGCACTCCAGCCTGGGTGACAGAGCGAGACTCACTCTCAAAAAAAAAAAAACAAAACAAAACAGAACAACAACAACAACAAAACCTTACAAAACACTCCTAAAGGAATTAAAGACTTAAATAAATGGGAAATTATCCTCTGTTCATGCATTAGAAGACTTAATAAATACTGTTAAGATGGTAATAATACCCAAAGTGATCTAAAGATTAGATGCAAATCATTTCAATGACCTTTTTAACAGAAATGGAGAGCCAACCAACCCTCAAATTCATATGAAAATATAAGAGGCCCTGAATAGCCAAAACAATATTGAAAAAGAAGAACAAAGTTGAAGGACTCACATTTCTTGCTTTCAAAATCTACTACAAAGCTATCATAATAAAAACAGTGTGGTACTGGCATAAGGACACATATAAAAATCAGTGGAATTTAATGCAGAGTCCAGAAATACATACCTATGGCAAACTAATTTTCAACAATGATGTCAAGAGCATTCAGTGGGGCAACAATGGTCTATTCAACATGTGATGCTGGGACAACAGGATATCCACATGCAAAAAAATGAAATTGATCCCCCCACCTCATTCTATATATAAAAAATTAATTTAAAATAGCTAAACCACCAAAATGTAAAAACTAAAACCATAAAATTCTCAGAAGAAAATACAGCAGGCCAAATCTTTATAACCCTGACTTGGCACTGAAAGCAAAAGCAAACGAAAATGGATAAATCGAGCTTTATCAAAATTTAAAGTATGTGTGCCTCAAGGGACATTATGAAGAAAATGAAAAGACGACATATAGCATTGGAGAAAAATATATGTATATCATAGTTGATAAGGGTCTAGTATCTAAAATAAAGAACTACTGCAACTCAGCAACATAAATAGAAACCGATTAAAAAATGAGTAAAGGACTTGAACAGACATTTCTCTAGAGGACATACAAATAGCCAATAAGCTCATGAAAGATGTCAACATCATTGGTCACTAGGGAAATTTAAATCAAAACTGCAACGAGATAACCACTTTACACTTCCTAGGATGGCTGTATTACAATTTTTGAAAAAAAAAGTGCTATTAACAAGTGTTGGTGAGGATGTAGAGAAATTAGAAAACTCATACATTGCTGAATATAAAATGGTGCACCCACTGTGGGAAACAGTGTGGCATTTCCTCACGAAGTTAAACACAGAATTACCATATAACCCAGCAATTCCACTCCTAGGTATAAACCCAAAACTGTAGATAGATAGTCAAACAAATACATGTACACACGCTGATAGCTGTTCAAAAGAGCCAAAAGGTAGCAACAGCCCAAATATCTATCAATGAATGAACAGGTAAGCAAACTGTGGTATATCCATACAATGGAATATTATTCAGACATAGAAAGGAATAAAGAACTGATAATATGCTACAACATAAATGCACCTAGAAAATTTGCACTAAGAAAAAGAAACAAGGTACAATAGAATATGATACTATTCATATGAAATATCCAGAATAGGTAAATTCATAGACAACATGCAGATTAGTGGTAGCCAGGGACTCTTGAAGGGAAAATTATAAAGAAAAACTGTTAAATGGATACTAGGTTTCCTTTTGCCGTAATAAAATGTTTAGGAACTAGAGAGAGGTGGTGGTTACAAAATATTATGCATGTACTAAATTCCTATGAATTGTTTGCTTTATATTCTATGTTATTTAATTCTATATTATTAACTCAACTTCACCTCAATTTTTTAAATATCCTCTTTGTCTTAGACTCCTTAATAGAGATTTATACCCTCCTGTACTGGCCTGCAAAAGGACAAATTCTTTTCTCCTAATCAATACTGAGGTAATCACTCTACATTTTACTTGCATTTCACATATATACACCCTGCCCTAAAATTTTACTTTGAAGGTGGATCATTTCATCTTGCCTAATTCTGCAGTGCCTATCTCTCCCAGTTCCGTCTTCAATTATTTCTCTGTCTCTTCCTAGGCTCTAAGTTTTGCTGCAATCCCTTAGGAAAGAGAAACAGACACAAAAACTTTGACACAAGTATTCTGAAGTTATCGCTACTCCGAATTAACTATAACAAATGCAGTATTTTTTATTTATAGAAGCCCATACTAATTAAGCTAATTTATAAGTAATCAAGCAAATTTTAGTACATTTTAAATGCCTCCAAAATCAAATCAGGATCAATGAGCAAATCAAAGAGCCTAACATAAAACTGTAGTAAACAGCAAGAAAACCGTTGATTTGCCCCTTTTAGCCATATGTTTAGTTTTCAGACAAGCTAGTCATTATCTGAGAATTTAGCACATATTTTTCTGGAACATTTTAATGAAAATTCACTATTTATACCTTCATCACCTTTCAAGTTAGTGAAGTCCCAAGACAAAACAACATATAAATTAAATGCTGTTCTACAAGTCTTAACTATGAATTTAATTAGCAGTACAAACAGAACTCTTATACTTAAAGGGTAGTTAATTACAGCACAGGAGATTTTAAAAGAGGTCACTGGAGGATTTTATGTTCATGGTTATTTCATCCCACCAAGAGAGTTTCTTGCAATACACCTGTTTAAAAGCCAGAGTTATCACAAAACCATTCATTTCCACATAAACAGAAGACTATGATATATCTGTCATTTCAAATGTTATTTGTAGGCCGGGTGCGGTGGTTCATGCTTGTAATCCCAGCACTTTGGGAGGCTGAGGTGGGCAGATCACCTGAGGTCAGAAGTTAGAGACCAGCCTGGCCAACATGGTGAAACCACGTCTGTGCTAAAAATACAAAAATTAGCCAGGCGTGGTGGCCCATGCCTGTAATCCCAGCTACTCGGGAGGCTGAGGCAGGAGAATCACTTGAATCTGGGAGGAGGTGGTTACAGTGGGCCAAGATCATGCCACTGCACTCCAGCCTGGGTAACAGAGTGAGCAGAAACTCCACATCTCAAAAAAAAAAAAAAAAAAAAAAAAAAAAAAAAA
>NW_016805524.1:2015446-2060257 GCF_001698545.2 Rhinopithecus bieti | reverse complement strand
AAAAAAAAAAAAAAAAAAAAAAAAAAAAAAAAAAAATGTTATCTGTAAAATACTGATCTCATTGTGGCCTCTGGTCAAACACACTGCTTAACGGCAAAAGCTGTTTTTTTAAAAGGCCAAATCAAAATCAAATTTAAAATTAAGATAAAATTAAAATTCTGTGCCCATATCCACCATTGCTAATAACTTTGCATTGTTAAATAAAATGGACCTGATCTTAATCTCTCATCATTTTACAATACTAGCTTCTTCAAAAAAAAATTGTCTCTACAGAGCAAACATTGACAACAAAAATTTTAGCTTTATGAAAATGATTGAGGGCTCTGCGCAGTGACTCTTACCTGTAATCCCAGCACTTTGGGTGGCAAAGGTGAGCAGATTACTGGAGATCAGGAATTTGACAACAGCCTGACCAACACGGTGAAACCCCATCTCTACTAAAAATACAAAAAATTAGCCAGGCGTGATTGTGGGTTCCTGTAATCCCAGCTACTCCTCCCGGGAGGCTGAGGCAGGAGAATCACTTGAACCCAGGAGGCTCACTTCAGTGGGCTGAGATCATACCACTGCACTCCAGTCTGAGTGACAAGAACAAAATTCCATCTCAAAAAAAAAAAGAAAAGAAAAAAAAATTGAATGAAAAAAATACATGTATGAAATATTAATTCATTTTAGATGTTTACATATTCTAACTCTTTAATATGAGTGAAAATGAGGACATTTTGAAATATATTATCTCCTACCATTATTCAAAAGGAGTATGTTGTCTTCAGCTTTCCCTAAAATCTATTTTACAGAACTTAGAACCAACCTGTTCCATTAATAGAGAAATCTGAAATAATCCAATTATATGTAAACACATTTCTAAATGTCCAAAATGGAATGCCAATACTTATGATGTCCAATCATTTATCTAAATGGGCTAAATATTTTAAGTCTATTCAGAGACAGTTTAACAGTGAAGTAGGGGTTAACTGTAATCAGAAACCTAGTACTCCTTAGGAAGGATCAAGAGGAAATGGTAACTTTTGGAAAATCCCAAATATTTTAAACACAGGAACATATCTAGTTTTGACAAGCCGTATGGCTGTGGTATAAATGCTTCCATCTTCAGTAGCTGTTAAAACAAGCAGTCCTTTACAATTTTGACAGAGAACAGAATTCATTTCCTCTTTACAGCTGCATTGTTTCAAAGTCCGTTAAACATCAGTGTGACAGGACTGATTTTTTGGGGCATAGATATTTACTGTATTGCACTAAAGGACCTAATTTTAAAATAAATAAGGAAAATATGTGTTTATGTGAGCAAAGGGGAGAATATGGAAAGGCAAAGTCAAACAATAGAGGGAAAACAAGAAAAAAGGATAATAAAAACCGCATGTCTACATTAATGCATATAGACATATTTAGATGGACTTTTTAAAAACCTTTTCCATATAGTATAAAATCAATGCTCAGAACAATTCATCAAAGAATAATTGATAAATTAAAAGACAGGCCAAAAACTGGGAGAAAATACTCACAAATCGCGTATTTGATAAAAGACTTCTGATCAGAAAATATAAGGAACTCTCAAAACTCAATAAAAAAAGGTTTTTTTAATGTGCAAAAGATTTTAGCAGATATACAGATGGCAGATAAGCTCACAAAAGCAAGCTCAATATCATTAGTTATCAAGAAAACAAAACTCACAATTATATATCCCACTATACACCTATCAGAATGGTTAAAAGAAGAAAAAACTTGGCAATATCAAGTGCTGGTGAGGTTGCAGAGCAACTGAAATTCTTACACCCTGCTGGTGGGAATGCACAATGGCATAGCTACTTTGGAAAACTATCTGGCAGTTTCTTATAGTTTATGTTTAACAAGTTAAGTTTACAAGTAAATAAGCTTGCTGAGTACAGTGGCTCACACCTGAAATCCTAGCACCTTGGGAGGCCAAGGTGGGAGGATTGTTTAAGCCCAGGAATTTGAGGCCAGCCTGGGCAACATGGCAAAACCCCATCGCTACAAAAGAAACCCACGAAAATTAGTCAGGCATAGTGATGCATGCTTAGAGTCCCAGCTACTTGGGAGGGCTGAGGTGGGAGCATTACCTGAGCCCGGGGAGGTAGAGGCTGCAGTGAGCTGTGATCCTGCCACTGCATTCCAGCTGTGGGCAACAGAGTAAGACTCTGTCTTTTTAAAAAAATATATATAATAATAAAATAAACAAGTTTAAACTTACCACACAATCTAGTAAGCCCACTCCTAGATATTTACCTATGTGAAATGAAAATTTATATTCATAAATTTGTAGGCAAAAGTTTATAGCAGCTTTATTCATAATTGCTAGAAACTGGAAACAACCCAAACTTCTTTTATATGTGAATAAACTGTGATACAACCACACTATGAAATACTATCAGCAATAAAAAGGAATAAACTACTCATACACCCAATAGCCAGACTCAAAAGACTGTAGGATTGTATTTAATGGCATTTTAGAAAAGGCAAAACTACGGAAAAAGAAAACAGCTCAGTAGTTGCCAGGAACTGAGGGTAGGGTTGGCACTGACCAAAAAGCAGCAGAGTAAAATTTCTGACTATATACACTTGTCTACATACATTAGCCAAAACTTACAGAATTACACATTTAAGAAGATGGATTTGCTGTATGTAAATTAATTTTTTTTAAAAAGCCCTCAATTTAAGGTCAAGAACATGCCGACCATTCTCAAAGAGTGTACGAGAAACAAAACCCCTCTTTATGCTATTATAAAACTGCTATTCCCACAACTTGAATGCTATATGCAACAAAGGTGAGATACAATAATGAAAAAAACCACACAAATAGAGAAGACTCAAAGAATGGCAAAAAAAAAAAAAAAAAAAAAAAATGCTGAAGAGACAGATTGCTGCTTTATGGGACACAGTCTCCAGTTAGAAAGACAAGAACTGAAAGTAGATGTAACTGAAGTCTCTACAACCAGGAAAAATATGGATAGAGGGAGCATTAGCTTAGTTGTTAATCCCAACACCAAAGACAGGGGCTATGGCTTAAAACTTTTGACTTTTGCATTTAGAACTGAAAAAAAAAGGAAATGTCATATCTGAAAGCAAAGCTACAACATTCATTCTTCAAATACAGTAAGTGGAAAGTGGAGAAAAGGAAGAAAAGGTGTATGAAAAAGCATAAAAAAAAATACTTGGGGAAAATGTTTAGTCAACTGTTTAATTTGACAGTAACACCAGCTCTGACTTTTCAGAAAATGCAATGTTTTGAAGAGAAAATGTGGCAAACTGAAAACAGTAAGAAACATAGCGTCAAGGAACCTTGCAGAACTAAATCAGATGATGCGTAATGAAGTCCGTTAATGGTGAAGTGTAAAAATGCTAATAACTGTTATTATTTTAGTGTACTCTGAGCAATGAAAAATGAACATGAGAATTCTTAAGCTAGTATGGTAATCCCACAGATGATTATGGTCACAGGGCCATAAATGGAAAAGACTCAAAACCAAATGCATCCAACACAGTCTCTCTTGACCACTACATTATTCCGTCTCCCAATACTTAAAAAAAACTAGCAAATTTCAGGAGCAAAGTAATATATTCAATAACCACCAGATCAGTTCTATAAAGTAAAAAGGTGTTTTTGGTTTTTTTTTCCAGTCTGTGCACATCAGCATAGGAATTCTGTGGTAGGGATTACTATTTCGTGGTTGCAAGTGTTTCTGCAAGTCCACAAGGGTCTTACAATGGCCGAGTGATCTGGTTAAGAAATTTGGAAAAAATATATTCACTTCAATCCAATGAATTCTTATGAAGTGCCAACTCTTTAGAACACATTATGTCTGGGCTCAGTGGCTCATGTCTGTAATCCCAACATTTTAGGAGGCCAAGGCGGGTGCATCACTTGAATTCAGGTGTTTGAGACCAGCCTGGGCACCATGACGAAACCCTATCTCTACAAAAAAATACAAAAATTAGTTGGGCATGTTGGCACACCTGTAGCCTCAGCTACAAGGGAGGCTGAGGTGGGAGAATAGATTAAGCCTGCGAGGTTGAGACTGTAGTGAGCCATGATCACACCACTGCACTCCAGCCTGGGCAACAGAGTGAGACTCTGTCTCAAAAAAAAAAAAAAAAAAAAATCCAAACAAACAAACACAACAAAAAAAGGTATGACAACCATAAATAATATGCCCAGAGAAAAAAGTCCTATTCTCATTAAAAACAAGGAATCTACATACAGCCAAAGTTTTCTTCCTTCTCTGATTATCTATGTAGTCTCTAAATCATCTAATTCTGAACCAAATTATAGAGCATACTACTCTTTTTCAGCCTAACCTTCAAATAGACCATAGGTATTCTTTCAGGAGAAAATACTCTCATCTCATTCACTTCTAGAATGTTAATGATTAAAGCTCATATATTCCTATGGTGCCCTTTTCCAATTACAGACATAAATGGTTTATTTTTGTTGTTTTTTCTGTTTGTTTGTTTTTTGACATGGAGTCTCGCTCTGTCGCCCAGGCTGGAGTGCAGTGGCGTGATCTCGGCTCACTGCAAGCTCCACCTCCCAGGTTCCTGCCATTCTCCTGCCTCAGCCTCCTGAGTAGCTGGGACTACAGGCGCCCGCCACCACGCCCGGCTAATTTTTTGTATTTTTAGTAGAGACAGGGTTTCACTGTGTTAGTCAGGATGGTCTCGATCTCCTGACCTCGTGATCCGCTCACCTCGGCCTCCCCAAGTGCTGGGATTACAGGCGTGAGACACCGCGCCCAACCACAGACATAAATGTTTTTTAAATGCCTTATAAGTGTTCCACACTAGAGACATCAATGTTCTTTCTGCCTATAAAAGCCATTGCTGGTGGCAGAAGAACAGAAAACACTGCTCTAAGTTTTCCTTCACAATGAAAAGGGAGAAAAAAGTAAGAGAAAGAAATGAGTAAATATGACAATGAAAGAAGAGGATAAATTTTAAAACACAGAAAGAAGATTATCACCCAGCAAAACCACAGGTGCAAGAAAGCCAGGCCCTTAACAATCACCAGCCCAACAAACACCTTCATTTTAATGATAGAAGGTAGAGGCAGTGAGGGAAAATAATGAAATAAGCAAGAGATGAACATAATTATTAAATCTGCACCTCATGCAACTCAGGGAAAAGAGCTTTAAACAAAAGTTAACAAAGCCATGAACATGTGCTTCTCTTACCAGCATCAAACACTGTTCACTGCCTAGCCTCAAAAGCCACAAGACCAATTTCGGGCACCCAAGCCTGAATCTAGGCCAATTCCAAAGATCCCATGAGAGCCCTCCTATGACCACAAGGTTCTTGTGACCACATTCTAGGGGGAAAAGTAGCACCCCAAAAGTGAAGTATGTGGATTTGAGAAAAGGTCACAAATTGGTGAAAGTACGTTCTCAACTGTTAAAAGACGGGGAAAATACACAGAGCACAGGTTCACAAAGCTTTTCTAGCAGGCTCTGTACAGTATCTAACACAAATAGGTATAAATCTAGGAACTAGTAATATAAAGGCTATTGGCCGGGTGCGGTGGCTCAAGCCTGTAATCCCAGCACTTTGGGAGGCCGAGACGGGCGGATCACGAGGTCAGGAGATCGAGACCATCCTGGCTAACACAGTGAAACCCCGTCTCTACTGAAAATACAAAACACTAACCGGGCGAGGTGGCGGGCGCCTGTAGTTCCATGCTACGCGTGCGAGCTGAGCAGTTAAGAATGCCGTGAACCCGGGAGGCCCGAGCTTGCCAGTGAGCTGAGATCTGGCCACTGCACTCCAGCCTGGGTCCGACAGAGCTGAGACTTCCGCTCTCAAAAAAAAAAAAAAAAAAAAAATAAAGGCTATTAAATGCCTTTCCATGTGAACTTGCGCTTTAATATGCCTTAACTCACAACTTGGTAAGACCAAAATATTTAATCTAATACTCAGCTTTTGAGGGGGGAGAAGAAATTTTTTATATATTATATTATTTATATGTTGTATATATTATATATATTTTAATATGTATCATTTTTAAATATATTTATTTATACAATATATATTTTAAATATATTTTGTAAATATATATTTTAATATATTATAATATTATTAAAATTATATAGTATTTATAATATGTATGTATCATTTTTTAAATCATTTGTAAAACCTCAAATTTACAAATTATATCTTTTGATATAAAAGGTTTTCTTTATTTCTTTGGCTTTTCCCTAAGAATTCAATGGAGAATTATATATCCATTGCCGGCAGAAGTATTTCTCTATAATATTAAGAAAACCATTGTATAAAATTAAGCAGCCACTGGCTTTTTTTAAAAAAAAAAAAAAGGTTACTTGGAAGCTTGGAGTGCTTACTGAATGCTTACTGTTCTAGAATTCGGATTTTAGGCAAAGATGGGATCTCAGAACTCCAGTAGCCACGGTTCACACACTTTGGCAGCATATCATCCAAACTCTGACCTCGTAGCTCTGAAATAAAACACACCTTTTACCCCTAGATGTGCTAAAGGTTCATAAAAGCAGAAGATTCATACAGAATAATAGTGGCCAATGAGGATACTCTCATCATCCACAGCCACCTGTTCCTGACACAGCACAGCAGAAATCTTCTACAGTTCTCCTAAAGGACGATAATAGCAACTCAATCATGTCTGACTTTACATATGACCTTCAAAACACCCTACCAGGCCTTGGGGGAGGAAAAATTCTTGTTTTAGAAATAAATACGAGTTACTAGTAGCCCAGATTTTCCTTTCAACCATAGCTATCTCCTTTAGTACAAACTCCTGAGACCATTCTTCTCATTTCCCTATTCTATAACGCTGACCTTGTTTAAGCTTGCATTTCATGAAAAGACACTGAATACTGTTTTGAAATAAATTCAAAATAACAGCATTTGTGAGATTAACGTGAAAACTTTTGTGCCAATTTCTGAAGCTCTGTGGGAATAACAGTATTAAGTACTATTTTTTTTTCCTTTTTTCCTCAGGAGGTGGACTGCATTTCCAGATACAGTGAAAAGACTACCAACAGAGTAATAGTTACACCAATAACATATATAAATAGGACTGCTGAGAGTATAACATAGATTTTGCAGTTACTGAACAGAGGGACCAATAATCACAGTACTCCAGCTTTTAGTAAAAACCAGTTCACAGGTACAAACAGTTTCAATTTAAATGTTTGATCATCAGTTTCCATGTATTAAGTAGAACTATTCAAAGTGTCTGAAAATTCTCTTAGTAAAATAATTACATATCTAAGTGCTAAGGATTTTAAAGCTATTCCTTTAAAAGAATCAAAGTGAAAACCATCACAAAGATCCTACTAAAATAAAATAATACAGATAAACAGTAAGACTTCTCCAAGCCATACCATGATTTCAAGATACTATTAATCAAAATCAACATTTCTATGACTCAGTATTATCAATTATAAATGATAATCTTTTACAAATTATTTCTAGCCCTAAAATTCTATGACTTAATTATGTGTCTTTTTTAGGTTTCAATATGTGTAAAATACTGTTACATAGAAGTAGACACTGTAGGAATGAATTCAACATAAGACTCAGAAGTAGAAGATGCAGGCCTCTGCTCTCAGGAAATTTCCAAATGAAGACTAGGACGTGAGACAAATAATATAAGAGTTTAGAAATCTTAGAAGACAATGCACAGCTTTTATGCCCAATGCTTCAACAATTTCAAAACCTGACATACAAGTGTGCTGGCTTGGTTTGGAAAGTTAAACGTGGCTTATTCTTCTATGCTGTAAAGCATATACAGGACGTGGACAGAAAGAAAGAAAAAGAGTATCACAAGTGCTGCTAGAGACGTCTGGCTGAAGTGCAAGGCCGCATAGGGAAATATTGGAGATGGGGCTATAAAATACACTAGGCCAGGACTTTAACCAAGAGGCAATTTATAAGACATGGAAAAGTTGAGGGAGGAATGAAAGCAGAGTTTTAGAAAACTTAATCTCAAAGGGGAGTAATGGATAGATTATAGATAAGAGACCAAAAAAGCAAAATGGTGCACAATTAAATGAGGTAGAGACAGTCATTATTTAGTTTTTCAAGTCAAAATCTGCTACTGAGACCAAAGTAACTGGTTATCTATATCAATGAAATTCTCCAACCCTTCACTTTATTTTTCTTATAAAACAGCTTAAGTATAGGTTAGACTGTTTATTAAAATCTTTCACTGTATTTCTAAAGTGTCACATAACAAACTATATTTATATAAAAATCCACTTTAATTTAGAAAATTAGGACAGTATTACTGGTCCTAAGCCTTTCAAAAGGAAATTAATGCTGCTGCACAGTTTCATTAATTCTGTTGGGCCATAAGGGTGCTGTTTGGGTACTGACAGAAACCATTTATTGGTCAATGTAACCCCTCCCAAAACTGCACAACTTATTCCGTCACTCCCCGTGGGAAAGTCTGGCTGCTTATGTACTCTGTAATAAATCTATCCTACAAACACAAAATTAGCATCTCTGATATAATGGCTACTAAAATATTAATAGTTATTAAATGTTTTCCAAAAATAACATTAAAGTCTCAAAAAAAGAAAAAAAAGGGATAATTCCATTTCTGTCCCATTAACTACTTCATTATACATTTACCCATTTCTTTAAATTTAACAGGATGCCTAAAATAACAAACTTGAGCAACATTTTAAATGCTTTGTGATTTTCTATCCATTATCAAAATGAATAGACTTCACTTGAAACTCAGTTCATTTTACACATTGACGTAGTCTAAAAAATTCCACACAAATTCAATTTTGGTAACTCAAGTAGTTTAAACATACGAAACATTTGGAAGATGTCCATTTAAGGAAGTCTGTAGTACAACTGGTTCTTTTATAAAATTGAGAGACACCAATATAAAGTGAATAAATATCCCTGATTAATCTGGCTTTCTAAGTTTGGATTTTAGATTTTCTTAAAGTGTATTCTTTTTAGATGGTGCTATAAAAATTGGCTTATAATGAAATTACTCCCATCATAATAGACCAGAGAAATGTAATATATTGCAACTCAGTTTTCTGATTAGTGAGGCATAGACCCAATTAGCCACAATGAGTTCACTGTGTCTTGCTCCCTGGCAGCATGAGGCAGCTTTAAAGATCGAGCAGAAGGCACACTTTACTATCATCCTTCAATTTAGATCCTACTTCTGCCAATGATTAATTTGAGATATCACCAACCAATCCAAATAGTCAATGTATGTGTTTTGGGGGGCTGACAGGGGATGCTATTACCTACTTCCTAGTAATACTGTCAGGTTTTCACAAGACAACCTGAGTCAAGCTCTGGGCACATAGATTTTTCTGTCCTAGGTCCATTATACCTTCTGTGCTTGCCTAAGGACTAAGACAAGAAGCTACAAAGTACTAAAGGCAGAATAGTGCCTCATTAATCTTTTTTTCTTATTTCAGGATTATAAACTGAGTATTTTATTTTTTGAGACAGGGTTTCATTCTGTCATCCAGGCTGGAGTGCAGTGGTGCAGCCTTAACCGTCTGGGCTCAAGCAATCCTCCCACCTCAGCCTCTGGAGGAGCTGAAACCACAGGGGTGTGCCACCACAAAGGGCTACTTTTTTCATTTTTTTTGTATGGGCAAGGTCAGGCCATCTTGCCCAGGCTGGTCTCAAACTCCTGGGCTCAAGCTATCCACCTGCCTCAGCCTCCCAAAAAGCTGCGATTACAGCTGTGACAGCTGTGAACAACTGTGCCCAGTCTTTAAACTGAATATTTAAAAACACACAACGAAAAGGCGAGCGCAATTAAGAGAAAACACACAAATGACGAATATTATGTCAAAAAAAATGTCAGGCTTCCTTTCATGGAGCTCTCTAGAAATTATTTCCCACCTATATGAGAAAAGTATATTTTAAATAGTAACAATTATGAAATAAAAACTTTTATTGTACTTCCATAAGTACATATCCTATGTCAAAAAAAAAAATCTTACTTTTTCTTGACACATTTATTTCCTTTCCATCACGGGTTTGTGGCAGCTAAAAGGACCCAGGCAGTAGGAAAATCAGCACACTGGGTCTTATTTATTTATTCCATGTTCTTCCTAATGCCACCATTTAACTATGACTGTGTCTCAGCCATGACTGCTTTACCTGGATATATTCTAAGAATACTTCATATGCCAAAAGATCAACTCTTCTGGAAAAAAAAAATCTAAACCTATGTAAGAAAAATAATGAATTTAAGATGAACACATCTGTTTCTTCCACGTATGTTATTTATTCCTTATTTCGAAAAACAAAAATACTTTTGTGAACAGGTGAGAAAAGGAAAAAAAAGAGAAGGAAAGGAATACCCTAAGGAATAGAAGCTACAATTAGAAGAATGATAGAAAGAATACGCAGGACATTAGTCAAACAATTAAAGAATATTTACCAGGAATAAACGGTGTGTGAATCAACTTCTTAGAATTCTAGACTAGTGATATAAAATTAAAGAAAACGCTAAGTAAACCCACATATCCTTTGTTGTGCTGGGCAGTAATGATACATATGTGTTTAAATTAAGCTACCTTAAAAAATAAAGGTAACCAGTCGGATGCGTAATCCCAGCACTTTGGGAGGCTGAGGGGGGCAGATCACGAGGTCAGGAGATCGAGACCATCCTGGCTAACATGGTGAAACACCGTCTCTACTAAAAAAACATAAAATTAGCTGGGCGTGGTGGCAGGCGCCTGTAGTCCCAGCTACTCTGAAGGCTGAGGCAGGAGAATGGTGTGAACTTGGGAGGCACAGCTTGCAGTGAGCCAAGATCGCGTCACTGCACTCCAGCCTGGGCGACAGAGCGAGACTCTGTCTCAAAAAAAATAAATAAATAAAAATATAGGTAACTACAACAATGTAAATGTACACTTGAAAATGGTTAAGGTAGTAAATTCTGAAATGTCTTTTCCTACCACAATAAAAGAATACAAAATAAAATAAAGGTCAGAATGGCCCAGAACAATCTAGAATTCTTATACTTAACACAGAGACATCAAATTTTTAAGATTTCTTATTTAACCTATATATAGCCTGATTTTATGAAAAAAATGGACAAGCAATTTCACTTACAAAGATACTAAAAAGTTTTAAGTGATTTATAGATATTCCTAATATTCTGATATAGAGTATTTTACTATTGGCTAGCAATGAAAACTTTGATCTTATGAACACGAATCTACAGTTTTGTTGTTGTTGTTTAACGACATAAACAAATGTACTACGTGGGCAAACACTTCAGTCCCAAGAAGACATAAGAACACTACTGCAGCTTTTAAAATACACTTATAGCAACAGTTTCCTCAAAACTCTGATAAGAAAATTTCTTATCACTTCTAGCCTGCATCACAGGGATCTCTGAAGAGAGCTATTTTAAAAACTGTAAGTTTTTTTAAAGTGCATTATTAGATAATATAACAAAGTAGGTTCATTTGATGTTTAATAAGTAAAATCCATTAGTTTAAAAACTAACAAATATTCACAAATCTACACTGCATATCTTTATAATTTAACTCTAAAGTATGAAGGAAAAAATGTTATTAGGCTAAAAATCATGTTAACCATACATGGATTTGGGCAAGGAAAAGTGGAAAAGTTAGTGAGCTGGATACTGAGTTAATAAAGAAAGAAAACAGGAACAAAACACAAAAAGCCCAGACATAAAATACATTCATTTTGAAACCCTACAGACAAAAACCAAAAATTCCAAGCAGGTTTTAAAACATTATTTCTGGAAACCAAATTCTGTTCTAAAACTCTAAAAGAGCTCAAAGGTCATCCACTCATACAAAAATCACTACTAAAGCTCTCTTAGTTATCGGAGAAGAGGGAAAAGGAATATAACGCTTAGTACAGAAATTAGAATTTAATGCTTTAGCATGTTCAGAAGCGCTGAGATTAGCTGGGGGTTATGCAAACTGAGCACACACAGCCAGCTTCCAAAGAAGCAATTAACAAGTAGAAACCAACCCTCCTCCCACAACCCGAAATCCTACTCTTTTCAGAGAAGTGCACAAATGCTCGTTTCAAATCATTTTATGATTCAGCCTAGGTCATACTGTGTGGCTAGGAAGTAGGGGAACAGCAGAATTCATACACTTCTCAAAGGCACCCTTCCATCATTTAAATAAAGCATAGCTATACCAAAGCTTATTTTTCATGAAATATACTGATATGTATAAATGTGTACAATCTGCTATGTTTTAACACACAGGTAACAAATGTATACTGTTAACACAATATGATGAACATTTATTTCTACCATTCCAAAAAGTGCCCTCATGACCCTTTACAGTTAACTCCCCACCCCATCCCAAGCAACCATTTGTCTGATTTCTATCACTACAGCTTAGCTTGTCCTGTTCTCAAGATTCATATGAAAGGAAACATACAATATAGGTCTGGCTTCTTTTATTTAGCATAATATTTTTGAGACTCATCCATATAGTGTTATCACTAGTTTGTTGTTTTTTATTGCTAAATAGTATCCCATTGTATGAATAATACACTGTATTCAACCATTTACTCTACCCATGGACATTTGAGGTTTTATCCAGTTTGAGAATATTATCAATAAAGCTACTAGGAACATTCATGTAAAAAGTCCTTGTGGACATGTGCTTACATTCCTATAAGATTAATGCTTAGGAATATGGTAAGTATACTTTACACTTTACAAGACACTTTCTAAAAAACTGCCAACCTGTTTTCCAAAGAACACCTCAACCAGCAAAGAATGAGATCTAATTTGCTTCATAGTCTCCCCTGCACTTGGTATTCTCATATTTTTCTTCAAGTTTAGCTACTCCATCTTATTGTGGTTTTAATTTGCATTTCCCTGATGGTTTATGGTGTTGAACATCTTTTCTTGTACTTTCAATTTTTTGTGAAGCATCTGTCCAAGTCTTTTGAACATTTTAAAAATTAGGTTATTTAAGTTATAAGAGTCCTTTATATATTCTAGATACAAGACTTTTGTGTTACAAATACTTTGTCCCAATATGTGGCTTACCTTTTCATTTTCTTAACAGCTCCTTTAGAACAGCACACAGCTTTATTTTTTATAAAATCCAATTTATCATTTTTTTCTTTTACACTTAGTACTTTTTTGTGTTCTAAGAAATCCTTGCCTAACCAAAGTTGATATTCTCTTGTGCTAAGTTTACTTTTAAAACTTTATAGTTTTAGCCTTTCTATTTAGGCCTATGAGCCATCTCAAATTAATTTTTATGTATTTTATGAGGGAAAGGTCAAGTAGACAAGGTTCATTTTTTCCCATACCAATATCCAGTTGTTTTAACATCATTTGTTGACTAAAAAACAATCTGTGGGTCTATTTGAGGGCTATATACTGCTTCATGGATATATATGTCTATCATTATGGCAAGACCACAATGCTTTGATTCTTGAAGATTTTATAATAAATCTTGAAATTGAAGAGTATAAAAGTTCCAACTTTATTCTTCATTTTCAAAACAAATTCTGGGTATCCTAAGTCTTTGCACTTTCATATGAATTTTAGTTCTAGCCTGTCAATTTCTATAACTTTTCACTCACTGCTGAGTGGGGAAAAAAAGTAGTGCCAAAAACAACACTGAAAATATAATCCCCTTGTCAAAATAGAATGAATTGAAATATATATATAATCCCATTTTCATTAAATCAAGCCTATATTGAAAGGGACATGCATTGGTCAGGTATGGTGGGTCACACCTGTAATCCCAGCACTTCAGAAGACTGAGGTGGCCAGATCACCTGAGTTGAGGAGTTAAGAGACCAGCGTGGCCAACATGGTGAAATCCTGTCTCTACTAAAAATACAAATATTAGCCAGGCGTAGTGGCACATGCCTGTAATCTCAGCTACTCGGGAGGCTGAGACAGGAGAATTGCTTGAAGCCAGGCGGCAGAGGTTGCAATGAGCTGAGATCAAGCCACGGCACTCCAGCCTGGGCAACAGAGCGAGACTCCATCTCCAAAAAAAGAGAAACGGACACACACAAAAGAAAATGAGGGCAGGTGCTGTGGCTCACGCTTATAATCCCAACACTTTGGGAAGCCAAGGCAGGAGGATCACTTGAGCCCTTAAGTTCAAGACCAGCCTGGGAAACAAATTCAGACCCCATCTCTACAAAAAATTTAAAAATTAGCTGTGGCAGTGGTGCGCGCCTATACTCCCAGCTATTCAGGAGGCTGAGGTGGAAGATCTCTTGAGCACAGGAGGTTAAGGCTGCAGTGAGCTATGATCGTGCTACTGTACTCCAGCCTGGGCAGACAGAGAAAGATGCTGTCTCTTTTAAAAAAAAAAAAAAAAAAAAGGAAGAAAAGTGAAAGCATATATGCCAATAAGTTAAAAAAAAAAAACAGTCTTTCTAAAAGATGAGATTACAGAAAATTAAGTTTTCCTTTTACTTACCTATATTTTCCAATGTTTCTTTAATAAACAATTTCATAAGGAAAACAATTATATATAATAAACAAATCTATTGAATAACAAGTAGAAAAACAGCTCAGTCACCCTATGTCTGCATTTTTAACATCGCATATCATCTGTAAAGCAAAAAAAAGATATCAATAAACTGCAAACTATTAACTCTCATCGGGGAGAGTGATTATTGCAAGAAGAGTGAAGACTTTCACTTTTATTTTATATACATCTATTAATGTTTGGATGTTCTATTATAATGAACATATTTTAGGTATTTAAGAAAAACTATTCATCAATAAAAGTAAAGTACATGTGCATACGCGTGTACATGTGCTATTAGTTGAACTGATGCAATAATGAAAAGATCATCCTAGAGGAAGGTTACCCAACTCTGTATGCCAAAAATGCCAACTGTCTGTCACTTGAATTCTAAGTTGAAGAAAAGCCTTTGCTTGGCTAGAAATTTGCAGTGGCATCAGGTGAGATGGCTGTTTCAGGAAACTCAAAAAGGATTCATCATGTGTCCTTGGGAATCAGAAGGAAACAGAATATGCTGCTTCAGTAAACCCCAAACATAGAGAGAAATTAAAATCGAGGGCAAAAATAATGAGACGTAAAAGAAAAAGGCTGTATTTTAACATGTTTGTGATAAAATTGTTAAATATAAACATCTCGGGTCACTGTAATGTTGCCACTGGTGCTCAGTCCACATTTGTGATACTGATTCTAACTTCAATGCTGATCAGAAAATCGAGGTGAACCTGGTTAGGGTTCCACAACCACGGACATTTTCAGACTTGCTCAAATGTCAGACTACCTTATAGAACAGCATGAAATGTCAGTATCTCTAATTTCACCCTATGAACAAGAAACCTTTTACTAGCAGAAAATAAGACCATGTTACCTACATGAAGCATGCAATTTTTTATGTTTATGAAAAAGATAGCACTGCTGAATTAAGCATGACTTTTCCTACTAATATCCATTTGCTCTTTTCACTTTAATTTTATCGCCTGACAATAAGAGTCACCAAACACTTAGGGAAAAATTATGAGAGAAGAACTGTAATTTTATTCATTATTATTTTCTATGATTTGGAAAAATACTCTTCCATTCAACTTTGGTAGTAAAATACCTCAGTTCATTGGAACACTGTCTGAGAGTCATTATTCCATAATATACCAATAGTAAAGAAGACATACATAAAAGTAGAAACAGGGCAGGAGGAGGGTATTTCCAAATACAAAATGCAGTGGCAATTTTACAATACTCACCAGAAGGCACATTGTCACTTCCTATTTTAGGAATAAGTGTCCTCAAAATTTGAATAGGTCATTAGTAGGTCTCCTTTGGGGAGAGTAACTGATATTATCATATCTAACTTTCTTGAGTGCAACCATAGTAAAAAATATATTTTACACAGTGGCCCAGTACACACACACACACACACACACACACGTGTGTACGCACCTACCTTTATACTTGCCTAAACTCTGTGCAATGCAGTCTGAATTTTTCTATTATATTCTCTAGTTTTGTTTTTAAGCTGGTTATAATCCACTAAAGTGATTTCAGGACACATTGGTTGATCGTGACCTTCAGTTTGAAAAATTCTATTACAGAACCAAGAGACCAGGATGTGAATAGATTTAACATCTTAGAATTGTGTTAGATTATGAAATAAGTGCAAATGCAACACTAATTTAAAGGCCTATGGTTGAATGGTTTACTTTATTCTAAAATTTCCATAAAAAACAGAACAAAAAAATTCAATTTTCATAGGCAGGCAAAATCTACTGGCTTTAGCCCAAGGTAGCAGTGTTATAGATACAGATCAACACAACACTTATTTAATACTATTTCCTGTCAAAATCTTACTCAGGTGTATCTTTCATCTTCAGCCAGGGTGCTCAGGGCCGGCACTGGGAAAGCTGCCTGAAAGAGTCAATCTCATAGTCACTGATGATGCCAGAGCTCCGCTGGCCTGTTCCTGACCCCTGGAGCAGTCCCCAAGCTTTAGCTAACACTGCTAACATGTGATCATCAATCTAAATTTTGAAAAATATATATTGATTTTCCACAGACGATGATGATGGCTTTTTCTGCAGTAAATGTGCTTATGCATTGTGTTTTTTTTCTATACAAGACTATGATCAACACAGGAATAAAACATGCTTTATGTATTTATTTGCAGGACCTATAATCAAAGTTCCCTTAATGAGTCCCAAAAATCAAAAAATGAAAAAAATGAATGAAATATTTGCTAATAACCTTATACATTCGGAATCTATATACTCCTAAAATCGGCTGATTACATGGAAACTTTTTTTAAAAAACTTTTTATTTCCTATCCACTAGAAATCTCCCCGTAAGATGTCAAGCTTGACAAAGGAAAGAAAAACTCTTACAATTCCTAACACATTTATATTTCCTCAAAATAATTAGAAAAGGAATAGCACCTTATAAATTTAAGTATAAATAAAAATTTAGTATTTAGTATATTAATTTTTTTAGTATCCAAGTATGTTAACATTCTATCTTTAATCATTTTGGCAATTCTGAGCCATCTTTCTAAGCAAAATAGGTTGAACAGCTTAAAAACAAAAAACCTTTATCACATCAAAATGTGATTTGAAATCACATTTTCAAATCAAACCGTCTTTTATGCTCCTGCCTGATGATCTGGAATTTTAGTCTAGAATTCCAGGCATTGAATTAAAAGAATGTTTCCCATTTCCATAGTACTGAAAATGGAAATATGTAAATTAGTTCATGGGCAGAATCATTAATTTAGATAAAAAGTAAAAACACATTAATTGAGCACCAAAAATGTGACAGTTCTTGCACAAAATCTAAAATGAGACAGCTGCTATCACTGGAGCTTATAAATCTAAATTAAATGGGCAAAAAAGCACAGAATTTTAATTATTTTTGTTTCCCAAGGAAATGACAAGCCTGATAGTCAGTACTCCAGTCTTTAACAATGATAACTCTGACTCTGATTTCCATAGACTGATATTGGCCTAATTACCAGTGCCAAAAGCAGTTTGGGTTTGAGAAAGAAGCAGAAAATTTCACCCAAGTTGGAACCATGAGACTGCAAGTAAAATGGACTAATTCCCTCCAGTTACTTATTTCCTGGAAGATTAAGGTCAGTAACATAGGCTTAATAGATACCGCTTACACTGCATATAAACCACCTGAATAAAATAGCCACAAACTGACCTGGAGCAGTGACTCACACCTACAATTCTTTGGGAGGCCCCAGGTGGAAGGATTGCATGAAGCCAGGAGTCTGAGACCAGCATGGCAACATAGTGAGACCCCATCGCCATAAAAATAATTTTAAATTAAAAAAAGATTATTTTAAATATTTTATATATTACAAAAAATATTTTTAAATGTTGAAAACCTGACAGATATTTGGCTCTAAATTGAGGGAAGTAGAGTCACCGGTAGAAATGGGAAGGAACACCTAACCCAAAGCCATTACAAAGTAGAAGATCCCCGCACGTTTCTTCACAGATGGCTGAAGTATGCAAAATGCGCAGAAGGGGTCCATTTTTTCAAGGGAGATGGTTTGTAGCTTTGGTAGATTTTCGAATGGGTCTAGCAACTCCAAAAATAGTTTCATTGATTTCTTACCACAATCTTATGGTGTATTAATTCAAAAATGAGAAAACTGAAGCTCAATATATTTGAAACGCTTTCCCAAGGCCAATAATTTGTAAAATAACAGCAAATGAGAATGCAAGTTATTCGAGTTCCAAAGTCCCCGCACTTGTAGGCTATGCTAAAAAAAGACAACATAAAATGAAGAAATGTTATTCAATCAACTCTGCTAAAAGCAGTCTGATGGTGCTGACTAGTAATTGTGAACACGTATACAACTTTAACTAAGTACCAGGCACTGTTGTCAGTGCCTCATTTAATCCTCACAGCAGCAGAACCAAATCGCAGACACCGTGATGATGATTTGCACACAGCTCCTAAGGCGCAGGGCTGGGTTTCAAACCCAGGCAGCCTGGCTCCTCAGACATACCCTTAACCTCTATGCTTGATGCCTTTCTCTCCTGAAGACAAGCAGTTAAAGGATAAGGATAGAAAACGTGGGAAGAAGTCTATCACAAGATAAATCTCTCAATGTTTTAAGCAGCATTTTACAAAATAAATATTATATGGTAATTCTTCCTTATTTTAGCTAAAATTTAACACCATGTAAGCCTAAATCATCAAAAATAGTTAAAATGATTTTCTGGTTTCTAAAAGATTTGGGTAAACTCAAAGCATTACACCCACTCTCCAATCTAGGAAAGCTTCTATTGTCCTTCCACTTCAATTCATATTTTGATAAGTATAGGAGAAACCCTGTGTTTTAGAAATATTTGTTAAACATGCATAGCACATGATGGGAAGAATCAAACCTTTCAAGATCCCTAATAAAGATTTAATATCATGCGGTTTCATACAATCTACTCAGTTCCCTAGCAGACTTCTGCCTTTTCCACGAATTGGTCCAGACAAATGCATTGCTGTGTGATGGAGGTATCGGACTGCCTGTCTTCCACATATCAGAAGTTCATGTTGTCACTGACATTTTATCTCTTCCTGCCACCATTTTATTTTATCAAAGACAGTATCTGGGAAAAATGAACTGCATTTACTGGTTATACAAAGCACACCCAAAGAGAAAAAAGTCATCTTTGTGCCCATTCAAAATTTTAATATATTATATATTAAGATAAGTAGCTATAGAAGAAGCAGGATTGAGTTTTAATTTAAAACATGTATTAGTAGCAAAACAGAGTAACTTGTCCTTATCCTCCACATAAAACTTTGAGCAAGTAAACTTCTGATTCTATCAACTGTTTCTGTATCATGCTTTAAATACCAGTTTGCATCAACTAAAACTCATAGAAAAATGACCCATGGCTGATTATAAATTGTAATGCTGTTTTCTCACATTAAACTTCCCACTGAAGGATATAAAGGTGTCAATGAGTATGAAGTTTATAAATAACTCACCAAGGCTCAAAAAAAAGGCAGTCAGATTAGTTCTAAGTGCTCTGAATATGCAAACATGAGTACTTAACATACACCTTAAGCATTCTATAAATAAGACAGGAAACAAGTGTCAAGCGGGTTCTTAATGTAAAAGGAAAGAAAGTAAATAAATATCAGTAATGCCGTAAGTCAACTTCAGCCTAAAGACTGAATAATTAATTATATGTGCAAGTTCTAAAATTAATTTCATTCTGTCTCATTTAGTAGAGCTGCATGAATTACTTTCCATTTACCTATGCACTTCATATACCTTTTTAAGATGAGATCCTATTAGGTTTCCGAACTCAGTTTTATGGCAAACCTAAGTCTCTTTCTGTCAAGGCAAATTCTTAATTCATACTCCCCACTCGCACAGTGCCACACTCATTCACACACACACATACTTTAAATCCCAAATGACACTCAGCACAAATAACAAGACTCATGTTCCCCAGAATTCCACTTTCTACTAATTTTTTTCATTCACTCAACAAATTACTAGCATTTATATTGTTTCAGATACTGTGCAAGGCAAAAAAGATTTCTGCTGTCACAGAGCTTAGAATTGTGTGTGTTTATTACTGTTTCTCTCCCCTAGACTATATGCCTGTTACTGGTATTCATTCTGTACAGCACTCATTCTCTAAGCCTAATTGCAATATTATTACTCCACCACAAAACAAAAATGTTCAAGGATTGTACAGCCCAAAATTCTGTTCTTTGAGTGAGCATTTGTTAATTCACATATACCACATGAAATTTTCTTCTTTAAAAAAGAAAAAAAAGGCCTGGTGCTGTGGCTCCCGTCTGTAATCTCAGCACTTTGGGAGGCCAAGGTTGTCAGACAGCTTGAGTCCAGGAGTTCAAGACCAGCTTGGGCAACATGGCAAAACCCCACCTCTACAAAAAACATAAAAAATTAACCAGGTGTGGTGGTGCCCACCTGTGGTCCCGACTACTTGGGATGAGGTGGGAGGATCACCTGAGTCCAGGAGGTTGAGTTGCAGTGAGTGAAGATGGCGCCACTGCACTCCACCATGGGCAATTGAGCAAGACACTGTCTCAAAAAAAAAAAAAAAAAAAATGCCTATAGGATGAAAAAATGTATCCGGGACTTGCCTCAAAACAGATGGGGGAGTAACAGATAAAGGTATAGTAGACTGGTTCATGGGCATTCATTACATTATTATTATTAAACTTTTCCATAGTAATTTTTTGTAACTGTTTGTAAAGGGATATTTTGCCAATACCAAAAACTTCAACTTTTAGGAATTTCAGGAAGCTGCACAGAAAAACAGCCTAACAACAGAGTATTAAAATGTAACTTCTATTTAATACACAATGGGATCCTAAATCCTAATCTTAACTCGATTTTAAATATCAAGTTTCCATTGTTTCAAATGGCTCGTTTGTTAAAGTGAAGGCAGTAGTGCTAATCTCTCTCAATGAAAAATGTACTAGGACTCTGTGATAAAAGTTATTACAGGGAACCCTACAAAGGTATAATACTAATGCTACATAAGCACTAATATTAATCGTGGAAAAGTATGTTTCTTTTCCAGCCTAGCAGGTGAATTGGGATTGTTGTAGTGATACCACATAATTACCAAATGTAAAATAATATTTCTTTTGTTATCCAAGCTTATATAGAGATGATAACAGAAATACAAAACTAAACTTGAGATAATGAAGTATGCAGCAGAGGGAACAAAGCTAATAGGTTTTGAAAATATAACACATTTTACTTGACATTTCCCAAGAACCTCTGAAGCTCTCATGTAAAATCTGATCCAGGTACTGGGTGGCTTATCCATGTGCTCATAACCACAATAAATAGTATCTGTAATGGCATTTTATAGGTAAAATAGGTATCTGTATTTCTCATACAGATTAAATGCTTTTTACCTATAAAATGGACAAAATCCTATGAGTCAGGTATTATTACATGAGACTATTTTTAAAGAATACTTTTCAGAATCTGCCTATGCTTCGAACTCAGGGATAGAGGAGCGAGACTGATACCAAACCATCTTCTAAATCCAAATTCTTTTCACTTTCCACTATCCCAGGCTGCTGCTGCTGCTGAAGGAGTTTATCATTTCATTAGTAGCACAAAACCTAAATACATACCGAAAAAGCCAGAATATAAAATAAGCTATTATAAGGTTAACAGCCAACATGTGGCCTGGGAAATAAGCACCAGTTAGGATCAGAAGGAGAGGAGGGTGCTGAGGGCCGAGGTTGCTAAAAAAAAAAAAAAAAAAAGGCTTCATCTAAGAAAAGTCAGTGCCTCAAGGCCATGAGGAGGTTCACCTGACATAAGCAGGCAGACGACTTTTTGACTCTGAAGATCACTTTTCACAATCAAGAAACTGGCATTCATAAATTAACTGGCTAGAATAAAGGGTTGTTTAGCATAGCGTAAAATGTCTTGTTTCCACAAGGAAGAAAGAGAACAAAGAAGTCTTGGCCCCAATGTGATAAAGTCAGGAAAGACTAATATTCCATGTTGGGAAAGCTTGAATATCTGTTGCACCAGGTCCACCAACAGTTTTATCTAAATACAAACAGCAGCTATTAGGCATTGTTGTTCAGGAATTCCAGAAGAACCAAGGAGGGAAGCTGGTAGATATCTATTTTGAATGAAAATTATAGTTTATTTGTAAAAATGAATCTGATCCAAGTCAGAACATGGAGGCAATTTCTTTTTTGACATAACCAAGATGATCAATTGGTGGGTACCAATTGGTAAAATTACCAAATGCTTGCACACGTTCCAGAAGGGTTATAGCTGATAAGGAAAAGCAGTCCGTATCACAGAGATTCTTTGCTCACCCTGATTCACTATAGGATCAGCTGTGTTAATAATACTTCGCAATTTTATGTCACTTTTCCTGCTAAAAGCTCAAATACGAGTTGATATGGCACATCACAAACTACACAGATGGTACTCTGCAGTTTTCCACAGCTCTGACTGAATAGCTCATTTGACTTACTAATAAATGTTCCTATTTCAAGATTCAAAACAAATACGAAAAATTACGGAAAATGGTAGAAAGTCAATTTTCATACCCATTGCAGAGGCATCTATCTGAAAGGGTAAACTCTGGATAGTGCGCCCAGAGCACACTTTTCCTTCAGATGTTCGTGCACACAGGTTATGCGCTTCCAGAGACGGCCCATCAAGACACCAAGAAGCTGGGACATGAAGGCCAGGGCTAGACAGTGAATGGAACTGTGTTATCGCCTTTGTGAACGTACAGCAACCAGATCTAAGAGGATAACACCTCACCAAGGAGGAGCTGGACCAGGAATTATCTCTTTTTGTTTTAATCCCGAGACCTATAATTACTTACTTAAGATAGACACACTGTCAGAAGTTTTACTAGAAGTTATTGGTCTAACATATAGCAGTGTTACTGAGATTTATAAATCATATTTAAATTGGAATACTTGAAATCCAACATTTTACATGGTTATGTTCTTACAGAAGAGGGACACTAAAACCATCCTAGAAATTTGTTTTTTTTTTTTTTTTTTTTTTTTTTTTTTTTTTTTTTTTTTTTCTGAGACAGACTCCAGGCTGGAGTGCAATGGCATGATCTCAGCTCACTGCAACCTCGGTCTCCCAGGTTCAAGCGATTCTCCTGCCTCAGCCTCCCGAGTAGCTGGGATTACAGGCATGAACCACCACACCCAGCTAATTCTGTATTTTTAGTAGAGACAGGGTTTCTCCATGTTGGTCAATTTGGTCTTGAACTCCTGACGGCAGGTGATCCGCCCACTTCAGCCTCCCAAAGTGTTGAGATTACAGGCATGAGCTACCATACCTGGCCTAGAAACTTTCTTTATTGCTATTTGAATGCTCTGCTCATACTTCTAAGAAAAAAAAAGTTTATTCCTTTGAACTTCATAAATAGAGCTTCTAAACAGTCTTCCCTGGTAACTGTATCTAAGTATCTCACCTTTCCCTATGGATCTGGAAGTTTTCCATCAAGGAATTTAGCTATACAAAGTTTTCCATCACCTATGAGAACATCAGTGTACTCCATTTGTGTATAAACATGGGCAAACCTTTGCAAAATGTGAATTTATCTCTGAAACAGTCCAAATCTTGAAAAATCCAAAGAACCAACTTATCCCTATGGAAAAGAGAACTATTACTGATGATCAGATTTAATTAAACTGTGTGGCAAAGGCCACTTAGATGGAGAATAACTAAAGAGAACTGCTTTCCATGGTGATTCAAGTGGTTCTGAAGCACCTACTTATGGGATTATATTCAAACTCAAAAAAAAAAAAAAAATACTTGATGTTGGTGAAATATGTCCAACCATTCTTAGCAAGAGCTTCATTTTTTCTGAGAAAATTATTGTATTTTAAGCCACAGTCTGAACTAGTCAAAAATAACATTTACGTCTTATGCAGCAGTAATTTTCTCAAAAGGGGTTTTATTTTAAATTATAATTAAATTAACCAAACGATTCCAACATTGAGTTATCACTAGATACTTCTCTGAGAAATCTTAGTATAATCTCTTTGTTGAGAATAATATTGTCCACTTCTAAGACCAACACTTAGATATGTCAAACAATCAGTCAATTTTCCAGGTTAATGAAATGTGAATTTTATATACTTTATTTTTTGGATTATTTTCCATATGATAATTACAATACTCTATCACCTCTGAGTAGTTTTTAAAATAACCCCCAAATTTTTTCCAAAACATAAAGAGCTTTAACTCTATTGACTTAAAACACCTTCCTTTCAATCTTCTCCATATAACAGCACTGTCAGGTTCACCTTCTACTACCATGAAACCACAGGAATGTAACAGGGACAGGAATGTTGGTAGGCCAAATGATACATCAGATCATCTTTGTCCTTCCCCACTCCCATCCACTGAGAACCATTGAATCAGACCTACCAAGTGCTAAAATGTTAAGGGATTGTAATAATAATCATTCTGTAAACAAACAAAGTAGAAACACAGTTACTCTAAACAGTGAATAATTAGAAAACAATTCATAATGTATCCTTATGGACTATAGAGTGCTACATCACCCTTTGCATTTCTGTTACACCTTTCAATTGATAAAGGATCATAAAACCCTGACCATAAATAATCCTGAATGCACAGGTGGGTCTTGTCTTCAAGACTAACTTTTTTCATAGTTCTTCGAAACATCCTCTATTTGAGTTTAAAATAATCTACTCTGAATTATAATCCCAAATAACTAACCAAAATTTACTGAACACCAACTGTATGTCAAATACCTATCACTGCAGGTGATTCAAAGTGACAATAACAACAACAGTGAACATTTACAAAAATTAGGACGCAAGGTCACACTTGTTCAAGTGACGGAGTTGGATGGCAATCCAGGCAGTGCTACACCAAACTGCCTTCACAGAACTGAAAAACAAACAAATACTCTTGTATTCAAGAAACTCCAATTTTATTTTATTTTTTGAAACAGGATCTCCCTCTGTCACCCAGCCTAGAGTGCAGTGGTGTCATCATAGCTCACTGTAGCCACAACTCCTGGCTCAAGCACTCTTCCCACCTCAGCCTCCTGAGTAGCTGGAACTACAGGTGCACACCACCACACCTAGCTAATTTTGTTAATTTCTTGTAGAGATGGGGCTCTCACTATGTTGGGCAGGCTGGTTTCAAACTCCAGGCCTCATGTCACCCTTCCACCTCAGCCTTCCAAAATGCTGGGATTACAGGCATGAGCCACTGCACCCAGTCAAGAACTCCAAATTTTGCTGGCACTTAACATATTCCAATAGAATGTTCCACAAGTTTTATAACTTTTTCTGACTTTAAGGCATCACCTTGTAAGAGTGATGAGGAAAAAAAAAACCTAATGATAATATCTTGAAATATTTTACTTTCATTTTATCCTTAGAATTGAAATGCCTTTTCTGAGGCATTTGTGTGTAACTTGTGGTACACAAAACACACATTAGTTACTTCAGTGCACGGTTTTCTTCTCTTTCTGCTATTGAGAAATTTCTTAATACGCAAGAGTGAGCCCAAACAGCACATGCAGACTGATGGACAGTCTTGCCTAGTAATCTCCACACTTCTCAGGTTACCAGGATTCCTGACGGGAAAGAGGATTCCATGCCCTTCTGTGCTTAGGACCACACAAAGGGATCTTCGAGTATTGTTCCCCACCATATCTATCAAAAGTCACTTGAAAACTCTCTTTAAAATTAAAAACAGATTTCTAGATGCATCCATACTTCTATAAATCTCAATGAATGAGCTCCTGGAACTACCACTTTGATAAGCAAGGTAGATCATTTATGCACTCTAAAATAAATGTATACACTCTTGGACGAAAGACCTGTTCTATCATCCATGCTCTCAGCACATAAAAGCCCTGCATCTTTTACAAAAGGCTGCCTTAATCTATAAAATGGATCATCTGGGAAAGCAGCACCATTCTAGTGCTTTCAGGGAGAACTGTGTTCATTATTACTTATAAGTGGCTTTCAGGGATAACTCCCTGGAAATGCTTGTGGTAAAATAAACAGTCCAAAAATACATGTCGTCATTATTTAATCAAGAGTTCTACAAAGTGTATATACATGAGAAGAAATAGAGAGGGACCATACTTTTTATTAAAAAAGATAATTCTAGAATGTAAAGAAAAAATTTTTAAAAATTAATGCCTTTCAGTCCTCCTTAGTGATAACCAGAGAATCCAATTCCAGAAGACTTCTTTAAAATCATCTCATCCATTCTGACTTCATGAATAATAAAAACCTTCTATTTGATACTCAGCAGCAACTCAAGTGTTATTATCCCCATCCAACAAAAAAGGAAATTTGGGACTCAGAAATAAAGCGCTTATCCAATGCAACAGGTCCATCCAGAGGCAGTATATACTTAATCATTATTAAACTTCTTTATATTTTTAGTTTTTTTTAAGAGATGGGAGTCTGACTCTGTCGCCCAGGCTAGAGTACAGTGGCGTGATCATGGCTCACTGCAAGCTCAAACTCCTGGGCTCATGTGATTCTCCCACCTCAGCCTCCCAAGTAGCTGGGACCACAAGCTTGCACCACTACATTTGGCTAATTTTTGTTTTATTTTGGTAGAGATGGGGTCTCGCTTTACTGCCCAGTCTGGTAAACTCTCTTTTAAATCATACAAATGCCCTCTAGTCAAGAAAAAAAGCCTATAAACTTCTTGAAACATTATTTACTTACTATAGACAGCGTCTTGCTATGCTGTCAGGCTGTAGTACAGTTGCTATTTATGTAACACACTGCAGCCTCAAACTCCTGGGCTCAAGCAGTCCTCCTGACTCAGCCTCCTGAGTAGCTGGGACTACGAGTACACACCACCCTGCCATGCTTGGCAGTATCAGAAAGTTCTTCTAAATGTCTGTCTAAAATCCCTTTAAATACAGTTTAAGAATGCTCTTTTGTGAACTAAAGAACACCTGGTCATTACAGCTTATATTGAATCACTTCACATATCTCAGAAATAATAAATCCTCTTTCTTCTCTTATTTTAAAGGAAAGGACAGTAACGCTTCACTTTCTACAAATTAGCCTGTGACAGACAGACGGTGGCTCCCAACATGACTGCAATCTCTCAACCCACATGCTCGTCTTATAATGTGTCTTCCAAGTACAGCTGGAATCAATGCTTCCGCCCTGCTGAATGCCTCTCAAGTACAGCTGGAATCAATGCTTCCTCCCTGATGAATCTGGAAGAGGGATGGGGGGGCAGCTTTGGCCTAAGGGCATATGTGATCCTATGTAACTCTTGAGGTTAAGTCATAAAGGGAATACAGCTTCCTTGGAATTTTCATCCACTGAACTTCTGCCGCCATGCTGTGAGGAAGTCCAGGCAGGTACAAGGAGAGTCCTATTTGTAGGTATTCTAGCCTGCAACCTAGCCTACATCCCAGCCAACAGCCAGTAGGAAGGGCCAGGCATGCAGGTGAGCAAGGCTTCAGCTGACTCCAGCCCCTCAGTCATAGATTCAGCCCTGGTTTTGCGTCTTCCTAGATAAGGTGCCAGACATCATGGGGCAGATAAGCTGTGTCAATCATACCTTTTATGATTCTGAGCCACAACATTTGTGAGCATAATACCACCAAGTTTGGGATGGCATATAATGCAGCAATAGTAAATAGAACTCCCTGATTTAGAACTCAAGGAAAAAACTGAAAAGGAAGCAAAGAATTAAAGGCTGCTTTCCCTATATTCAAAATAAATATTCCACATTCTGTGCACTAAAGATCACTAGCTTTACTGGTAAGTCTCTCAAATTATCATGCAGCTCTTATTAAAGGTACATGTAAAATGAGGAAAAACAGAAACACTATAATATTTTCTGTCTTCATCCTATGCATAGGCCTCTTTAGGATACCTTTTCTCTGATGAAATCTCATCTCGGCCGGTCTTTAAGGCTCAAATCAAACACTACAGCAGCTCTAAGGCCTTCCTTCACCTTGCAAAATGCAGTTTGCTCACATAAAATACCTGTATAGCCCTCCACTCTAATACAATTTTTTATTTTTATATATATATTACACAACAATTATTTGTCTACATGGCTTTTGCCTTCCTTAAACGTAAGGTCTTTGAGGATAGGGAACACTTCTTTTTTAATCTTTGTATACTAGTGTCTGTAATATAGAAGTCACTCATTAATTTTTTGCTGAATAAACAAACAAACCTGGTTATCTGATTTCCAAATCCACAGCAGATAAAACACAGTATTAGAAAAGAGGAAATGAACTGTTCTTTTTAAAAAGCACACACACACACACACACATACGCAGACAGAAAGAGATAACACTCAGGGAACAAAGATGAAACTAAGACAGTAAAAGCCTAGAATTCTTTAGTGTGGGGTCTACAGTTTACAATTACTTAGTGGAGAGAGATAGGTCAGTATCTTAAAAGTTCTCACAGATCTCAGTGAATTTTTGCATATTTCAAGTAAGTTTAGTAAAGAGGGAAATACTACTCATTTTATAAGTATTTCTCCTAAGTGACTACTTTTAAAATTGGAGGTGCTTAAAGGAATAAAAAACAGAACCATGCAAAAGATCTCATTTTCTGGGGTTGTATATAGTTACTGTTTTACAATAATATCACTGTCTTTATATCTTTATATTATTTTGTTGCTCCCCTTGTTCTTAATGTCCCTGTTGTGGTTACATTTCAGACTATTTAAGTATTTTCCTCCCAACTGACCCAGGATGCCATCACATCTGTTTGGGCTGTAGCACAGAGCCACTCAGCGTGCAACTCCAATATTTTGGCAAACTCTCTCCAAGAGGCCTTTTTTTTTTTTTTTTTGAGACACAGTTTTGATCTTGTTGCCCAGGCTGGAGTGCAATGGCTCGATCTCGGCTCATCGCAACCTCTGCCTGTGGGGTTCAAGCAATTCTCCTGCCTCAGCCTCCCGAGTAGCTGGGATTACAGGCATGAGCCACTACACCAAGCTAATTTTGTATCTTCAGTAGAGATGAGGTTTCTCCATGTTGGTCAGGCTGGTCTCGAACTCCCGATCTCAGGTGATTCGCTCGCCTCGGGCTCCCAAAGTGCTGGGATTATAAGCATGAGCCATCATGCCTGGCAGAGGCCAACATTTTTTAAAAAGCAGCACAATATGTACAGAATGACAAGAACAAGGAGAATGTCACCAAGTATGTCTGTAAGACATTTCAGGAAAACTCTTTTTTAGACAGCGGAGTTTTGCTCTTGTTGCCCAGGCTGGAGTGCAATGGTGCAATCTCAGCTCACTGTAACCTCTGCCTCCCAGGTTCATGCAATTCTCCTGCCTCAGCCTCCCGAGTAGCTAGGATTACAGGTGCACACCACCACACCCAGCTCATTTTTGTATTTTTAGTAGAGATGGGGTTTCACCATGTTGGGCGGGCTGGTCTCAAACTCCTGACCTCAGGTGATCTGCCCACCTTGGCCTCCCAAAATGCTGGGATTACAGGCATGAGCCACCATGCCCGGCCATTTCAGGAAAATTTTGCAAAAAATAAAATAAAATCTGAGTCACATATTATTTCAGGTTCATAATCACCTTAAAATCGCCCAGATTTGTTAAACAAAAAGGCCTATGACCAGTGTTACTTTTCTTTCCATTCCTGAAGTCTCTTTTCTATCTTCTAAGTATATGACTTCCCAGTTTAAATATTAATTCCACAAAATAATATCTGCATTTTTTTTAAGCAGCATTTTCTGTCCTGGGGTTGGGAGATGTTGTCTAGATCTCTACGTCCCATTCAGAAAAGTGCAGGGCCTGATTCAAGGCCATTAGCCTAACAATGACTCTAATAGTACTTACTTTGAGTCAGAGGAGATAACTCCATTTTGTTTTGCTTTTTCCGAAGCTTAAAAGTTTCAAGTCAAGTGTTTTTCTGGAGTTATTCAAATGCTTGTGATAATTCTTATTGTTTTCTTGGGTGACAAAATCTTCCCTGCCCGCTACTCTTACACCAAGGTTTCTGTATCTACAATTAAGAATATAATTATGAGGCCAGACACAGTGCCTCACAGCTATAATCCCAGCATTTTGGGAGGCTGAGGTGCAAGGATCACTTGAGTCCAGTCCAAGACCAGCCTGGGCAACATAGCAAGCTCTAGGTCTATGGAGGAAAAAAAAAATTAGTATGGCATAGTGGCGCACACCTGTGGTCCCAAGTTACTCAGGAGGCTGAGGTGGGAGGATCACTTGAGCCCAGGAGTTTGAGGCTGCAGTGAGCTATGATCATGCCACTATACCCCAGCCTGGGCTACAGAGCAAGACCCTATCTCTAAAACAACAATAATAAATAAGTACATATATACATACATACATACATAGAAGAATATTAATACTACTACTTCTCCACTGGATTAGGTGAGTGAGACTGACCAGGTACCTCTCTCTGGTGTCTACTACATACCTCTGAATGATTTTTACATTTATGGTCTATTTCTCAAAGTGAGAATGAACCCCTGTGCACACTGTGATTCAAGAGGGAAGAGAGGGATCTACCACACACTTCTAGTAAGATTCTAAACTAGGAAAGAGAAAAGATAAGGTTAGGTATAAAGTAAAGAAGATGGAAATAATTATAGGACAGGGAAAGTCAACAGGGAGGACAGATGAAGACATTGCAAAGAAAAACAAAAGAAACAGAAACTTCCAAATTCAAAGTTATGAAGTAGCCAAGTATTCAAGAAACTGAAGTTACTATTGCTCCAAAAAGCTGCGGGAAATTTTCATCTCTATAATGTTACTCCAAATAAGTGTTTGAATAAAAGCTTTCTATTTAGCCAAGGTGGCTGTAAAATTAGTGTCTCAATTTCTATCCCCTCCTTAGTCTGAGCCTAAAACAGAAATCTACTTCCCAGAAGGGAAAAAATATCTCAAGTTGTTAGATGGTAAATGTCTCATGGTCAGATATTACCTTTTCATTTGCATCTCCTTATGATCTGCCAGTAGAAAGTTTGTCTAGGCCCAGACCTAGAGACTTCAGAAGGAACATGCCATGAAAAGGTCCAAGGATGCCATCATCTCAAGCAATAAGCTCTCAAAGGTTGGCTGTGCTTCTTCAGCCCTGATCAAACTAAGTAACACATTAACAATTTAATTTCCTAACATTTCTGGAGAATCTGAAGTCTGACACTCCAAAATTGATAGAAGTGCATCGTCTTCAGGACAACTGACTTACCAGACTCTTTAAAAAGTCTAAACAAACAAAACAAACCATGGGAACTGGTCCACCTTAACAGAGATGAAAGGGAGAGAAAAAAATGCAACGAGTGAACTTGATTAGATCCTCGTTTGAAAAACAAAGCTGTAATAGCCATTTTGGGGACAGCTGGAAAAACTGAAATAGAGCTGATATTAGATGATATTTGTTTTCTTAGGTTTAATAATGGTACTGTGTGTGTGGTTACCTAAGATAATGCCTTGATTTTAAGGCAATGAACTTTACATGGATGAAAAATCATATATGTAATTTACTTTGAAATGGTTTATCCAATATACATACAACCACACCCACACCCACACCCTGGAGAGGGTAGGAGGAGAAAGAAAAAACATTTATAGCAAAATTTATACAGCGATTCACTGTACTATTTTTCAACCTTTCTGTGTGTTAAAAAATTTTCATAATAAAAAGTTGGGACCAAAGAAATCCTTAGTCGTCCCTAAACCCCAATACTTTTCTAGCAGGTTTTTTGTCAGGAACTGAAAACAAGAACACACTGAAATAGCAGTATTCAGCCTCTCGCTCTACCACATTATTAAAGCATCAGGGGAGCTGGGAGGGGCAGAGGACACTGCACAGAGCGCCAACCGCTTTTCCATCTGAGTCGCACAGTGTTTCTACGATTTAACATTCAGTTGGTTGGTGGCAGAATGTGAATAGATGACAGACAGATGGATAGGTCTTCTGACTTATTCTGCAAATAAAAAGATCCCACAAAATAAGAAATTATTATTAAAAGTAGAAATTTGGGAAGAACGTTGAGAACATTTTTACAAGTGTTGCCATAAGAATATATTATGTGTGAACCGGAAGGTCTTTGCTCCTTGGATAGTTGTAGAATTTCATTATTTATCTATTAAGACATCAGCCCTTAAATGATGCCTTCATTCTCTTTTAATCGCTTCTTCAATGGAAGTAGTTAAGTGCCAACCCCGGTATACTTTCTTTGTATTTGGTTTTGTTTTATTACCTTTACAGAACTACTGAATTTCCCCAAGGTTTTCTTTACCTTTTTCTCCTCTCTCCACTATAAACTGAAAATATTAATCCCTCTTCTCACTCTAGTGGCAAAATATTCTGCAGGGGAAAATTTAATAAGTCCAGGTGTGAAAAATGTCCAATTTTACTGAAGTGACAAAGCCAAAAATTTAATTCTTTATTGTTTCTGATTTGAAGGTAAGAAGACGGCCTTCCTTTTCCATAGAACGCTTTTATTTATTTAATTTATTTATTTATTTATTTATTTTTGGTCTATAATTTTATTTATTTTGTTGTTATTTTTAGTTCTAGTGTACATGTGCACAACGTGCAGGTTACATATGTATACATGTGCCACGTTGGTTTGCTGCACCCATTAACTCATCATTTACATTAGGTGTATCTCCTAATGCTATCCCTCCCCCCTTCCCCCATCCCTCGGCAAGCCCCAGTGTGTGATGTTCCCCACCCCGTGTCCATGTGTTCTCATTGTTCAATTCCCACCTATAAGTGAGAACATGAGGTGTTTGGTTTTCTGTCCTTGTGATAGTTTGCTCAGAATGATGGTTTCCAGCTTCATGTCCCTATAAAGGACATGAACTCATCCTTTTTTATGGCTGCATAGCTTTCCATGGTGTATATGTGCCACATTTTCTTAATCCAGTCTATTATTGATGGACATTTGGGTTGGTTCCAAGTCTTTGCTATTGTCAATAGTGCCGCAATAAACATATGTGTGCATGTGTCTTTATAGCAGCATGATTTATAATCCTTTGGGTATATGCCCAGTAAAGGGATGGCTGAGTCAAATGGTATTTCTAGTTCTAGATCCTTGAGGAATCACCACACTGTCTTCCACAATTGTTGAACTAGTTTACAGTCCCACCAACAGTGTAAAAGTCATAGAATGTTTTTAATAAAATCTGTAACTGATCTATTAAACAACTTACTAATAACCTTTGAATACTTTTGGACTCCCTCTCTTTTTGTTTGGATTGCGTTATTAACTAAGATCAGTAATACAAACTCCCCAAATAATTGGGTTTTATGACAGAAGGATGCTTCCTAAATTTTAGAATAACTCATCATTTTCTCTGGCCAAATCAAAGATCATGAGCATGCATGGTCAACACATGTTCACAGAAGGCCAGGTACAAAGGTTCATGTAAAGGGCAGAAATGGGGAAAACTGGGTTCGTGACAGACCCCTCCATTAAGTGTCTGAGGATATTATTCTATAATGCATGGGGAATTACATTATGAGAAAAGGAATATCTGGGGGAAGATCAATCTATTAATGACTCAAAGCAGAAAAGGAGGTCCTGTTAAATATCAGTCCAAAACACAGTTTTAAAATGAAAGCCTTCATGCTGTTTTCTATACACTATTTGGGTGGATGGGAAAATGAATAGTGTGTGTGTATGTCTGTGTGTGTGTCTCCGTCCTCACTGTCTCCCCCTGTTAGCAAGCTAGCAAGGAAACAATTTGCTAAGTCATTCAGACAATACACACCATTTTAGGCATATATACAGGCACAACATACAAACTGTAATTAATACCAGATTAGTTGAAGAATTTTAGTTCATAGTTTTTCTCCTGACATTAAACTTCACAGAATGTCTATCGAAAGATCTAATTTATTTTACTAACAATGTTATAAAATAATCATCCACATATTTATGTAAACCTTACAAAAAAAAAAACTTTTTTTTTTTTTTTTTGAGATGGAGTCTCCCACTGTCACCCAGGCTGGAGTGCAGTGGTGCGATCTTGGTTCACTGCAAGCTCTGCCTCCCGGGTTCACGTCATTCTCCTGCCTCAGTCTCCTAAGTAGCTAGGACTACAGGCGCCTGCCACCACGCCCAGCTAATTTTTTTTTTTTTTTTGTATTTTAGTAGAGACGGGGTTTCACCATGTTAGCCAGGATGGCCTCGATCTCCTGACCTCATTATTCGCCCGCCTTGGCCTCCCAAAGTGCTGGGATTACAGGCGTGAGCCACCAGGCCCAGCCCAAAAACAAAAACTCGTGTAGTAAGTAGCCTATTCCTCTTGAGTAACAAGTATCATAAACTGACTACTCAGTTTGATACTTGATAAAACTACTAGTATCCTTAAAAATCTTTTAAGCTGCAATGGTACGTACTCACCACTCTTGATTTATTCCATACATACCTTCATTAATCTGCAGACTTACACCATGGTTACTCTTTGCGCTGATACTTTCCATCTGCATGGTCCAAACATTTTCAGCATACATTCATACAGCAACTCTCAATATTCCTGCAAGGTTCTCCTTAGGCTGCCTCCAGTTTCTTTCTATATGCATTTTTTTCTCCATTATACACTCAATTAATTCCTTTCTTGAAAGGAGTAAACACCTATGAAAACCTGTGGTAGTCCCAGAAAATGTGAGATTAAGCTCCCAGAGATACCGGAACCTCAAAAGGAAATAGGAAGGAGATGGGAAAGGGAACACTCTCTGTACCCCTCGGTGGGAAGGCATTGCCTCCCCTCACTCCTCCAACGGCCCTAGAGGTACGCAAGCCCAGTGAAGACAGGGAACTCAGCCTCTGAAAACCACAAGCCCCAGAAAGCCTTCCCTTGCCTTAGGACTACCTAGTCTTTATCTGATCTTGGGCGGAGTTGTGCCCCCACTTCTGTCTTAAGTAGAGGAAAACAATCCCTCAAATGCTCAGTCTGGTAACACAGACAATGAAGGCAGAAGAGCTTTGGGGCTTAGTGGTGCTTGAAGGGCACAGGCCATCAGCATTGCCATCCTGTTCCACAATTAAGGATGCAGATCAAAAGGCTCTCTCTATACATGAGCTCCTGGTGGGATATTCTGAATCGTACAACTGCAGTGCAGGTGAGCATCCAGGGCCTCCACCTGCTGAGACTTGTCCCATCCTCTATCTACCTACCACAGGTCCCCTCTTTTCCACTCTTCTTCCCTCCCCACCAAAGGTCAGCAGCTGGCCGCCAACATTCCCCACCCCCACCACACACAGTGAGAGGAGGCAGGGAACAGTTGAGGCCTCTCCTAGTGACTCCTAGTTCATAACGCCTGCAAGAGTCTCAGATCACCCTGAAACCCACATGCAGGGCCAGACCAGGTGTGCCCAGGCCCAGTTCCTTCCTGCCCAAGCCTTTGCTTGCCTGGAGCCTAAAATCTGGGCTCCCCTTGTCTCCTGGCTCTCTTCTCCGCTAAATGTGTTTTCTTAAAGTGAAAATACTTAGTATTAGAAATGAGACAATAAATGATCGTGAGAATGCTGCTACTGATTGCGTGAGTGTCCTTTAACCAGGAAATAATGCTCCAGTTTTGTTTTCCAATGCGCTTCAACGTGCAGGCATTTTGTTGACTTTTATTGCTGTTGTTCACTGTCAATATATTCAGTCCACAGCGAATATAATGTCATTTTCTTGTATAATATGTGATAGCTTAGAATATTCCACTCTATTAGGATCGTTAATTAATTGTACAACCCTTTGCTTAAAATAAAAAGTAGCACAGCATAAGGAAAAGATAGTCACGTGGTTTCCATTTCCTTCACTAGGTTTCATGACGTACTATCTATTTAGAAAAGAGGCCAGCGGTGCTCAAATACAATAAAATAACACGTTTTTGTTTTTGTTTTTGAGACGGAGTTTCTTCGCTCTTGTTGCCCAGGCTGGAGAGCAATGGCGCCATCTTGGCTCACCACAACCTCCGCCTCCTGGGTGCAAGCAATTCTCCGGCCTCAGCCTCCCAAGTAGCTGGGATTACAGGTGCCCGCCACCATGCCCAGCTAAGTTTGTATTTTTCATTGAGACGGGGTTTATCCATGTTAGGCTGGTATCCAACTCCTGACCTCAGGTGATCCGCCCACCTCGGCCTCCCAAAGTTCCAGGATTACAGGCGTGAGTCACCGCGCCTGGCCAAAATAACATGTTTAAATGAAATAAATATTTTACATCACACTTGTATGAAAAGCCTTAAGGGGCCGGGCGCAGTGGCTCAAGCCTGTAATCCCAGCACTTTGGGAGGCCGAGACGGGCGGATCACGAGGTCAGGAGATCGAGACCATCCTGGCTAACACGGTGAAACCCCGTCTCTACTAAAAAATACAAAAAACTAGCCGGGCGACCTGGCGGGCGCCTGTAGTCCCAGCTACTCGGGAGGCTGAGGCAGGAGAATGGCGTAAACCCGGGAGGCGGAGCTTGCAGTGAGCTGAGATCCGGCCACTGCACTCCAGCCCGAGAGACAGAGCGAGACTCCGTCTCAAAAAAAAAAAAAAAGCCTTAAGGAATCAAAACATTAATATTGCTTAAAACAGTAACAAGACCACCACACAAAGTAAGTCTCAAAACAGAATTACAGAAGTTGAAAATATATTGAGAAACTCCAAAGAGGCAGGCATTCTTAAAGTTTTAGCAATTTGACAACAGTTTTCACCAATCTTAAATCGTCTTAATATTTTCAGCTTACACCATTTTGATGGCTTTAATCACCCCTTTCATGACATCTAACACTGTAGGGTTTATAACAATATCCTTAAACAGGGAAAAAATAAAATACAGATATAAAAGCTAAGGAATGTAATGCTCGATCCTACTACAACAAAGCTCAGCCTCAGTCTTCTGAACCACAATGTTGTCCAGCAACTAACTCCAACAACAAACAGCCGATACCTCACTTCACTTGGGTTAAGGAGCAACATAATTGCTTTCTTAACAAATAGCTGGCTTCTTCACTAAGTGCTTTTGGCAGAGAACATCTGTTTGGTAAAGGGGGAAACTGTAGGTCATGATCAGACACGATCTACATACATGAAATCCTTAATGATAGTAACAGACTTCCCCCATAATCTTGATTGTATTCTTTTCACTACCACTCATATTTAATCTTCAACTTGAAGAAAAAATTAAGTCAGGGAAGAAGAAAGATAAAAGGAGGTAGAGGAGAAAGATATGCAAAGATTCATACCCAAAGTGAAGTGGTCAGAAGTTTGAGTCATTATTTATCATTTCACCCTTATGTCAAAGCACTGCGCAGAAAGTGGTCAGCTACTGGAGTTTGGTCTTAATGCCAGGCACACCCTATGCTACATCCACAACGGGCTGCTGGCACAAGATGGCAGATGCAGGACAGCAGAACCACCTCAAGCACCGGCAGGCCCCAATGCCTGTCTCCATAACTACCACAACCAGCTTCTGTAATTTCCAGAAATGCTATAATATTAGGTTAAATTTGTAGAAATTCATATACTCCCAACATTCAATTCTACTACAGAAATTCCGTGTTCCTAAAAACATTTTGACAATAACTGAAAGTTTTTCATTTTAAGCATATTAACAGTACAATTAGAAATTTTAAGATAAGTTAATATTAAATATTCTGACAAATGCTACTATAATACCAAAGACAAAGAAATCGTTTCATATTTGAATCATGAAATGATTTTATAAGCAGGAATGATCTGCTAGAAAAAGACAATCCTCATTTAGACGGGGACTTCAATGGGCAGAGATCAGTCAGCACCAAGAGGAACTACCAGAATTAACACTCTCCCAAGTTAAGCCTTGGAAGGTTTTGGGTCACATTTCATATGGACACACGAAATGAATAATAGAAAATACCATGCATTATGTTCTCATTGATAACGACAGGTCTTCAGTCTCAGCAGCTGGAACATTATAAGCAATGCATGCTGATCCTACATGTGCAGGTGAAAGAGTTCCCTGAAAGCTCTCCGCGCTGGGTGCAAACAATTGAGCAGAGAGAAGAATTCCACAAATAGCAGAGCAGAAGTCAGATGACTGAATATATTATCAGCCTTCTTTTTGGGACTACAATACCTCAACACCGAGTCATCCATGCTACATGATTACAAAACATCCACAAAACATGCATCACACAATCTGCACCCAACAGTTAAACATACTAGAATCAAGTGTTTTAAGGACGTAAGAAGCCAACTACCTTTATTAGCATTCTATCCTTTCTAAGCCTATTTCCTCTATAGTGCTCTGTCAATCTATTTTCTACCTATCCCCTACAATCAAGTTTTCTTCAGCTTTATTTTCTGAGCTTTTTATTGTGAGAACAATAGACAACCTGAATATGCTCTTGCAAAATACACTCCCTACTCTTTTCCTTTTCACTAATGGAGAATTACTGATCTATGTTACTTCAACAAAGCACTGGGTAAGACAGCTAACAACAACAGGGTTCTACCTCTCACTGCTACAGTAAGAAACAGACAAGAGTACTGTAGGGGTACCTTTGCCCTCACTTGGTTTTCAGTAAGCACTCAATAAATGTTAACTATTTTACTTCACCCATTATAATTCTTATTTCTTGAAAATTAAAAGAACAAATCTGTAATTTCAACAATTATTAAAAACTGAGCTGGTGACTAAAAAAGCCAGAGACTATTCGTGAATCTTCAAATCAATCACCTCTGTGCAGGTATAAGCCCTCCTTAAGGCAACAGTCTGGAAGATGCCTGCTGATATAATTTGCAGGACTGGAACTATTCAAATCTATTCATCCTTCTTATGGACTTAACAAGTAGACTGAGCCTTATAATGTCCCACAAACATTTGCTTTATCAGATTCCTAAAAGAAAGACATTTTCAGATTCAACCATTCCCTCCGATGTTTAGGATTTATTTCCCCCACTCAGTGGCAAAGTTAATTTTTCCTCCCAAAGTTTTGCTCACAGGCACAGGACTCACCTCACTTTAAGCTTCAGCGTCCTTCTGGAAAATGGAGGTAACCTCTATTTTATAGGGTTGTGGCAAGAATTAAAGAACGAAGCACACATCAAGGAAGCCTCTATCAGGTTGTTGGCACTCAATGATAGCTGCTATTATCATTTCTGTTATCATTGTTACTCTTCTAATACAGACCTTTTAGTTAAGAGCAAGAATGGGTCAGGTTCAATGGCTCATGCCTATAATCTTAGCACTCTGTGAGGCTGAGGCAGGCGGATCATTTGAGGTCAGGAGTTCAGGACCAGCCTGGCCAACATGGAGAAACCTCATCTCTACCAAAAAATACAAAAATTATCTGGAAGTGGTGACATGTGCCTGCAGTCCCAGCTACTCAGGAAGCTTACGTGAGAGAATCGCTTGAACCCGGGAGGCGGAGGTTGCAGTGAGCTGAGATCATGCCACTGCACTCCAACCTGGGTAACAGAGTGAGACTGTCTCAAAAAAAGGAAGAAAAAGAGCAAGAATGAGCTACATCTAGAAAAACTGACAACTATAGCAGAATACTTGCACAAGGCTGCACTTAGAAGCATTCCATCCCTTAGAAACCTAGGTGGTTAAGGCCCAGAATGAGTAGCCCTAAAGTGGCAACAATTCACAGGCAACGCCTATCATCTTCACCCAACTGAAGAGTGCCATCCTTACCATACACCACACAGGACTCAAGGCCAGAGAGGATACAACATGATTCCAGAGGAAATAAAACAAAACTAATTATAAATATTCATACCTTCATTAAACGAAATCCATTCGGTTGTAGGCTAATCAGTTAAGGGGACATTTAACAATATTTTTTATTATAAACATTTTAACCCTATTTTCAGGGAAAAGACAACCCAAATCCAAATCACAGTAAAATGTGCTGACATTATATGATTAAAATTACATGCACACAAAAAGAATATATCTTTAGTACTAAAGCAAACTGAAATGAAGGCAAATATGTCCCCTCCCACCTCCTCCCCAACCAAAAAAAGTGATCACCCACTCTATGTTCCCCCTTTAATCACTGGCTCTGGAATGGATGGTTTATAACATCAAAGTACACTGAAAGGGCCAGGACAGAGTACTCATCAAATGACTAAATGAACAAATGAATGAGACAATAGTTAAGTCAGACAAGAAAGCAGAGACAAGGTCAAAAAGCCCAAAATGACAGCCAGGTGTGGTGGTTAATGCTTTTAATCCCAGTACTTTGGGAAGCCAAGGGGAGAGGATCGCCTGGGCCCAGGAGTTTAAGACCAGCCTGGGCAACGTGGCAAGACTCATCTCTACAAAAAATATCAAACATTAGCTAGGCGTAGAGACACACACCTGTAGTCCCAACTACTTGGGAGGCTGTTTCAGGAGAATCATTTGAGCCTAAGAGGTCAAGGCTACAGTGACCTGTGATCATGCCACTGCACTCCAGCCTGGATGACAGAGCGAGACCGTATCTCAAAATAATAATATAATAACAACAACAACAACAGCAAGACCAAAGTAGATTTAAGTTGGCCAGGGGAACTCAAACAATTCGTAATTGGCTGCCTAAAAAGCATAAATTCTGCCAGAACTAACAGGCTAACTTCAATTCTCCACGTATCTGTCAGGGGATGCCTAGTTAAAGTAAAGATGTTTTCTTTTCCTTTAGAACAGTTAACTAGTTGTGAATAACTTCTACCTATATGATTCTGTGTCCAAAGCCTCAAAAACAGCTATGTACAACACCACCATAGGTTCCCTGCTCATTTAATTCTTCTCTAGAAAATTTCCAACCAGAGAACCAACAGAAAATTGTCCTAGAATCAACATTTCCACAATCGCATTATGTTATCACAGCCCTGGGGAGCCAGAAATGTGGTCACTGATCAACATTTCATACAGTAAACACATAAAATCTTTGCCCTAAAAGTTAACAGTATTAGGATCTACCTGCAGACCACCTAGTCTTTTAATTTCAGTTGCCTTCATAGTTTACCTTTAAGATTTCCACTCCTTTTCATAATCAGTTTTACAACAGCTAAGAGAACTACACCAGCTTCTAAAATATCATCAAAAGTCACATTCTCACCTCGATCTAGAAATTAGCATCTAGAATCCATAAAGATGTGTTTTCTTTATGATATCTGAATTGAAGGTCTGCAACATTAAAATTGTATTTCATAGCTTTTCCAGACATTACTTGTAATAGACTTTAGAGAGTAATATGACATATTCTTTTCACAGCTTGCAATTCATAAAACTCTACTAGTATAAATCAAATAAAGGAAAAAACAACGAATATCACTTGGAACACAACACACTGTAGAACCTTTTTTTGTTTGTTTGTTTAGGAATATATTAATGGACATTGAGAGATGTTAATAAATTAGCCTGAAATATGAAAGATACAAAAAAAAACTGAAGGTTTTGTTTCGTTTTCCCTTAAATGGCTTTCATTTTTGGTATGAACTATAGTCTTATTCTTTCACTATGGAAAAAGATCCGGATTTGTTGCCGATTTTATGATGTGCGGCAATAAAAGACCAATACCTTAAAGCAGTGACTTATTTTCTCCTTCCTATTCTCTTAATCAAAATCAATAAAGCATGTAATAACATATATTACCAAACAAAACTATACACACAAAATATTAAAGTTAGTAATTTCTTAAACAGCAGTTTTTTCATAGCAATAAATAAGCATTAACTTTGCTTTTAAATATAACTTCAATTATGACACAATAATAGCCAAAATATCAAATGAGGGCACGCTGTGCATTTCAGAAAAATTGTTTAAAGAGACCATCCCCTTTTTTATTTTCCTTTACTATCCAATATCCTCAAGAGTGCCTAAAGAATTACTTTTAAACTCAATACAACACAAAATTTTTCCTAAGAAATCCAAGCTATCAACTTATGGATCACATTTCAACCTTACGTAATTTGAAACAGCTATGGTACCGAATCCTTAAATACAGGGCATGTAATGGAAGGACTGCTCACAGATTCTTGATGTTACTGAGGCTTGGAAAGCTTTAATAAGATACAACTACAAATAAAGACAACTAAGGAGCATTACCCCTTTATCCACAGCCCAAATCCCCCTCCAAGCCTTACATTTTATATTTCCAATAAAATGCTCTTCTAACACTAAGCCAAAGTCATCTAAATTATATTTAACCAATGAAGGGTTAAAATCCAAAAAATATTAACTACTCAAACATATTAAATCTGTAATTGGTGAGCTCTTTTCTACCCTCCTGCTTCAGTATACTGACATCTAAAAGTCAAAGAACTCCTCTGTTTAAGACTGAAATTCCCAGGAGGAAGGAAGCTCAGATCCAGCCTGAGAGCACACAATGGAATCACAGCTGACGATGCACATCTTTTTCTAGATGTCTCCATATGCTTGAGAGGTTCCCCCCACCAAGCCAGACATTAGGAGACTTGGTTCTCTCTGCCACCAAGAATCTGAGCACATTTTCAAGGACTGTTGCAGAGAATTAAGTAAAATAATGTGTTGCTCTTAAGCATACAAAAGAGAGAAGGGCATATGTCAGAGTGCCAAATGATGGGGAGTTTTGAATGTTGTCCACTTTTGAATGTTGTTTCTAATACTCCTTACCTCTGCCAGTCTAAGTAAGTGTTTGGCTTACCTTCTCTCTTTTTACTACTTTATTACAAACAACATCTCAAGAGCTACAGCAAAATGCAATTAATTCTTGTCTACATGCACCCAAAATGATCCTGAATTGGGAATTCTCATGGTAAATTTGAAAATAGTATACGACAACAGAACACAGTTGTAAGGTTTGGCAAATACTGTTCCCTAGAACTGCAGTCCCCCTCAATTCTTTCTTAGTAACCCAAGATTAATAAAAGCTTGACCTATGACATATTTCCCACGTAACCTAAAAGAGCATACTCCCAAAATTAAATTAATGGGATACTTATGACAAAAATGAATAAATTCATTCTTAATCTAACACTTCATTCTTTGAACTCCCAAAGATTCTACAAATTCCAGGTGAGAAAGGGAGAATTACTTCTGTCACTGTGCCTAACCTCACCAACAAAGAACAGGCGCGCACACACACACACACACACACACACACGCGCGCGCGCACACACACACACGCTTCGTAGCAGCTGTTTTCTTTTTAAAAGACTGCTATTCCTGCAGAGCAACCTGTGATCTTTACAGAGAATCAAAGACCTCTGCTCCTAAAAGTCAAGAGTTGAGAAAGTCACTTGACTAAACGCTCAAGAAACAGTTAAAACCAAAGATGTCTCCAAACCTTGTATAAACCAGCAAAGTACACACACACTGTACAATTCAGCAGTGTTTAAGAAAATTAAAATTATTTTTAAGAATCTTTTGTGTGGGAGTAATCTGGCAAACTACATTTCACTCAGACTTTTTTCTGTAGACAAATATTCTTTGATTAGCTTTGCTCCTTAAATACCCACACTTAATGTTTCAATCAGTGATGCTTTAGTTCCCAACTTCATTTTGTTTACCCAAGAAAGAGCAAAAGAAAAAAAAATGCATACCATAAACCACAACTTTTTTTTTTAATGACATCCCCAAACGTCGAAGTTTCAAGTGCACTTTGGGAATTGGCGCTCTAATTAAACAAGGAACCAGTGAAGCCATTATGAACAATGATGCTTTCCACTCCCAATAATCAGTTGGCGTGATACTACTCCGATGCTCAGGGTCCTCTTTCAAATTTCATTGTCCCCATTCTGGCGTAGCTGAGTGAAACCGAGATAGAGGCAAAAGGGTAACTTCTGTATTCTGTGACCCTCAGCATGTAAACCGGACGCTGAGGTCCAGGACATGATCACTACAGCATATGCCATTTTAGAAACCGGCCTCGGGGAGTTACTGCCACATCCTAAAGTGGCTTTAGACTTCGTCGTGTATAAGACAACGTCTATTTCGGTACGAAAGGCATACAGGACCCCGAGTGCCGCGGCATGCCTCTCCGGGTCGGAGCCCCTCTAAGTGACACAACCCCAGAGATCAAGGAGCTGGGGTGACTTGGGGATGGACAAGAGTAGCTGGCTCTCGGCGTCTCCATGACTCCCCCGCCCCGCATGCAACTCCGCTTTAACTGGTCCGGAGAAACCCCGCCCCCTTCCTTCCTCTGGTCCGCACGATTGGCTCACCGACACCCGACAGGTCAGCTCCCCGCCTTCGATTGGCTCACTGCCCCATCAGTCAGACGCAGCGAGATTCGGGTCGGTGGGAGGGGAAGGCGTCGGAGGTGGTGGAGTGGGAGTGGGATTAGAGGACGAGGTGGCGAAGGAAGGTGTTCAGGCTCGGTCTCTGGTTTGGGAAAGTTTCCCCTACCAGTGACGGACCCAGAACGCGGGAGGCCCAGTCCAGCTCCGGGCCGGCGGAAGGGGGCTCCGGTCCCCGATTCCCGCCCCTCGGTCCCGCAGGCCCCGGAAACCACTAAAGGGAGGGGGAGAGGGAGGGGCCATCTAACCAGGGACCGACCCACCCCCGGTCTCCGAAAAGGCGCCTCTGGGACTCCCCGAGGGGAGGAGGCGGGGAGCGCAGCCGGCAGCGACGACCCCGGCCCCCTCCCCCAGCACCCCCCAGGGGCCCGAGAGAGCCGGGTCCCCGTGCCCGGGGCGTGACCGTCGCAAGGCGGCCGCAAGGGCCCCTCCCGCTTCCCGCCTGGGGCCCCGAGAGCCTGTCCCTTCAGGGGCGGGGAGAAGGGGCGAGAAAAGGGGCGCTGGCGAGCCAACCCGGAACCTCCCGGTCCGCCTCCCGCCCCGGCCCCGGCCCCGGCCCCAGCGCGCCTCCTGCACACTCGCCCGCACCCAGAAA
>NW_016805524.1:1970726-2012436 GCF_001698545.2 Rhinopithecus bieti | reverse complement strand
CCTCNGTCTCCGCCGACCCCGCACCGGACTGGGCGACAGGCACTCGCTCCTCGGGGCGGGGGCCGCGCCCGCACCCCCGGCCTCCCCGCCGCGCCTCGGCGCTCACCTCTCGCCCGCGCCGCGGGCTGCAGCCTCCGCCCGCCTCGCGCTCCGGGACTCGTCTCCCGAGCTCTAGCAAGGCGCTGGAGCGCCTCCTTTCTCTCCCGGGGACTCCGCGTCTCCCCGCCGCTTCCCGCCCTCCCCACCCCCAAGCCCCAACTCCCCAGCGTCGCTGCGCCTCCGGGATGCAACTCCCGTTTTCCGCGCACTCCGGCGGCGGTCCCCGCACACAAAAACAGCCTCTCGGAGGCGCACGGCTCTGTCGGAGCTCGGCGCAGGAAGGGCAGTCGCGGCCGGGGAGTGGGGACGCGGCGCCCCCCGCCTGCCGCCCGCCCTCCGCCCGCCCTCGCGGCCCCGGGGGAAGGCATGGTTACCGGCTTGGGTCGGTCACGCCGTCAGGTGCCGGCTGCCGTCGGCGCTGACCTTCGCCGCCGAAGCTGTAGCCGAGGCTGCGGCCGCCATGTTCCCGTGTTAATAACTGCTGCCTGGTTGTTTATTTCAATGGAGATCCTCCCCCAACTCCCTCCTCCTCCTCCTCCTTCTCCTCCTCCTCCTCCTCCTCCTCCTCCGCGTCTCCGCACTTGCGGAGAGACAGACCGCGCGAGCTCGCGAGCAGGGGAGGGGGCTCGGGAGCCAGGCCGTCCCTCCCTCTGCCTCCCCGGCAGTGGCCGCAGCCAAGTCCTGTCAGCTGGAAAAGGACGGGGCGGAAACTTGCCTCTCTTGCTCCCGAGGAAGGGGCAAAGGTGGACGCAGGGTTGTCCGGGGAGCAGCCCCTGCCCGCGGGGTCCGCAGCATCTCCGTCGGCAGAGTCCTATGAGAAGGCGGCCCGGTGAGGGCTGAAGAAGAGTAAGGGGACAGGGGACAAAATGGGTGACTGTGGTAGAGGGAGAGTGACCTAGGGGTGACTGGAACTGAAGAGAGAGTCAACAGAGGACTTCATGGGAGGGCAAAGGGCAATGCCAAAAAGAAAACTAGCGACTGGGACGGGCCCGGGCCGCCGAGTTAGAGACAGTGGGGCCTGGGGGCTGCAGACGGCAGGGAAGGTGCCCCAAGACGAAGATCGGGGAGAGCCGAGTCCCAGGGTCGCCAGGAGAGGACTCGCCCGCCCGTCCGGCCGGCCCCTCGGCCAGCAGCCTGCACCCCCTCGGGCGCACCTCACCCCACCCAACTCCCGGTCCTGCCGCTGCTCCCGGGAGGCGCCCCGCATCCGTCAAGTCCCCTACGGCTCCAACAGAGAGAGGCTTCTCCCATTGCAGTTGTATCTCCAGAGGGGATGGAGAGGCGCGACTGTGGGAGCTGGAAGGGGCACCACCCGGCAATTTCGGGATAAAGCAAATGCTGCACACAGGATATAAAACTTAACCTGGTTGAGAATTCTCGGCACGTCATGAAATCACAGAAGTTTTTATTGGCAAGTCCATTCTCTAGACATCCGTGAAGAAAGTACTGAGGGGACTCCCGTAGGAGATTGGCACTAAAAATGCGAGAACCCCTATTTAAGTGTTACTTAGACGGATCTGTTTTACGCTTTGGAAAAGCAAGTTTTTTTTTTCTAACTTATACGGTAATTAGTTGAAAAAAATCAACTTTTGTTTGATGGCAGTTATCAAATTATGAGAGGAACATACTCCCTGATTTTAATCTTATGATGAGAAAGGTCACTTGCGGTAGACAATGTAATCATGGGGTGGGGGCATCAGTTAAAACATTTGTCAGTTTAATTATTGAACAACTATGTGATGAAATGTTTCATTCTTATTGTTTGCTCTCTTCTAAATCCCTAAAATATTATAGCTACCACAAATAAATGTCTAATATAGGTCAAGCATATTACGTGTTTATTGAACACTTATTATGTATCTGACTGTGCTAGGTGATGTATATCTGCTATAGACCTTAATCCTCAGATCTTCCGAAGTCATTACCGCTTTTCACTTCACACAAAAAAATTGAAGCTAAAAGAAGTAATTTGCCCAGGGTCACAGCCAGTAGTTGGAGAGGATATGAGCCCAGTTCTGGTGAGCTCCAAAGTGCATGCTTTTAAATGTGTCTTCATCCTAAAATTTGTGGGTGTACCACCAATTTTATTAGGCAAAAGAATACAAAAATATGTGTGGGGTGTGTGTGTGTGTTTGCGGATAGAAAATGCTTGGAAGCCTATAACAAATGTTAGCGCTGGGGATTGTAAGTGGGTGATGAGGCACTTCCACTTTTTATTTTGCACACCTATCTAACGTTTGAAATGTTTGCATTGACTATGTATTAATGTATATTTTTAAAGATTTTTTTTTTTAGCTAGCTAGAATAATAGAATTATGTTCCCAAAGCGTTGAGAGGAAATGGAGATTTTGTTTATGGCCTGTCTTCTGCTAATACCAGTCTGTAACTTGTCTACAATGGGGTAGTAGTCACCTGAGGTTTGTCACAATGCTGAACTCCGGATTTGCTTTCCTGTCCTCACCCCCAACTGTGAGTTATCAGGAGTAGTGATAATAAAGAAAGAAAGAAAGAAAAATTTTTAAAAAATTCTCCGTCTTGCTTGCTATCCCTCCCATTTTGGCGGAAGTCCAGAGTCCATCAGTCCTCTGCAATCACAGATTTCACACTTTTTAAAACTACCCATGATACCTCTGCAAACAAATAACTCCCCCCATTGCATTCCCATATTACCCAATAAAACGTCTTACAACAGCTGAAGACTGTTTTCTTACAAGAAATAAACGTCTGATAACATAGTAGATGAGCTCCATGCCCAAGTGCTACTCAATTGCCTGAGCTTGAATTGTGTGACTTAAACGCTCTCTAGTACCATCTCTGGGCGCCCTCTAAACTTCAGGCTCTTGCTGTCACGGTAGTCTGTCTTGCACTAGAGTTGTTTATGTATTTGTCTTTCTCTTTCACTAGATTGTAAGTTCCGCAGAGCCCAAGACCTAGTCTTGTTCTTGTTTGTACATGCTATATAGCACTTAACAAAAAATGTATGATGTCTGTTGTTTCATTGAATTTGTGAAATATAAATAATAGTATCTATTCCAGTCCTCGTGTCCTCTTCCCCACGTCATCCTCCAAGCCCTTGTTCATAAAACATGTTTATAAAAAACATTTTCCATACTTTGAAAGAACTTTGATTCCCACGAGACCTCACAACAATTGTTTATTAAAACTAACCATAATCTTTAGTGAATCATTACTGTGATAATGTAAAATGAAAAGGTAGAAAAGGCAGTAAATAAGTTGACTTAATGACATAAAATAAGAAAGGAAGAAGAAGGAAAGAAAAAAGAAGGCAAAGATATAGGAACTAGGTATGTTACCAAGAGAACAACAACAAGGAAAAAATATGTGGGTGCAGATCTTAAAGGGGAAGGAAATTACTGAAATGTAGTGGAAGTAGAAACAACATACCATGAATGGATGAGGCAAGGAAACACCAAAAATGTCAACAGAATCATAAATGCAACATGGAAAAGTAAAGAAAATCACAAATTATATATTTAACAATATAACCTAGGAATAATCAGAACAATATGACTGCTATAAGACAAGAATTTCTATTTTTGTCTGCCTTTTCTTCCACAGTTTTCGAAGTACTCACTTTTTTCATAAGTAAACTGCATGAAAGTGGGAGATTCTATACTATTTTTCGGTTAACACTTCTAGTATACATCATGAGATTAGAGGTAACAGTATGGTAAAAAGAGCTATAGAATATAAGCAAATAAATATGATGTTAACTATAAAGCTCTTTAAACAAATGTAAGGGAATATTATTATGTCAGCTAAATCTGTGTGTAGCATAGTTATCTCTATTTCGGTGCACTCGTAAATTGCCAAAGCAAAAATCTATAGTTAATTCTATTAAAATGTAATTATGGGGTGGGGGCATCAGTTAAAACATTTGTTTGTCAATTTGATTATTGAACAACTATGTGATGAAATGTTTCATTCTTATTGTTTGCTCTCTTCTAAATCCCTTAAATATTATAGCTACCACAAATAAATGTCTAATATAGGTCAAGCATATTACAAAAATTTTTTCCTTACTGAAGTAGTCATTATGTGTATATTATTCCCATTTTACGTACAATAAAGCTGAGCTTCAGAGATGTCAAGTAAATTAATGCAAAGTCATAGAACTGTCTTCACTGCATACCTAGGATTGTGTTAGGATTCTACTCTTCATCACCTGTATCTCTACTACTCTAAGAAACACATTGGCTGGGCACGGTGGCTCATGCCTGTAATCCCAACACTTTGGGAGGCCAACATGGTAAAACTCCGTCTCTGCTAAAAAATACAAAAAAAAAAAAATTAGCTGGGTGTGGTGGCGCACACCTGTAGTCCCAGCTACTCGGGAAGCTGAGGCAGGAGAATGGCTTGAACTGGAAGTCAGAGGTTGCAGTGAGCCAAGATCACACCACTGCGCTGTAGCCTGGTGACAAAGCAAGACTCTGTCTCCTCGAACATAATGCATACTCAATAAATGATCGTGAAAAGAATGAATAAATTAATGAATGGACTCCCTTCAAGTCATACTGTACACTGTCACAAGATTCATCCCCTTTTTGTTTTTTGTTACTTTCCCACTTGAAAACACTTAATGATCCTTCATTACCTACGGAATACAATTCAAATCCTTCACCTTATATTAAGAACCTCTTTGATAATGCCCCTAACTACTTTTTCTATTCATACCTCCCTTATTTCTCAAACAAAAGCAAATATTAATACACCCACACTCATTCCAGGATATTCTGGAATGAGATTGACATGAGTTTCAATCTTGGCTCTTACTAACGGCGTGAACTTGGGCAAGTTATTTAGCATCTCTGCAAATTTTATCAGTGCAATAAGACAAGAAAATGAATTGGAAGGAGATGAAACCAAACTTACTCACTAATGATGATATAGTGTATGTATAAAATTCAAAAGAATCCATAAACTACTAAAATGAATGTAGGATCACAAGGTACAAGGTCAATTGTATTTCTTCTGTATGTTAGCATGAAACAACTGGAAAATGAAATTTTTAAAACGCCATTTACAAAAGCATTAAAAAAATCAAAATTTAGGAATAAATTTAATGAAAGATGTTGCATGATCTCTACATCAAGAAAAAAAATTGCTAATAGAAATTCACAATGGCCTAAAACAGAAATAGACTGGGCACAGTGGCACATGCTTGTAGTTCCAGCTACTTGGGAAGCTGAGGCAGGAAGATCACTTGAGCCTAGGAGCTGCAGACCACCATGAGCAACATAGCAATACCGTGTCTCTTAAAAAGTTAATTTTTTTTTTTTTTTTTTTTTTTTTTTTTTTTTTTTTTTTTTTGGCGACATGATCTTACTCTGTCACTCAGGCCGGAGAGTGCAGTGGCACACTCACAGCTCACTGCAGCCCTGACCTCCCTAATAGTCAAGAATACAGGTGTGTGCCACCACACCCAGCTTTTTTTTTTTTTTTTTCTTTTTTTTTTGGATTTGTTTTGTAGAGATTGGGGTTTTTCACCGTCTTACCCCCAGGCTGGGTCTTGAAACTTCCTGGGCTTCAAGTGATTCTGACCCCCTAAGCCTCTCTAGAGTGTTGGGATTACAGGCAGACACCATCATGCCAGGCCAAAAAATTAAATTTTTAAAATGAGAGATGGGACCAGGTGTAGTGGCTCATGCTTGTAATTCCTGCACTTTGGGAGGCTGAGATGGGAGCAAAATCTTGAGGCAAAGATTTTGAGACCATCCTGGGCAACAAAGCAAGACTCCATTTCTGTTTTAAAAAACAGTATTAAGATGTCATCAGTATTAAGATGTCAACACTTCACAATGGATCTATAGATTCAATGCAATCCCAATCAAAATCCCGGCAAACTTTTTAAGTAAAAATTGAGGTACTAATTCTAAAAATTATATGCAAATACATATTACCTAGAATAGCCGAGACAAACTTGAGGAAACATGAGTTGAATAATTTACACTGCCAGCTTCAATATTTACTATAAAGCTATACTAATTAAGATAGTGTGATATTGGTGTAAGAATAGACAAACAGATCAATGGAACAGAATAGAGAATTTGGAAATAGGCCCGCAAACTTTATAGTCAATGAATTTTGTACAAAGTTGTCAGATAAATTCAATGGAAAAAGGAAAGTCTTATCAATAAGTAGTGCTACAACTAGATATCAGTGTGGAGAAAATATTGACCTTCTTACTGCACACAAGAATGAATTCAAGATGGATCATAGACTTAAATGAAAAAACCCAAACTATAAAGCTCCTAGAAGAAAACATCGGCCATGCTTGTATTCCAAGCACTTTGGGAGGCCAAGGCAGGAGAACGGCTTCAGCCCAGGAGTTCAAGACCAATCTGGGCAACATGGTGAAACTCAATCTCTAAAATAAATAAATAAATAAAAAAGTCAGGTGTGGTGGCACACACCTGTAGTCCCAGCTGCTTGGGAGGCTGAGGCAGGAGGATCATTTGAGCCTGCAGTGAGCCACTGCACTCCAGCCTGAGCAAGAGAGCAAGACCCTGTGTGAAAGAAAGAATGAAAGAGAGAGAGAGAGAAAGAGAAGAAAGAAAGAAAGAGCAGCCAGGTGCAGTAGCTTATGCCTATAATCCCAGCACTTTGGGAGACCAAGACAGGCGGATCACCTGAGGTCAGCAGTTCGAGACCAGCCTGGCCAACATGATGAAACTCCATCTCTACTAAAAACACAAAAATTAGCTGGGCATGGTGGAACATGCCTCTAATCCCAGCTATTTGGGAGGCTGAGGCAGGAGAATCACTTGAACCCAGGAGGCGGAGGTTGCAGTGAGATGAGATTGTGCCACTGCACTCCAGCCTAAGTGACAGAGTGAGATTCTGGTCCAAAAAAAAAAAAAAAAAAAAAAATTGACAATATCAAATATTGGGGAGAATGTGGAGCAATTAGAACTCTCATTCTTTGCTGGCAGGACTGTACAAACACCTTGGAAAACAGAAACTTCCTCATGAAGTTAAGCATACACAATTCTACCCTACAGTTCTCCTAGGTATTTATCTAAGAGAAATGAAAACAGATGTTCACCAAAAGATTGTATAGAACATTAACAGGAGTTTTATTCATGATAGTGAAAACCTGGAAACTTATTTCCATCATCAAGTTATGTGGAGGAACAAATGTGGTATATTCGTACAATGGAACAGTATTCAACAGTAAAAGGAACAAATTACTGAAATATGCAATAACATGAATGAATTTTAGAAGCATTTTGCTAGGCAAAAGTAGTCGTATGAGTGCATTCTGTACAATTCCATTTATGCTGGAATACTACAAGCGCAGGCAAAATGAATGTATAATGATGAAAGTTGATGCTAGGGTTGTGGGCACTGCAGATGGACTGGAAAAAGGGAACACAGAATTTTGGAGGGATGAAGAAATATTCTGGGATGATGAATATTGATCTAGGTGATAGTTACATTTTGACAACCCATTGTCAAAAACATACTGAGTTGTACCCTTAGGATTTGTGTATTTTGCTATTAATTTATACAAATTATACCTAAACAAAGTACTATTAGCATTTAAAAAATGTGAGTAAGAGGAAAATTCTCCAGTATAATGAAGTATATTTACAGAAAGCCTATAACAAACATTGTACTCAATATTGAAACATTTATAGCTTCCCCCTGAGATTGGGAAAGAGAATTGCAAATAGTATGTCCAGTATTACCATTTGCAACCAACATTGTACAGGCAGTTCTAGCCAATGCGATAAAAGGAAAAAAATAGCATAAAGATTGCTAAGGGAGAAATAGAACTGTCATTATTTACAGATCACATGAATGTTTATGTGAAAAATCCAAAGGACTCTACAAACTATTAGAATTAAATGTAATAAGATCTCTAGAATGAGAGGTCAATATACAAAAATTAATTGCATTCCTATATATTAGAAACAATTAGAAAATGAAAATTTGGCATGTACATTGAAAACTGTTTGGCAATATCCATTAAAGCTGAGCATGTCTCCTGGGTGACCTAATAATTCTGTTCTTTAGTATGTATCCTATAGAGTACTGCAACAGAAGAATGAATGAATTACAGCATTTTTGTTCAATGGACTACTATACTGAAGTGAAAATGAACAAACTATAGCTTCACACGATAACATGTATAAATCATATAGAAATAACCTTGAATAAAAGAAACCAGATACAAAAGAACACTACTATATGATGCTATTTACGTAAAGGTCAGACAGGCAAAACTAATCTATGGTGATAGATACCAGGATAGTTGTTACATTTTGCCAGGTAGGTGGGGCCTAGGAAGGCACATGGGAGAGATTTGGGGATTCTGAGAATATTCTGTTTCTAATACGAGTTGAGGTTACATGGACATGTTCATTTTATGAAACATTTGTGCACAGTTTATTCATGGCATACAAATTATTTGTGTGCCTATGTATATTACACTTCAATTTTTAAAATGTTATTGTTGTTTGCATTTACTGAATCTCCCTCCCTAACTAGACTGTAAACTCTCTGAAGACAGGGATTATATTTTAGATTTCTTAGCATCCCTCACAGATTTTAGCACAGCTGCTTCATAAAATGTTACTTTACAGCCAGGCGTAGTGGCTAGCAGCTGTAATTCCAGCTACTCAGGAGGCTGAACTGGAAGGATCACTTGAGCCAAGGAGTTCAAACAGCAGTGAGTTATGATCACACCACCGTACTCCAGCCTGGGCAATGAAGTGAGACCTTGTCTGTCTCTAAAAAGAATAAAAATAGAAAATAAAATATTACTTTACAAAATAAGTTGATATAGTTGCCAATAAAGTTTATTTGTTTAGTTTTAGTGTAAGTACAAATAATAGTAAAACAACATATTTTATATATGTAAAATAAACTAAAGATATATAAAATCAATTTAAGTATTGACATTTTGTCTAAAGATCTCCTTTCTCTTAGTTTATCTCTAGTAACTCCAAAAGAAAGCTCTAGATATATAGTAAAAGTAGAATTTATACTCAGGAGGCTGAGACAGGAGAATTGCTTGAACCAAGGAGGCAGAGGTTGCAGTGAGCCAAGATAGAGCCACTGCACTCCAGCCTGGGCAACAAAGCAATACTCCATCTCAAAAAACAAACAAACAAAAACTAGAATCTAATAAATTAAGCCCAATGTGAGAATCACATCTCACTTGAGTATTGCTAGTATGTGAAAATTGGAATACAGATAGGCATAACACCAGGTATTGGCTTCACCTGACTTAACACCACTTAACATAACAGTTCATGGTGGGCCGGGTACAGTGGCTCATGCCTGTAATCCTAGCACTTTAGGAGGCCAAGGTGGGTAGATCACTGGAGGCCAAGAGTTCGAGACAAACTTGGCCAGCATGGTGAAACCCTGTCTCTACTAAAAATATAAAAATTAGCTGTGCGTGGTGGTGCACACCTGTAATCCCAGTTACTTGGGAGGTTGAGGCATGAGAATCACTTGAACCCAGAAGGCAGAGGTTGCAGTTAGCTGTGATGGTGCCATTGCACTACAGCCTGGGTGACAGAGTGAGACTCTGTCTTAAAAAAAAAATTAAAGAAGAACAGAGACATAGGTTCTAGATCGGTATCTGAATGCATAATCAATGAGACTTGGGCATTTTGTATGTGTGTCTTTCTTTATACATAACATTTACCATTTTTCGCTATTTTTAAGTTACAATTTGATGGCATTAAATGCATTCACCTTGTTGTGCAACCCTCACCACTATTCATCTCTAGAAGTTTTTCAAGCAAATCTTCTGGACATGTAATTAAATGCATCTAGGACTCAATTTCCTACCTGAGTCCTACATTTTTAAGATTCCATGCAGCTCTGAAACACCGTATCTGGGAACTAAAGAACATTCAAAGAAAACCAGACTCCTTTAGTTAAAATGCAAGTTTTATAAAACCCTAGGTCCAAAAACCTACGTTAATGTTCAGTTACAGTTGGGATAGAATAATGCTTTTGCAAAACAGAGTGCATCTAAATAATTGTTCTTTTGCCTAGGAAAAGAACCATCTTCAGAAGAGTAATATACCCTTCACTTCTTTAGAAATAGGCTTTATAAACACGGACCACTTGACAGAGAGTCTTACCACTGAACACCCATTCCAGCAATAGTTTCTGAACTCTAAAATAAAAAACTGTTTTTATTCAAAACATTTACAGAGTCAATCAATGTTATACTTTAATTAGTCCGTTATTTATGAATGTCCTTTTTTAACATCTTTGATTAAATGCCTAGGCCCCTGGGTTGTTTGTTTTGTTTTGTTTTCAGTTTTCCCCAAGAATAATTATGAAGTTCCAGACACACAACTACCAGAGAAATTGCAGTTGGTCTCTTGCCCCATCCCCATGCCCTTTTAGATTATTAATGTCCAAGCTCTTAAACTGAGTGGTAGGTATGTGAATATTTATTATTCCTGTATCTGTCACACATGTTATAAGTATTTTCTGTGTACATATGATATTTAGTTTAAAAAGTTTAAATGCCTTCTATAATAACTGTTTTACTTAATCACATTCTTTTCTTATAAAACAATAAAAGCTAACATTTAGACCCTGTTTTCCTTTAGATCAAATCTTAAAATAAATTACTAATATTGGGTACTTTCTCATACACTTTGTCTCTGTTTACACATGGTTAACTAACCACTATCTAAGACTAACAATGCTCTTCCATGTCTGAACTCCCTTCTCTTTCTGCCTCTGCCTGGACTCTTCCCTTATCCTCTTTCCTCTTCTCTCTCCTTATTGTGGGCTTTGCAGCTGTTTCTCTCCCTCTTTAATAGTGGTTTCATTGACAATATCACCATTGCCTCATCTGTGAGTTCTACCTCCCTCTGGAGATGATTGTTTTCCTTCCTCTGGAACCCTTGTTGCCATTCCTAAGACAAAATCCCAAGCCCAGGTGACTTTGAGTATTCCCCGACAGAGCAAGGCAAGACACATTACCCCAAGGTGCCCCATGTTCATCTATACATGTTTGGCAGAGTCCCTACCCAAGTGCAGCATAGTCTTCCACAAAAATGCATGTGATGGTTATGTTCTACTACCAGTAGAGTACTATTATTCATGTCACAGGTTTTAGGAGGGCAGCTCTGAGAATTTAAGCCCCTCAAAAACCTTGTTTCTATAGAAAAACATGCTTTACTTTACCACCAATCAATGAAAAAGTAAACATTGGAAATAAGTGCATGAAGATTGCTTGTGCTTTCCATCTATGACTTCAAAGCCCTTCATAAAACACAGTTTTTAAAAACGCCTTTTTGCCAAAACTAATAGCCATTCAAGGACTTGTTATATTCATAACTAAGATGCATTTATGAGCCAACCTTTGACATGAAGCCTAGGAGATAATGCAGTGAAAATTTGTTCAGGTTCTACTCTAGTTCAAGTACTGGAGACTAGGCATGGTGGCTCATGCCTATAATCCTAACACCTTTGGAGGCTGAGGTGGGAGAATCACTTGAGCCCAGGAGTTTGAGGCCAGCCTGGGCAACAAGGCGAGGCCCCAGTCTCTACAAAAAACTTTCTTCAAAATTAGCCTGGGTTTTTTGTTTGCTTGCTTGTTTGTTTTTTAATTAGCTAATGATCATCTGTGGTCCCAGCTACTTGGAAGGCTGAGGTGTGAGGATGGCTTGAACCCAGGAGGTTGAGGCTTCAATGAGCTATATTCACACCACTGCTCTCCAGCCCGGGTGACAGAGCAAGACTCTGTCTCAAACAAACAAACAAAAAGTACTAGAGACCCAGTACTGAACAAACTCCTCTAACTGAATGAAATTTACAGCAGATGCGGCACATACTAGGCACTCAATAAATATCTGTGGAGTGAGTGATTATGGCTAAGAAAACCATTAAAATGTGATAAATATTTTTGTTTTGTAAAATTCAATGAAATCAATGAACAAAAGAGTTGCAGAATGTAAATTAGGCGGGGGAATTTTATAGCAATCATAGTTAAAATGCTTCCTATTCCTACTGAAGTTATTGTGGGTGGGAATATTGGGTGACCATGACCAGAAAGGCAACACCTCTACAACCCACGTGGCTGTTACTTTGCTGGGCATGGGTTAGGAGACAAGTGCCATCCCACCACTACCTCTACACCTTTTTGCTAATTTTAACTTTGAGACCTAAGTATATTTTATCTACAAGTAGTTTAGATTTATCATCTTCACTCTAAGAACTCTATACCCACTTATGGTAGCATTATAACAGAAGACAGAATTTTACCAAATGTCACAGAGGCTTTAGTCCATAATCATTAGTTGCATTTTAAATCCCATCTTCATAGATATTCATAATGTATTTCTTCTTTATGATATTACTACGATTGCAATCCTCCCAAAAGCCAAACATTTTGTATTAGTTAGAGTTCTCTAGAGAAACAAAAATTAGATATTTATATCTAATAAAGAGATTAATTATAAGGATTTGGCTCATGCAGTTGTGGAGACTTGAAAGTCCAAGCTTTGCAGAGAAGGCCAGTAGGCTGGAAACTGAAGCAAGAGTTGATGTTGCAGTCTTCAGTCTGAAGGAAGTCTGGAAATAGAATTCCCTCCTTCTTGGGGGACTTCAGTTTTTTCTCTTAATGCCTTCAGCTGATTTAAATGTTCAATGAGCACTACTGATTTAAATGTTAGTCACATCTTAAAAATACCTTCAGAGCAACATCTAGACTAGTGTTTGGCCAAACAACTGGGCACCACAGCCTAGACAAATTGAAACATAAAATAAATCACCACAGACTACTATTTCTCAAGTTGGATCCATGCAATCTTCTTAAGCCATACTTAATCTCCAAGTGAAGACAATAAAAAAGTCATACTTCTGCCTAACATGATACAACTATCTTGTGTGTAACCAAAAATACACTAATCCTTTCCACAGAGGAGAAAGCAAAGTCCTTGAGTAATGTTCACTCTTCTTGAAATCTTGTAACTTAAATTTTACTATGATATTGTCTTAGTACATTTAATGCTGCTATATCAGAATACTAGAGACAGGGTAATTTATAACGAACAGAAATGTATTGACTCATGATTCTGGAGGTTGGGAAGTCCAAGACAGAGAGGCCAAATCTGGCAAGGGCTTTCATACTTTATCATCCCATGGCAGAAGGGAAAAGAGAGAGTGAGAGAGTGAGAACAAAGGCTATCAAACTTGCCCTTTATAATGAACCACTCTTGTGGTAATAGCCTAATCACTTCTCATTAGGCTCATCTCCCAACACTATTGACTTGGAGATTAAGTTTCTAACACATGCTTTTTGGGGGACACATTTAAACCACAGCAGATGTTAAGTTGATAATACTTAAATACTTGATGTAAAATCAATATGTCTTATGTTATATGTTAAGGGGATATGGGAGGAAAGAAAACAAGATATTTGCCCTATATACATACATGCATTCAAATGAAATAAGGAAACAATTACCATCCTCCTTTCTATAAATGGTCATGTGGTTGTAGCTAGTACTTAAAACTACCTTCTTGGTGCTGGGCATGGTGGTTAACGCTTATAATCCCAGCACTCTGGAAGGCTGAGACAGGAGGATCTCTTGAGGGCAGGAGCTTGAGACCAGCTTGAACAACATAGTCAGACCTCGTCTCTATTTGAAAAAAAAAAAAAAAGAAGGCCAGGCATGATGGCTCATGCCTATAATCCCAGCACTTTGAGAAGCCAAGGTGGGTAGATCACCTGAGGTCAGGAATTTGAGACCAGCCTGGCCAACATGGTGAAACCCCATCTCTACTAAAAATACAAAGATTAGCCAGGCATGGTGGTGGGTGCCTGTAATCCCAGCTATTCAGGAGGCTGAGGCAGGAGAATTGCTTTAACCCGGGAGGCAGAGGTTGCAGTGAGTCAAGATCACGCCATTGCACTCCAGCCTGGGCAACAAGAGTGAGACTCTATCTCAAACAAACAAACAAACAAACAAAACTACCTTCTTTCATTATCCATTCTGTACTCCCCTTGCCCTCAACAAGCGTGTTACTCAGCTGGTCATGGTTTTTTATCTGGTCAGGTGACTCAAAACTTCATTTATGAAAGATCTAAGTAAGCCATTGTAGTTGTGCCTGAATTGGATTGTAGTTTTTCATTGATTTTACTCTAGGGTATGGAGGACTAAGAGATGTCCTAATAGATCTCCTGCATTTCAGCCTTTTTCATATCTCCATTGTGTAGTTGCAGACTAGTTTCCCTGGGCAATCAGAATCAATCATCCCAGCAGTACATTAACTCCCTTCTTTGTCTGCTAATTCAGAGGCACAAGAAAGCCAAAGTGGCCAGGTAGCAATCTTAACTTTCAGTTCATGGAGCCATTGTTGTGTTTGTTAGTGGAAGAATTCCTCCCTTTGGAACTAAGACCTCTAGATTAGCAGCCTATAAAATCTCAGGAATAGGAAGCAAAAATGTTGCTAGTGAATCAGTAGCATAGTAGTGATACTCCCTCCCATTTCTATTTCTTAATTCTCGGACCTGTGAATCCTGGGTATGGGAGAAAACAGCACCATTTATTGACACTGATTTAGGACCCACAGAGCCACCTGGAGAACCCTGCTCCAGTCCTGCAAGTTATTGTCACTTAGCTGACACTATAACTGAGTCTACAAAAGGCCATTCCACTGTACTATCAAGCCAGAGATGCTTCAGGATGGTGGGGAACACGGTAAGACAAGTGAATTTCATGACCCTGGGCCTACTGCACTTCATTTACCATAAAATGAGTTTTGTGATCAGAAGCATTGCTGTGTGGAATGCTATGATGGTGAATAGGTGGTCCCGTTCTGTGGATACCAGTCAGCCTCCTTCCAGAGACTCCTGTCATCATTCAGCGAACTCATAAACAAGGTGACTATGATGGCAATATGGACTTCCAATCAGTGGATGCCACTGCTAATTTCCCAATCTGCCAGCAGCAAAGACCACACCGAGTCCCCCATATGGCACCATTCCCTAATCAGCTAGCTACCTAGTGGTAGGTCAATTACATTGGACTGCTTCTAACATGAAAGAAGCAGCATTTACTCTGGTTATAGATATGCCTTCCCTGCACAAAATGCTTCTGTGAAAACTACTATTATAGACCACTTTGCTCAGAAGCACAATCTTTTTGCAATATTTTTCAAAAGAATATACATAGCACTGAAATAGTAGTTAAAACAGTCTAACTTACTTATCTTTTGTGACCAGAAATCTAGTACTTTATTTGCAATATATTCATTTTAATAAACTTGCTCTAAAATGCAAAAAAAATCATATTTATAAATGACAATTGGTTAGAAACATAATACCAGCAATGTGATATATCTGTAGTAATAAACTGAGTGCTCTATTCAGTATGCTTTCCATCAGTGTATACAATGGGTTGTCAGTGCCAAGTTGAGAAGATTTGGATCCCCACGGGCATAATTTCAAGATTTTTTATAGCATAGTGGAATTTTGTAGGATTTTATAAAAAAAAAAAAAAAACAAAGCTAGATATCCAGATTCTTTATTGAACAAACCCTCCCAGTGTATTTGGCTTGGTTTCACTGTTGGCTTTTCTTGATTTTGGTAGGTTTTCATATGTTAAATTTTAAGTAGGAACATTGTTGCAATTCTTTAAGGAGTTTTTATCTTTGGTCTGCTCACTCCTAAAATGATGTTTTTTAAATGAACCAAAAGGATATATTTTATATAGAATGTTTTAAATAAATAGTCAGTGAAAATGTGTGTAATAGTATCTATTTTTAAGTACTACGATACTATGCGTAATCTGTTTTCTTTAAAATTTGTAATTCTTTCCTTCCCTTTAAATATATCATTAACTTGTGATAATTTTAACTACATTTTAACTCTCTTCTGGAGTGATTATACTTTCTTTACGATGAGCTTTTTTACTTTTTTTGCCCTTTTTCTTGTCCCTACTTACTGTTTCTCTTCTATTCTTGGTCTGTCTTAATGTCCCTTTCTCATATACTTTTATTGCTTACTTGCTTTTCATCTAACTCTGTAACTCTCTTTTCCTATAATCCCAAGTGATTTGTGTCATCTACCAAACTGAGTTTTTACTATTTTTTTCACCAACTGTTAATCAGTTTTTGTCATTTTAAGGCACCCTCAAACGTGACTTCAATTTCAAATAAACTTTCCATTTGCTACTGATGTAACTATAATGTTTGTATACATCTCACTTTCCCATGACTTCCAATTACCCATGAACGACTACAGTTTTTAAACTTGATTTAGGTATAATGCTATAGAAATACACTTTGTTAATATGCTTGAAATTAAATTTAAACATATTCCTTATTTTGAGAAAGCCTGTGCACATGCCTCTGGCAAGCATATATGTCACTTTATCATATTTGCTGGAGTATTTTTTCTCCTGCTATTAGACTGTAATCCCCTTAAAAGCAGGACCCATATTTAAATCTCTAGTGTCTGGCACAGGGCAGGTTTTTAATGAATGGATAGTAAATAAATACATGAATGGATAAGAACAAAGTTAGTTGTGTAATTCCCATGGTCTTGTCCAAAAAATACTTCCTCTGCCAGCTCCAAATGATACCAAATGAAATTTCTTTCACAAAGGCCAAGTCTTTTACTTTCCCAACTGGACTTATTTTACAACAAAAATATCATTAGAAAAACACATTTATTTAAACCTATTCATCCAAGGCAAAAGTTCTTAATCTTGGCTGAAATTGGCTGAAAGTGAGAATCATGTCCCCATCCCAGTAAAAATAAATTAGGAATACCAGTCTCCCAACCCCAGGTGAGGCTGATGTGAAGGAAAAGCTGAGAACTACTATGTTAACTAAGAAAGAAGCAGCTGATGGCATGTTCTAAGGAGCATGAAAATAAAACGAGGTCTCTAATGACTGTGGCAGAGAAGTTCTTTGCTGAGGGAAGGTAGGTGGGGAGTTTGAAGAGTCCAGTTCTCCCTTCAGGAGGCTGGGGGTGGCTGGAGACAAGTGTTTTTCTGGTTGTTGTTTTTTGTTTTTGAGACCAAGTCTCACTCTGTCACCAGGCTGGAGTGCAGTGATGCGATCTCTGCTCTCTGCAACCTCTACTTTCCGGTTTCAAGTGATTCTCCTGCCTCAGCCTCCTGAGTAGCTAGGACTACAAGCCTGCACTACCACGCCCAGCTAATTTTTGTATTTTTAGTAGAGACGGGGTTTCACCATGTTGGCCAGGATGGTCTCGATCTCCTGACCTCGTGATCCGCCTGCCTCGGCCTCCCAAAGTGCTGGGATTACAGGTGTGAGCCACCGTGCCTGGCCAGAAGTGTTTTTTAAGGTATCTGTTATCTTTAAAAACTTAAGGAGAAAGATTGTAAGTACTGTCTAAAGAGGTAAACTCCGAAGAGGAAAAAAATTTAATTTTAAATTTTAAAATGAGGTCAGAGATTCTAACAAGTGCTAATAAAAGGGCTCTTTGAATTTTGGGGGTTTTTACAAAAAATACTGTGCAGGCAGGCAAACATAGCAAGTGTATTAGGTATACAGACTAATACACTAAGAGGAAAACCTAAATAAGAATCAAAGTTGACATGACAGAACTTGAGAGAGGAAAAAATAATTAGTATTAGAATACTAATTCTTTAAAACCTTGACACGGTGGCTCACGCCTGTAATCCCAGCACTTTGGGAGGCCAGGGTAGGAGAATCTCTTGAACCCAAGAGTTCAAGATTAGCCTGGGAAACATAACGAGGCCCCCATCTCTACAAGAAAAAAAACACAAAACAATTAGCCAGGTGTGATAGCATGCACCTCTAGTCCTAGATACTCAAGGTGCTGAGGCAGGAGGATCACTTGAACCTTGAAGTTCAAGACAGCAGTGAGCTATGATCGCACCACTGCACTCAAGCCTGGGTGACAGAGTGGGATCCTGTCTCAAACAACAAAAAAGTATTTTTAAAATTAGTGTCTATAGGATAATAATTCAACAACATAAAAACTATATGTGTCTGTGGATGAGGACTAGAAAAGAAGAGAGACATTAAATGATTGGCATGTTTAGGTGTATTAAACTTGAAGCTTGAAGTTCTAATTCCTACTTTGCTATTAAGATGCATGTGTGTGATGAAGTTTGGGCTTCTGGTAAAAAAAAAAAAAGTAAATATAGTAAAATATAGTTTAAAAGTAAAATATAGGCCAGGTGCAGTGGCTCACACCTGTAATCCCAGCACTTTGGGAGGCTGAGAAGTGTGGATCACCTGAGGTCAGGAGTTTGAGACTAGCATGGCCAACATGGTGAAACCCTGACTCTACTAAAAATACAAGAATTAGTCAGGTATGCTGGAGAGGGCCTGTAATCATAGCTACTCGGGAGGCTGAGGCAGGAGAATTGCTTGAAGCAGGAAGGTGGAGGTTGCAGTGAGCCAAGATCATGCCATTGCACTCCAGGCTGGGCAACAGAGCAAGACTCCGTCTCAAAAAAAAAAAAAAAAAAGTAAAATATAAACAAACCACGAAAAAAAAAAGAAAGAAAGAAAGAAAGAAAAGATGCTGTGTGTCGTTAAGGATGTCTCTTCATTTCTCTGGGGCCCCAATTTCTTTTCTGCAAAGTTAGGGAGTTGAAAGCTTTAGCTAAACTAGTGCTTCTTGCAAGCTTCCTCTAAGAGAGTAAAGAAGTGTAGCCCGTGGCTCAGAGCCAGGGCAACCTGAAGCACCCACTGCAAGTGCAAATTTTCTTGAAGTCTCGTGTTTTGCCTTAAAGATGCATATCCTGATATGCAAATTATTTCTCAAAATGCTGGGGTTTTGTTGTTGTTGTTGTTTTTGTGATGGGGTCTCACTCTGTTGCCCAGGTTGGAGTGCAGTGGTGCAATCTCAGCTCACTGCAACCTCCGCTTCCCAGGCTCAAGCGATCCTCCCACCTCAGCCTCCCAAGTAGCTGGGACTACCGGTGTGCACCACCACACTCAGCTAGTTTTTGTATTTTTGGTAAAGACAGGGTCTTACTATGTTGCCCAGGATGATCTCGAACTCCTGGGCTCAAGCAATCCTCCCACCTCCCAGTGTTGAGATTTCAGGTGTGAGCCACTGAGCCTGGCCAAAATGCTGTTTTTTCAAAAAGTTCATGAGCTTTTTATTCCTTGCTATTCTTTTTGTGTTTTTTTTTCTTTTAAATATACAGTTAATCCCATATTGTATATACAGTTTTATATTCTGCTTTTTTCACTATCATATCTTTCACATTTTATGTATGTCATTAAAATGTTGTTACCTTTTATTTTTTCTTTTGAGATAAGGTCTTGCTATGTTTCCCAGGCTGGTCTCTAACTCCTAGGCTCAGCCTCCTGAGTGGCTGGGATTACAGGGACCGCCACTGTACCCCACTCATTATTTTTCTTTTAAGAGCTGTATAATGTTCAGTCATATGGCTGTACTGTAATGCGTTAACCTCCTCCTGACTGGGATGTTCATGGTACAGCTCAGTGTGTTTTCATCTCCACTATACTCTTTCCCTCCAATTGGCTCATTGTAAAGGCTGAGCTTTCTTTATACTTTCTGTTTTCGTTGTGGTTTTTTGTTTTGTTTTGTTTTGTTTTGAGACAGAGTTTTGCTGTTGTTGCTCAGGCTGGAGTGCAATGGCACAATCTCGGCTCACTGCAACCTCTGCCTCCCAAGTTCAAGTGATTCTCCTGCCTCAGCCTCCCAAGTATCTGGGGTTACAGGCATGTACCACCATGCCTGGCTAATTTTATATTTTTAGTGAAGACGAGGTTTCACCAAGTTGGTCAGGCTGGTCTGGAACTCCTGACCTCAGGTGATCTGTCCGCCTTGGCCTCCCAGAGTGCTGGGATTGAGGCACCGAGCCTGGTCTTTCTTTATACTTTCTAGCTAAATCCTTGGAAGTGCAGGAAATCGTAAGACAAAAATTTTTCTCTCTCAATGCTGTGGTGTGTGAAATGGTCTTTTGGTGACATAAATTGTAATTCGTCCTTTTTGGAGGTCTCGCCCTAACAAGGGGGAAGGAAGAAAACATGACTGAAGGCTGACTCCACACAAGGTCTTCTGGAAAGGTTGTCACATATCACCACCCAGTGAGGGAGTGACTATCCCACTTCATGGAATAATAAGCGGAGTCTAAAAGGAACAAGTAACTGGCTACAAAAGTGGGGTACCAGGGTAAAATTGGGTTCAGTCCACCCCAGATCTGTGCCAGGTGGTCCCGGGCAGCACACTCTGGTCCCATAGCAGCAGCAGAGCCAGCGCAGGGTACCCGACGCTCTCCACCAACCCAGTCTTCCCTCAGCTCCGATCTCGATCGCTTTTCTTGGCTGCACAGTGGCCTCTCCTGTGATTAACGTCTTATTTTTTGAGGAGAATCCTTAGCATACAGTAGATAGATTGTTTTCCAGAGGATATATAAATGAAGGGTTATTTAATGTTTAGAGCAGGGAGCAGCAAACTTTCTCTTTTCCTTTTTCTTTTGGTATATAAACTATGTATTAGCAGACAAGGCCACAGACTTAGTGCTTCTTGGACACAGCCATAGTATGGCCACAGTGGCCAGTGGTCTTGATGTGCTGGCTTCAGACACAAAAGTCCTCAGAAGTGGCGCAGCCCTCTATGCACTGGAATCTTCTTGTTGCTCCAGGTCTTCACAGAGCTTGTTATCCAGATCCTTGGCCAGGACCTGGCTATAGTGTCCAGCCTTTCCATCCTTCTGTCTGTTCAAGAACCAGTTGGAGATCTTGAATGCATGGATTCTGCTTAGTGGTGGTCATATGTTCCACCTCATCCTCAAAGAGTCCTGCGCTCTTGGTGAGGTCAGTGTCTGCTTTCTCAATACCACATGAGCATATCTTCGACCCACACCTTCAATGGCTGTGATGACAAAGGCTATTTTCTGCCAACATGGATGTTGGTGTTGAGTACTCGCAAAATATGCTGGAATTTCTTAGGGATCACGAGAGACAAGGCGGCAGCACAAGCGGCGGTGTGCAGGTCTCCTGTGGAAGAGCAAACTTTTTCTACAAAAAGCCAGATCATGAATATTTCAGCCTTTGTGAAATACGTGATCCCCGTCCTAACTACTCAATTTTGTCCTTGTAGTGGGAAAACAGCCACAGACAATATGAAACAATGCGTGGGCTGTGTTCCAGTAAAATGTTATTTAAGCACGCAAATGTGAATTTCATGTAATTTTCATTGCTTACAAAGTGTTATTCTTCTTTTGAGTTGTTTCCAGCCATTTGAAGATGTACAAACCATTCCTAGCTCATGGGCAGTTCAAAAGGCAGCGTGGATCATCATTTGCCAAGCTCCCCACCTCTCAAATGGGTGGAGTGTTCAAATGTCCAGGCTGCTGAAGTGAGCACCACTCGCTCTACTAGGACAGTTCTAAAGGGCATACATAAACAGAGATCTCAGCCAATAAACTCCTACTTGTACGTTAACATGTGTGGAGGGTAGGTGATAAGTGATGACAGAAATGCATCTTCTAGAAACCAGGCAATACCAAATATCCTACCAAAGCTGGAATTCAGTTAGTACTCCTGTTTCTGGAAAGCATCCTTGCACTAAGCATGAGGTCTTGTTATTTCTGTCTCCATTCCAACCATCTCTCTAAGAATCACTCATCCTGGGCCCTCAGTACCTGCAGTGTTCCCCTTTATTATTTTTTTAATCTGCTGCATTTTTAAAAAGTTTCGATGGTTTTTGGGGTACAGGTGGTTTTCGGTTTCAGGGATGAGTTCTTTAGTGGTGATTTCTCTGACTTTAGTTGTGTTCTCCTTTAAAGACTGCCTGTCACCCCACCCAGCCCCTCCCTCCAGTGGCCACACTAGAATTTGAAGCTTAAACTAACTCCCCTCCCTGAATCCTTCACATTCTGTTCCCTGCCCCATTCCTCTACCTTCTTACCCTCTTTCACCCCATTCCTTTTACTGCCTCAATGGCAACGATTATTTCACCCATTGGATCCATGATCAATTGCTTCTATTACTTTTTCACTGTGCTTCACCCAAATCAAATCCTCACTTTCCTTTTCCAGACTAAATTTCAACATCAGTCCTGATACTGTCTTCTTTGCTTGCACACTGAGTCTAGTTTTTTGCACCTGGGTGGTGTCTTTAATTCAGATAGGACACAAGGGAGAAGATGTGGGAAGTAGAGAAGATTATGTAAACCCCATATTCTCCCCATTGGCTGCACTGCTCATGCCTGGTGATGCCTTTGGTGCTAGGGGCTTTGTGTGCCACTACGGCCCTAGACTGCCTGCTCTCTAGCCTGAGTCTGGGTCCATGACTCATCTGCTCTTCCAAGCAACAGGCCCAAGGCACAATCAGAGGAGGGAATGTGAATGGAGCTGGGTTTTCCAAAATTATCTGGATCACTGTCTTCATTTCCCTTAGCTCTTTCAGGTATATTATTCATGAAATAAATCTGAGTAGAGAATAAAAATTAGATGCTGAGTACACAGCAAAACTCTTCTCTTCACAGTGGGGTAACTTACGCCTCTGGGCCAAAAGAGAGATGACCTAGTACTTTCTACTGGGAAGTAGCAGGCTTGGGAAGTAAACTAGTGATTCTATCCCTTACAACTGATAATCTAATCTGATGCACTCTTAAAGATACTGAACATGTTTCAGAGCAAGCAAAATGTGTATATGATATGACACTATTTTTGTAACCAATAAAAACATTCATACTAAAAGAAAACTAATCTAAGAAACAAAATAACTGCCTTTCAACAGATCAGTGTGATTAATAGATGATAAGGTATTACACTTTTATATTTGATTTTATAAATCATTCATATAGTTACATGAAATTGTACTGAAGAAATCCATTCAAATTGATATAATTATGGGCACTGGTATATAAACTAAGAACTGACTAAAAGACCAGCAGAAAACCTGTCATGCTTTAAGTTAAAGGCAGGCACTGTGAACTCTTTGATATCTGGCATGCTGTCAACTAGAAAGCTTTAGTGAGTGGTTCTTTGATCTACCCATTCAACATTATTTGATCCAAGTTCCTGGAGGGCAAGGTCTATGTCTTACACATCTATTTGTTTTAAAATTCCTTGTACCTTGTTCTGTGCCCGGCATGTAGTAAACTCAAAAAATAGAGCTGAAATGAATCAATGAGTGAATGAATGAATATGGTAGTGAGGCTGAGACACTACAAAATTCTGAATTGGTTTTTGGTTTTGTTTTTTTAGAGACAGGGTCTTGCTGAGGCTGGAGTGCAGTGTCACCGTCATAGCTCACTGTAGCCTCAAACTCCCGGGCTCAAAGGATCCTCCTGCCTCAGCTTCCCAAGTAGCTGGTATTACAGGTGTGTACCACCACACTCCACTAATTTTTAAATTTTTATATTTATCCCTGTGTTGCACAGTCTGGTCTTGAATTCCTGGGCTCAAGCAATCCTCCCACCTTAGCCTCCTGAAGTGCTGGAGTTACAGGTGTGAGCACAGTAATACTAGTGTATCTGGCCTGGTTTTGTTTTTAAGCCAAGAAAGCCTAAATTATATTCAGTATGTATTATATTCTAACATTATGCCAAATTGTAATTGTCAATTAAATTAATATTTTAAAGTGGTCTTGAAGTTAGTAATAAATACCTTAATTAGGTTTTCAGGAGGAAAATGAAGAGCATTTCATTAAAACAGAGAAACTAATAAAATGAGAAATAAAATGAAAATTAACTATGACTCTTTAAATATATAAGTTTTACTTTAAAAAGGAAGACTAAGATATTATCAGGTAGATAATTATATATGAGCATAAGTAGGGATGTGTTCACATGAATGATTTACTAAAATCAGATATATAAGGTATAACACCTTTTCATTTACTAATCTTACATCTCTATTTAAAAGCAGTTAAATTTTCTCAGATTATCTTTTAGTATGAATGCTTTTATTGGTCAGCAAATAGTGTTATATCATTTAAATATTTTAGTACCAAAAAAAAAAAAAAACCCAAGCAAATAGCTCGATAACCTGCTGCTTGAATGTTCTAAAAGCCCTTACGAAGTGTCTTGATGTTATAAAAAGTTGAGTAGTGATTTCCCACAATTTGTACAAGTGGTACTCCTCCTCCCAGCTTCTGCCCCTGTTCAATTTCTCTCAACTCACTGGAGCAAACTATTTATGCTGAAAGTTGGCGGTAGGAGGAAGATGCCAGGAGAGGAGTTCTGTGGTCCCCAAATTTATGACATATGCCGTGTGACACTCCTTCAATGTGATAGCAAGCCAGCGGTTTACATTTACTTTCTAGGGAGTCAAACCAGGCAGGGTATACAACTGGGATGTTGTGGCTTTTCCAGCTTCATAAATTCAGTATTTTAGTTGGGTATGGATAAATGCCACAATTATATGCCACAAAAATCAGTTCACATAAACCTGTCCTTACTGAGGTTTTTTTAAGTGGAAAAGGAAAGTTTAAAATTTTTTAAATTTTGAATAAAATATACTTGAATCTTTGATTACAATGACATACCAGTAAGGAAAAAAGATTGACAAAATTAACATGGTTCTCATGGCAGAATTGATAAGAATATACCATATTTCCCCTCAAAGGTGTTCTCAGAATACTTTTGCTGGTCAGGCATGGTGGTTCACACCTACAATCTCAGAGCTTTGAGAAGTTGAGGCGGGAGGACTGCTCGAGTTCAGGAGTTTGACACCAGCCTGGGAAACAGGGAGACCCTGTCTCTACAAAAAAAAAAAAAATTACAAAAATTAGCAGGGCGTGATGATGTGCACCTATAATTTCAGCTACTCCAGAGGCTGAGGCGGGAGGATCGATCCCTTGAGCCTGGGAGGTTGAGGCTGCCATGAGCTATAATTGTGCCATTTCACATCATCCTGGGCAAGATCTGTCTGTCTCTAAAAATATAAAAATAAACATTAGTCAGCCATGGTTGTAAATGCCTGTTGTCCCAGCTACTCAGGAGGCTGAGGCAGGAGGATTGCTGGAGCCCAGGAGGTCAAGGCTGCAGTGAGCTGGGATTGCGCCACTGCACTCAGCCTGCGTGGCACGGTGAGACCATCTCTAAAATAAAATAAAATAACTTGCTGTTATTTAAAAAAATTGTTTAAGGAAAAAATTATAATGTTTCTTGCAATCTTTAGTTTCCAGCTGTTCTACTGTCAGTGATGACAGGAGACAGGAATTTAGCTTAGCAGTGTGCCCAAAGCAAGGCAGCATAGCAACTATTCTGTAGGGCAAATTGCTCAGCAAGCAATATGCCCTCTGTGTGGCAATCTAACGTGTGCCCATGCCGAGCTAATTTGCTAAAAAAAAAAAAAAGTTTAGAAGAAAAGCTATCACTTCATCTCAGCTACTTACTGTGGGAAACTACTATACAAGTTTTTTTCTGACTTTCAGTCTCATATAAGAAGAAGGAAGGTGTATTGTGGCTGATGTCAGTATTTAACTATTTTGGAGTCTCTGCATTTCAAAACCTTCACAAATTTCAAAATTCCAATTTTTAATTATTCTGCCTCATGCCAAAACATATTTGTCTGGATCAAGCTAAGTACAGTGCACATCAGCATACCTTCAGGAATTATAAATGCGTAATTTTGAGATGTTTTGTGGCAATACTATAATAGGCCCCATTCTTTCATTTATGTTTGAAGCCTGATAAAAACATGTGTATGGGTGCTGGGGCATGAGGGTGAGCACCAACCTTCAAGGGTGCTCCTGCTAAATGAAGGCGATTTCTCTGCGCAGAGTTGTGGAGGCTGAAAGCATCCACAAGGTTGTCCCAGGGGTGACAAGCTTTTCAATTAAGTGGAGCTACTTGGATATGCCTTTACAATAAAACAGGAGCGCTATAACTGGGTTGTAATTACCCTTAATGTATGCATTTTTCTTTCTACTTCCCTTCCTTCCTCCTTTTCATTCTTTCTTGCTTGCTACTTTATTTGTAAATTTATGTTTCTTTCTAGATTAAAGTCACTTTGTACACATGTGGGGCATTTCCTCCCAGAGTTGTGATGGTTGTAAAGTCATCCTTAAAAATCTTGTTTGACATCTCACTGTCTTCTTATACGGGGAAAGAATAAGGGGAAATATGGAACAATCATAATTAACCATCAATGGAGAGTATAAAAGTAATACACATGAGGTTTTAAATCTCAATCATCAATTTCAAGAACAGGATTAAAGACTAAAATCATAAAGATATCAGCAAAATGATTTGTACACTCAAAAGAATGTAGGGCTTTAATACATGTTTTATTTTTAGTTTTAGTTAAAGGCCCTTTGCTTTTGTTTTTTGTGTGTGAGGTTTTTGTTTTGCTTTGTTTTCTTGAGACAGGGTTGCCCTCTGTCAGCCCAGGCTGGAGTGCCATGGTGTGATCATGGCTGGGCTGAAGCGATCCTCTTGTCTCAATCTTCCGAGTAGCAGGGATTACGGGCGTGTGCCACCACGCCTGGCTAATTTTCTTATTTCTTGTAGAGATAGGGTCTCACTTTGTTGCTCAGGCTGATCTTGAACTCTTGGGCTCGAGTGATTCTCTCATCTCGGCTTCCCAAAGTGCTAGGATTACAGGCATGAGCCACTGCACCCAACCTGTGTTTTTTAATAATGGTGAAGTGCAACTATGAATTGCAATGGAAAGCAAGCTAAACAATATATGGAAAATTAAGCTTGCCTTAAGTAAGCATTCCCAAAATTTTGAATTTATCTTACAGATAAAATGAGATAAAAAGGCAAAATCTCTTGCCCCTTTAAGGAAAATGGTATAATATCACAGACTTTTGAGAATTAGTTTTACTTTAATAATTATCTTTACTTTTACAATAGCACTACATTTTTTACAGCTTTATTAAGAGATAATTGGCACACAATAAACAGCACTTAACTACAGTGGGTAAGTTTTGACATATGTATATATCCTTGAAACCGCCACCTTGATGGAGATAGCTAACACAGCCATCTCCAAATGTTTTCTTCTGCCTTGTGGCAGTTCCTCGCTCAGTTTCCTCCCCACTATCCCCTTTCTTTGGCCCACCCACTGCCTCATTGGCTGTTATGATAGGTTAGTTCAGCATTATGTTTAATAATCCGTAAGGAAACAAAAATGATCCCTTTCATTCAATAAAAAAAAGAATAGTTGCATTGTTTCTTAACTGGAAAGTAAAGTAATAGTGTTGGAGTGAGGAGGAAGACACACAGGTCATCAGAAGGAACTCTCACCTGATGATTTTGCCGATTATTTTTCATACTCCACAGCTTAATGCTAATTGGATTAAAGATTCAAGAATCCAGGAAATGAAGTAAAAAAGGTATGTTGAATTTAATAAATAATGGTTTTTTTCTATCTTATCTATCAGCTTATTTCTATTTAATAAATGGATTTATGAAATCTGGCCAGAAATGAAGATCTCCACTGATAAATGCTCAAACAAGCTGTATGTTGGAGTTTTATGTCAATAATAAGGCAAATTGTGGCAAATGACATTAAAACACCAAACTCTATCTTATGAAAGTGCAATTTTATTCCATTACAATATGTAAAAATTATGCATGCAGATAAGTAAAGACTGGCTGAGAATCTCAAAAACGATAGTTCAATTTTGCTGGCTTGTGGAATTATGTGTATATTTTTTAAATTAAATAAATATTTTAGTATGTATAATAAATAATTTATTTCTATCCCTTTCCAATATACATTATTCTATTGAACTTGAAGGGTATGCTTTTGCATTTTGAGAGTGTTTTTGTAAGCTGTGATATCTAAAATAAACTCAATACTTCATTTTATAAACAGCACATTTTTCATTCTCTTGACATTGCCAAAGGATAATGCTGTACATTGAAACATAAAACAAAAATAGACCCAACTCAATTGGAAGCATAATATATGTAGCACTAATGCTACTTATTGATTACCACAAAGGTGTTTGCTTTTGCTTTTTGTAGCTTTTCCACTGTAGAGCAAGAAACCAGAAATACACTATTTGTGAAAGGTGGTTGTACTAAAATGTTTTCATGTGGTGAATGCTTATTCCACACTCTCATAAAACAAATTAGTCTTTCATGATGAATGAAGTATTGGTTCTTTGGGCTATGTGCATTTCAAGTCTTGAATATGCTTAGATAATTTTAATACCAGAAATCTGTGTAAAATACATAGCTTAACAAATACTTTATACATGGGTTTGTATATGAATTTTAACTAAAATATGTTTCAAATAGTCTATTAGTTTCAATTACTGTTTACATAGTGTTGAAAGATATGACAGTGACCAACCTAATTTGACAATTTACTAAAATATTTTTATTGATATAGTTCTGATTTAAAAGATACAGACGTATTTTCAAATCGATTCACACACTTGAAAGGCATGTTTTTGGCCGGGCGCGGTGGCTCAAGCCTGTAATCCCAGCACTTTGGGAGGCCGAGACGGGCGGATCACGAGGTCAGGAGTTCGAGACCATCCTGGCGAACACAGTGAAACCCCGTCTCTACTAAAAAATACAAAACTAGCTGGGCGAGGTGGTGGCGCCTGTAGTCCCAGCTACTCAGGAGGCTGAGGCAGGAGAATGGCGTAAACCCGGGAGGCGGAGCTTGCAGTGAGCTGAGATCCGGCCACTGCACGCCAGCCGGGGCGACAGAGCGAGACTCCGTCTCATAAAAAAAAAAAAAAGAAAAAAGAAAGACAAGCTTTTGAGCACTCTGTATTTAGCACCAGACTAGGAATCAAGGTTTATTTAAATGGAATAGTAAATGGTAAAATCAGAGTGTGCTCTTAAGCACACAAAATTAGGGAGGACATAAGAATAAACCAGTGATTGATAACCATAGGTACAGATGAGTATATAGATGAGTCCTAGACAGGTATTTACACTACTTGCTAATACTGATCATTGAAAAGATACTGCAAGTCCATCTTCATTACTAATTTTGAACCTGTTAACAATTTCCCTGACAGTGAGGCTGAAGTAGACAGTTTTGAAATGAAACAGTTCTGTGGATCTGTGGATCTGTGGGTTTGATTTACAAATGAAATATTTCTATGATGTATCTGCTCAACAAAGATTTTAGATGAGAGGGTCTTCATTTCAGACTGGCAGTTGGCCAAGGAAAATTGAACTCAGAAAATTCTGGGTTTTGGCTGGGCACAGTGGCTCGTGCCTGTAATCCCAGAATTTTGGGAGGCCAAGGTGAGAGGTTTGCTTGAGGTGAGGAGTTTGAGATCAGCCTGGGCAACAAAGCAAGACTCTGTCTCTACAAATAAAAACAAATTAGCCAGGCCTAGGGGCATGCGCCTGTAGTCCCAGCTACTCGAAAGGCTGAGGCAGGAGGATTGCTTGAACCCAGGAGATGGAGGCTTCAGTGAGCTAGGATTGCACCACTGTACTCTGGCCTAGGCAATAGAATAACACCTTGTCTCAAAATATATATAAATAAAAATAAATAAAATAAAGTAAAATCCTAGGGTTCACTCACAAAAACAAAATAAATGCTGAATTCTCAGGAAATAAAATTACAATAAAATTCTTTTTAATGGTAATTTCATACTTATATGTATTTGTATATTTCCTAAAATGAGTTTAGATTTAGTGAAGTTAAAAATCTATGTTTTGGTTAAAGCCCCAACATTTTAACAAAAAACAGCTGATTTTAATCTATTTCTTTCAGAGATTTATGTATTACTTAGGAATTCTATTGTTTATACATTGATTACAGGCTATAATAACATTAAATAAACTGTGAAAGCATGTCACAAACCAGTTTTAGCAATAACTATATTTTTACATATCTGTCTTTTGAAAAAGCTGGACTGGATATTTATATTTTACTTAGTAATATCTCAATTTCCTCAATAAGTAAGTCAGTAAATTGAATTTATAGTTTATTTTGTCTTTCCTCCCATCAAATTATATGAATAAGAAATACTGTGGTCTCATAACATAATTCTATTTCCAAGAGAAAGAACATGCAAGTCTGTAGAATAATAGTCAATAGTGATTTTTGTCAAAATATATTTATTGAGCATCTATAGTACACAAGGCACTGTAGGGGTGATAGCAATATATTTTGTTTGATGTGCTTGCTTTTAAGAGAAGTACACTTAAAAAAAAAAAGAAGAGTCCACTTTAGGTAGGAATTCACATTCAGGCAACAAATACAGGACATGTTTTCCATTCTATATGTCAAAGGTAGCTTTGGTGGATTCCCACATGCCAATTTAGGGCCTCTGATTCAGACATTTTCAAAGTAACCTTATTAAAAATGAGTTACAAGCCTAAAAAATGTAGGGTGTGAGTGGTGATGGAATGGTATGCCCAGTGAGGTCAGATCATAGAGGGTCTACATTCTTCATGCAATGGGCAGCTACTGAAGAGTTTCAAAGCAGGGAAGAGTTTTCTAGACAGAAGTGATAAGACTGTGAATTTAATAATATATTTGACTAGAAAGGAGACTAAAGATCTGAGAAATGTTAAGGAAGTACAATTGTCAAGACTTGGTCACTGGTTGAATGTGACCAATGACAAATGCTTCCAGGTTTCTGGCTTGGGTAATGAGATGGATGAAGTTGCCACTTCTTAAAGGAGGAACCAGGAGGAGAAGCACACATGCAGAAAAAGGTCATTCCCTGTGGGATGTGTTAAGTTTTACGTAGTCTGGGGGACTTGACAATGAAATGTCCACTAGGCAGTTTGGTCCTCTGGAACTTCAGGGAAAAAAATCTTTGCTAGGATGAAAGATTTCAGATTCATTATATAAATGTGACTCATTAGCATATGTGTTGTCATCGAAATCATGTGAGTGAATGAAATTGCACAGGGTACTCAATAAATGTCACTGGGTCTAATGAATAACTGAATAACCAGGGAAGATTAAAAGAGAGAACTCAGAGGTCAAGGAGGAGTTCCAAAATGATAGGGAAAGTGCCAGACAGGATAAACAGTACCCACTCTGTAAGTTTCCTCAGGACTGTCTTCGGTCATAGCAACATACAGTTTTGTAGCAGAATACCATAAAAACAAGTACACTATAAAGTTTTAGTAAAACTTCAATAATCAATAACTTGGAGATAACAATTGCTATGATACCATTACTTGGAGATAGCTAAATTAGCTATTTCAGAACTGACACATTTCAGCAGACTGAATCTACGTCATTACTGAGCTCCTGAATCCACGTTATTAATGAAATGTGAACGTCACCCCTTCAATTTGCTCTCTGAGAAAAGAAAAAACATAACATGAAGCTTAAGAGGCGTTATTAAATAGGAGTTATGAGCACACACTTTAGAGCAGTGTTTCTTAATCTCATTTTCAGTCTTTCTTTGTTTTTTCTTTTTTTGGAAACAGGGTCTTGCTCTGTTGCCTAGGCTGGAGGTCAGTGATGCAATCATAGCTTCTTGCAGCCTTGACCTTCAGGGCCCAAGTGATCCTCTTGCCTCAGCCTCCAAGTAGCTAGAACTACCTGCGGGTGCCACCAGCCACCATGCCCAGATAATTTTAAAAAAATTTTTGTAAAGATGGGGGTGTTACTGTGTTGCTCAGCCTGGTCTTGAACTCCTGGGCTCAAGCCATCCTCCCACCTCAGCCTCTCAAAGCGCAATTTCATCCACTCCCATGATTTTGATGACAACACATATGCTAATGAGTCTCATTTATATAACGAATCTGAAATTACAGGTGTAATCACTGCCCTCAGCCTTCATTTTCACTACACCCCTAAGGAGACATTTTAGACAAATTTTTCTTAACCAATCTCTCCTTCCCCATGAAATTTTAACACTATTTGTGTACTATGTGACTGTTTTTGTATCTGTCCCTTGGGAGGGCCACAAACCTTGGTAATGTCTAAGATTTTTTTTACCCCCTAAAAATCAATTTCTGCTCTCATTAAGAATGCACACTCTGGAGAGTCACGCTGCCCCAACTGAGGTCCTAAGGTCCTAGCTCTACTGCTTTTTAGCTGTGTGACCTTGTGCAAGCTATTTAATCTCTCTGTGTTCCAGTTTTCTGTAAAATGGGGATAATAATAGTACAGTCCTCATAGAAGTGCTGTGAAGACTGAATAAATTCACACATGTAAAATACCTAGCAAGCCTAACACATAAACAGCAATTACTCCTTTTCTACTTATATGTGTGTGTGTATATATATATATAAGTACTTACACTTTCCACATATATATATAATCTTCCTCTCTTTTCTTTATTTTCATTTTATCTTGTTACATTGATCTTTGTGAATGTTCACTTTGTGTTTAATAATTTTGCTGCTTATAATTTAGAAAACTTTTTTTAGAGACAGGGTCTTGCTATGTTGCCCAGGCTGACCTCTAACTCCTTGGCTTAAGCAATCCTCCTGCCACAGCCTCCTAAGTAGCTAGGACTACAGGTGCGTGCCACCACATCTGACATAGAAAACATTTTATTATTAGTTTTATCCATGATCTTTTTTCCTCTCCATGATGTGTAAAAATGAATTGACTTCATATCAGTTTTATTCAATTGTTTAATAAAGCCATATTTTTAAAGGAAAAAAGTAATTCTTTCCTCAAACACTAGATACCAAAACAAAAAACAAATAATAAAACTAGGTACTAGTCTTCAGAGGCACGCATTTTATATCCATGGTTCATATTTTCTGTTTTAGCCTAATGCCCAGACATTGAATATTTGTAACCATTACCAAAATTCTAGATAAAACCAGAATTATTTGGTAGAATGTTCAATTAAAATTTTAAAGTTTTTTCTGAATTTTTAGTATTATGTAGCCAATGTTTATTACATGTGTGAAAGTTGGTCAGGTATAAAGTGAGCACCTGCCCTTCCTTGGAGGTCATCCGCATCTCAGGATCACAGAGCATTCCTAGGAACTTTCACAACATGGTAAAGGCCATTAGTTCTCATGCAACTGTGAAGCTGAATACTGAGCTACTAATGGTTTTGTGTTCCCGTATCAGTAAGCCATGTACCCAGGTATGTCATATCTCCTCCAGTTTGCCCAGATGTAACAATATTTTGCCATACATCTCAGAGTTTATCTTTGCTTGTCAAAATCCTTTATCCACTCCATAGCACTACTAAAGGCTTTAACCAGCAGTTTTGATCATGAAAAAGCAGTGGCTCAAATTGCTGAACCAGAGTGCTGATTAAATTGAAGCTATTCAAACCTGGATTGAGCACTTATTACATATGTGTGAAATACAAAGGTGAATAAACTCACAACCCTGATACTAAGCAGCACACATAACCATTATACAATGCAGAAAGGGATAATGAGACGACACAGGTATGACCACAGTTATCTGAAGCGTAGAGGAGGGGAACAACACATTTAGCTGAAGGGATTGGGAAATGCATTTTGGAGGAGGTGGCATCTGAGAATGGCCATATAGGATTTCAAAGGGTCTTTTAGGAAAAATATCTTGGGATATGATGAAATTCCATTCATTTGCAAGGCCTTGCAAGGGGCATGCTCTTTCCCCTACTTTCTCTCTGGAGCTTCACCTGAATATGCTCCTGTCCTTTCTCTGGTCTAGCCACATAGGCCCATCTTAGTTCCTGGTACCCTCTCTCCTGTCACATGATTTCTACATATGTTATTCCCTCTGGCTGGAACACCTTTGCACCACCTTTTCACCTATGTAACTCCTAATTATCCTTCAGACCCCAGCCCAAGTGCCACCTCCTCAGGGAAGCCTTGCTTGGCATCTCTGATGAGATCAAATCCTCTCACACAGGCTCTCATGCCATTCATTTGTATGATCACTTGACTGAAGTCTGTGTGCCCCAGTGGATCATAAGCTCCACAGGGGCACCAACTGTGTGTATTACTTCACCTTTGTATTACCTGCATCTGGCAGAATGTCTGACACCTACCAGGCACTTAATAACTAGGTATTGAATGAATATGTGAATTAATATGAGCCGAGGAAAGCACAGAGGTGTGTTTGGAAACTGGTAAAAAATCTGGTTTGACCAAAGAAATAATCTTCAAGTTTATGTTCAGAGACAATGATGACATACAAATTGTCCAGAAGTGTTTTTCTGGTAAAATTAAATAATAGCTCCTGTTTCCCAGTGCATAAAACAATACATTCATGGATAGATTTCTCCATTTAAAGTTTTCTCCTATATATGTTTTCTAAGCATTTGAAGACTTACAGTAGTCACAGTCTCTTTTTTTTTTTTTGCCTGTAAGCATCAGTGGACAACAAAATAAATGAATGTACAGCAAAAAATATTAGAAGAAAAAAGTTAATTATGATTACTTTGACAGCATAATCATTATAGACATGTGCTCATGGATATTGTATTGTACATACATATAACAGTTACATTTTTCATGAAATAAGTTTTTCCTAATTGATAGGATCCCCTTTCTACTGCAAAGAGGTAGAAAAAATTGTTGGCCAGGATGAAACATTCATAGGAAAAATGTAAGTTCATTAAATCACCCACATAGCTTGAAATATTATAATTTTGCAACTGTGTAGACAAAACATCTGGATGATTAGATACATTTTTCATTTTCATCCCATTGTGTCAGAGTTATATACTCCTTCAATAGCCTAGTATCATCATGGCAACTTTATATCATATATGTACATTTTGCTTTTGTTACATATTAATTATCTGAAAACAATTTAGGATTTAAAAATCACAATTACAATAGTATGCACTAATTATTCAGAGAATTTCACTGTATCTTTGTGTTGTTATCAGAGTTTCACAACTTTTCTATTTACTAACTCTAGGGTTTCTATTAAGAGTGTATTGTAATTCAAAACACTAGCTTGTTCTAAGACTTTTTGGTCCATTATATTTTCCTAAAGTATTCATTTTATTCTTGTTTCTTCCTCTTTTTTATTTAATCATTAAATTATCTTATTTTATTTGGCTTTATACTAAAATAACCCAATATATTATACTGACCTCACCAAAGCTAGACATATGTACAGCATTTACTTAATTGAACCTTTCTGGCTTGTCTTGTTCTATATTTAAGCCTCCATTATGCAATGCTATTTACTTGATTTATTGGGTTTGGCTTACATGTTTTATAAATTGTGACTGTTGGGAAAATTTTAAAGAGATTGACTTGGCCTGATTGGAGAGTTTTATATTGAGGACTCATTGCCACTGAAGTTACATTTGTTTTAAAAAATACATGCATTTTAATAAGGACCTTGATCTGGGAATAAATAACACTGGCTTCCAGTAGCTAGGACAAAAGGTTTCTTCCAACTTTAGATTATTTTTCCTAGTTTAGAATTTAGTTGAAGGCTCAAGTTTATGTGATACCAAACACCGAGGTGAGGGGGTGGAAATGTAGTCATTGGAATGTTTCAGGATATCTGAATAGAGGACATTCTATAGGCCCTACATTCCAATGGTTTTCTGTATTGTCCTCTTTCCATCCAGAAATTTGGGCTTCTGCCTAAGTCCTTTTCTAAGGGCTTATACTCTTTTTCTAAGGGTATCCTTAGGGAAAATCGGTAAAGTAATAGTTACTTCATTAACCAAGTTTAACAGGGATTGCTGTCCTATGATATCCTCTGATGACAGGGACTAATTCAATATAAAATACTGCCCCTTTTTCCCTTTTATCTGGGGTTTAAATTCCTAATTTTGTATGTCTCTTGCTATGCCCAGTTATATATGGAGTGCTACTATGTCCAACACTGTGCTAAGTGCCAGGGAGTCAAGACTAAGTTAAACAAAGTTCCTGCCCTGAAGGAGCTCACAGAGACATAATGGAGTAGAGGCGACATGGACAAGGTGTAGCGGTGGCATTCCAGAAGGGCAGTGCGCCACGTTACTTTGCCAATGAGAAGGAGGAACAGGGAAAACCAGAGAAGAGGTGACCCTTGAGCTGAGTCTTCTAAGCGGTTTGGGTCTGATCAGTCAGACAAGATGGGGAAGGCACTCTGGGGGAGGAGACAGCACAAATGGAGATGCAATACCTCATTCATTCAACCACTCAAAAAATTTACTGAGCAAGTTCTATGTGCTCTGAGTAGAACGTGTGGCTCTGCCTTAAGAAGTGCACTGTCCAGTAGAGAAGGAAGATCTAATACGCAGATAAGGTAAACACAGTACTGTAAGAAAATAGCAGAGGCATTCCCAGGGTGGAACAGAGCTGAGGAAGGACTTCCAACCCAGATGCCCATCCGGCTCGGTTTACAATCTCAGCCCCGCAGAGTAGGCTCCTGCTGCTCTGCACCAAGGTGGAACCTTCTGGATCAAGCCCGCGTGGACTCTGTTCATCCCGTCGCTGTCCTTTCAGGGCTGCCCCCGTCAGAGGGCCTGCCACATGCTGGGCCTCTCCCCAACCCGTCCTATAATATCCTCTGATGACAGGACTAATTCAATATAAAATACTGCCTTTTTTTCCTTTTATCTGGGGTTTAAATTCCTAATTTTGTATGTCTCTTGCTATGCCCAGTTATATATGGAGTGCTACTATGTCCAAACACTGTGTTAAGTGCCAGGGAGTCAGAACTAAGTTAAACACAGTCCCTGCCCTGAAGGAGCCCACAGAGACATAATGGAGTAGAGGCGACATGGACAAGGTATAGCTATAAGGCTTCGCCAACAGCTACTGACCTCTGACTTGCTTATGCAAAGGGTCTTACCTTTCAATAGAATGTTGCAGTCTCAACAAACCAAGGCTTTTTCCTTTGTCTTGAAGTCTTTAGTAACCGCTCCTCAGGTCACTTCTACTGGAGAATGATTTTAACTGTCCTGTGGTAGGAATGGCTCTTCTTGTACCTCTTCTGAGCCACAGCTTGATCAGAGATAGGATTCCAATGTCTCATATTTCATTATCTTAGAATCCTCCAAATAAAAGCAGTGATATTAACTCAGAATTAGACACTTACGGGTGAGCATCCATACTCAGTCGGTTGTACGAAAAGGCTTAAAAAGTATTTTTCTAACAAAAGCATAGTAAATGTAAAACTTCTAGGCTTCCTTGAGGACATAAAAATGTACTAAAATAATAGGCATAGCTGGGCATGGTGGCTCATGCCTGTAATCTCAGCACTTTGGGAGGCTGAGATGATAGGATCGCTTGAGGCCAGGGCTTTGAGAACAGCCTGAGCAATAAAGTGAGACTCCATTTCTACAAAAAGTTTTTAAAATTTAGCTAGGTGTGGTGGTGCATGCCTGTGGTCCTAGCTACTCAGGAGGCTGAGGTGGGAGAATCCCTTCAGCCCAGGAGGTTGAGGCTGCAGTGACCCATGGTCTGATCATGACATTGCACTCCAACCTGGGTGACAAAGTGAGACCCTGTCACAAAATAATAATAATAATAATAATAATAATAATAATAATACTAGGTGTAATATATTTATTATTATGCCTGTAACTTACAGGAATCACTGCATTTAGACAGCAGTGATTTCTGCATATTTGTATATATTTTGAATATAATTGAATTGAAACAGAGCAATTGCCCCAATTCAGCATGATGCAGGGTAGCTCTGCTCTATTCTTCTACCTGTCTATAAAATTTTTTTTAGAGACAAAGTCTCACTCTGTGGCTAAGGCTGGAGTGCACTGGCGTGATCAGACCGTAGTTTACTTGAACTTACAGACCATAGTATCCTTGAACTTCTGGGTTCAAGGGATCCTCCCACCTTAGCCTCCTGAGTAGGTGGAACTACTGGCATGTGCCAGCATGCCTGGCTAATTAAAAAAGCCTTTTTTTGGTAGAGATGAGATCTAGGTGTATTGCTCAGGCTGATCTTGAACTCTTGGCCTCAAGTGATCCTCCCTTCTCTGCCTCCCAAAGTGCTGCAATTACAGGCTATCATATTATATTTTTATTGCTAAAATAATAATATTATATATTTTGACTATGGTCATGGTCACATGAATTTTAGCATTTGATAAATTGTAGAGAACTAAGCACGCACACACACATGTGTGCGCACACACACACACAGAGCAATTGTCCTAGACATTTATTCCAGAGAAATAAAAACTTATGCTCACACACAAACCTGTACACAAATGTTTACAGCAGTTTTATTTGTAATAGTCTCAAAGTGGAAATAATCCAAATGTCCTTCAGTGGGTGAATAGCTAAACAAATTGTGGTATATTCATACCATGGAATATTACTAAGCATTAATAGAGTCAAATTATTGATATACACAACAACTTGAATAGATCTCAAGGATATCTCAAAAGTCTGTGTATCGTATGATTCCATTTATATAACATTCTTGAAATGACAAAATTACAGAGATGGAAAACAGATTAGTGGTTGCCAGAGGTTAGGGAGTACGGTAGGAAGGAGGTGGCTGTGGCTGTGGCTATAAAAGGATAGCACGAGGGATCTTTGTGATGGAACTATTACATATCTTCACTGGTGGTAGTTACATGAAACCACACATGTGAAAATATCGCATAGAACTGAGTATATACACACACCCCTTCACACATACATGTATGTAAATGAGTGCACATAAAACAGAATAAGATTGCTGGACTGCATCAGTGTGAATTTTCTGGTGGCGATATTGTACTATAATTATGCAAGATGTTGTCATTGAGGGAAACTGGGCAAAGGGTATGTGGGATCTCCCTGCATTATTTCTTACAACTGTATGAAAATCTATAATTATCTCAAAATAAAAAGTTAGAAAATAATACATCAATTTCTCTGAACCTGGGGCTATTGTAAGAATTAATAAGAGAAAATATAGAATGCGGATCTTTGAAAGCTTTCTTTGTGTGTGTAAATCATTAGTGTTATTTTTAATTCTGAAGGGGCACCCCAGCATTAGGTTTTATAGTTCAAAATTACATGAAATTGATGGACCTCACCTTGATTCTATCTTTTACATTTGAAACTTAGAGTTGTTTTAATTTCTTTCACTTATTGGGGTCCACTAGTTTTGCTAACAACTTCAGCAAATGTGTCTGCTACTTAAGACATTTTGTGTTGAATGCTGTATTCAATGGGTGCTCTCTATAAATACTGTTTAAAATTAGATGGCAAAGACTTTCAATTTACATTCTGCCAACTGTTTTACCACACTTTTTTTCTTGCCTGTTTGCCTGCCATGTTATCTTCTATAATGAGTGAGTTACAGTAATTGTAGCTGGAAAAATCATCATGCAAGGGGGGTAAAAAAAAGCTCAAAACCTGCCTTATTTTTAAGTCAGTAAAGCTTCTGTCATTTTTTGGCTGAGTTACAGCCTCACAGCAAAGTCAAAGAACCAGTAGAGTAAATGCCACGTGGGGAAAGGCTCAGTTGAAGCATAAATTAACTGTATTTCATTTTCCCTTAATAAAGAATTTCAGTTTTTCCACAGTTAACTGTATAATCAATTTGCTCCCCTGCTGGTTTGCTAACTTGCTGTTGGCTTTACTTCAATAATATTGAGCCGAGCCTGTAACGAGAAAAAGAGGAGGAGCTGATCTCACTGAGAAAAAATACGCTGCTGTGATAGAACATACAGTTTCTCCTTCCTAGAATTTTTCCGGGCCTTTTATCCTTTAAAAGCCTAAACGTGTTGCTCCAAGACCCCCCACTCCTCTGGCCTCTCCACACTCATTATAATACCTGGTATATTCACTGAGCTATTGTAATCATGTTTTGGTGATGGGAGGATGTTCAATTTTAAATCCTTCTCCGTGTTCTGCAGCCTTGGGCTTCCCAGCCTTGGAGTGCCACTGGAAGACTTTTGTGTTTGATTGATTGACTGATGTTTTATTTTCTTTTAAAAAATCATTTAACTATGCAAGAAGTAAGAAAGCCGCTTCCATGAGCATAACTCGACATCAAACACTGCTGCACAATCAGCACTTTAATTGTAAAATTATCCTACTGGAAGGGTTGGAGAGAGCACAGAAAAAATACATTCTATCATAACTGCTGATTTTGTTCTTCCTGCCCTTCCCATGCCTAGAAATTATACCCTATACTATGGGTTGGTTCACTAACTTACTTGTAATTCTACTTTTTTTTTCCAGCTTTCTGGATTACAAGACACAAGTTAAACATACAAGATAAACAAATATTATCTTTAGTCACAGAATCACCAGACAAAAAGCTCTTCAGAGCAAGCCGTCTCCACCCCTCCACATTGCTATTTCTGCTCCTCATGCCTAAAGCAGCACTTCAATTTGAGGACGGCTCACTCGGAGAACTGGGAGAAGCTGTAGTGCACTGAAGTCAAACTACCACAACCCCTTTATCAGCTCCAGGGCTGGGTGCCTAAAATTTGGTTTGTGCTTCAGATAGCTTCATAGTCACATTAACCCCTAAGGTACCTTCCAGAGGACTGGGGAAGAGTATAGGATTACAGAACTTCACAGATTCTTGGTGTAGACATTCACAAAAACCGTCCCATTCTCAGCAGTGATTCTTTCTTTTGTTTCCCTTAGCTCCTTTTCCAATGATTATGGCACTTACTGTATAGTTTTGGACTGTATCTCTCGTTGCCATCATTCCTGGGTCATCATTACATAATAGTTTGGAATGAGGTTTTGTTTTTGTTTTCACCCCTAATTTTATTGTAAATCTCTATTTTTTTCCCTCCCTGCCTTTCCCCCAGAGAGTCCCCAGGAAGTATTCTAATGAGCTGAGCTATTTTCAATTTTGCTCAGTTTTCCATCTGATGGGAGAGTCCATTTAAATTGATTTTCTGAAAGAAATGGCTCTTTTTTTTTTTTTTTTTCCAAGTTATATAAGAAGGAGTGAAAAGAAAGAGATGGATAAGAAAATATGCCATTTAACACAACCTTTGTCCTTCTGGAAACTTCAAGATTTGATGTTCAACCTAAACTATGTACAAAATGCAACAAAGCCTTCATGATTGTCCTGTCCTTGGAAGCTAAATCTGAGTCTGCTCAGCAATTCTACGTTTTCACTAAAATCACCAGATCAAAATTTCAGTTTGTCTTGAAATCAAAGCAATATAGAAAATTCACACATACTACAGTGATTCTGTTTTACAGAATGCACAAGAAATTGAATAACAAAGACACATATGATTGAATTTCTCTTTGGCAATCACAGAGAATTACTTTTTGAGGAAAATATAATTAAGAATGGCATTTTATTTGAGGAAAACACCCTAACACATTGTCACTGAGTGGGCTAGAGCATTCCAAACTCTTTCCCTGTCATTTCTTCTTAAGATGCAGACCAAACTTAGGAGCATAGCCCTCAGTCCCATCAAAGCACACAATAGCTGGATTGGGGCAAAAAAGCACATTGGAGACAGTTGTTTGGCTGCTTTGGGACAAGCCATGACAAGCCCAGGCAATAATTTGAAAGAAACTTTTCCAAAAAGATTATGTAGCAAGCTCCCAATTTAGAAAGCAGTAGGGATCGTGTCCAGTCAAATAATGGTGGCCACACCCATTGTGTCCATTCCGTTCGCCATCCAAGAGATGTGACTGACTCATTTAGAGTGACTGACTCACTTAGAATCCACTGAAAAGATGTTCCACATCTTTTCTCAAAGATGTTTTTCTTTGAGACAAGTTTTTTTTTCTCCTAATCCCTGGTTGATAGTGAATCCATACTTTCATTTTTCATTTCCACACTTGCTGAAATGGTCATCATTTCTTAGGTCTTTGTTCTACTTTTTTTTTTTTTTTTTTTTTTTT